>NC_089982.1:4826041-5134791 GCF_036417845.1 Apteryx mantelli
ACCTCCAGGACTCTTTGTGCCTAGCTGTGTTGTCTTTCCAGCAGATATCGGGGTGGTTGAAGTCCCCCATGAGAACCAGGGCCTGGGATCGTGAGGCTACTTCCAGCTGTCTGTAGAAGGCCTCATCGACTTCCTCCTCCTGATCAGGTGGCCTGTAGTAAACACCCACAACAGTGTCACCCATGCTAGCCTGCCCTTTGATCCTTACCCATAAGCTCTCGACTCGCTCTTCATCCACCCCTAGGCACAGCTCAATACATTCCAGTTGCTCTCTCACATAAAGAGCAACTCCACCACCTCGCTTTCCTGGCCTGTCTTTCCTAAAAAGCACGTAGCCATCCATGACAGCACTCCAGTCATGCGAGCTATCCCACCATGTCTCTGTAATGGCAATGAGATCATGGCCCTGCGACCGCACACATATCTCTAGTTCTTCCTGTTTGTTCCCCAAGCTGCGCGCATTGGTGTACAGGCATTTCAGGGAGGTGATCGAGCATGCAGGTTTCCCAGGAGGGGGTAAAAGAGGGTCCTCCGTAGCCACATCCCATGCGCACTTCCCTGGCTGCATTCACCTGTTGGAGGCATCCTGACTTGAGCAGTCTTTTGCCAATTACCCTGGCACTATAACTCTCCCCTTCCCCCATCTTTCCTAGTTTAAAGCCCTCCTTACCAGGTTGGCCAACCTGTTGGCAAAGACCCGCGTGCCCCGCCTCGTGAGGTGGATCCCATCTCTCGCCATCAGTTGTCGATCTTCAAACAGGGTCCCATGGTCATAGAAACCAAAACCCTGTTGCCAACAGCAGCGGCACAGCCAGTCATTAACCTGGAAAGTCCGTCTCCTCCTCCTCTCATCCATCCCCCTCACTGGCAGGATTGAGGAGAAGATGACCTGGGCTCTCAGACCCTTGAACACCATCCCCAGAGCTCTGAAATCCTGCTTGATGGTCTCCAGTTTGCCCTTGGTGTCATTGGCGCCCACATGGAAGAGCAGCAGTGGGTAATAGTCCGAAGAATGGATGAGCCTAGGCAGTCTTTGCATGATGTTCGCTGTCTCACAAACAAGGAGACTGCCGAATCTCTTCGCTGCCTGGCGAACAAGCAGACCGCTGTGCCTCTTCACTGCCTCGCAGAATGACGAACCACTGTGTCTCTTCGCTGCCTCGCAGAATGAGGAACCACTGTGGATGTTCGCTGTCTCACAAACAAGGAGACTGCCTAATCTGTCCATTGCCTGGCGAACAAGCAAACCGCGTCGTCTCTTCGCTGCCTGGCGAACAAGCAGACCGCTGTGTCTCTTCGCTGCCTCGCAGAATGAGTGACCACTGTGGATGTTCGCTGTCTCACAAACAAGGAGACTGCCTAATCTGTCCACTGCCTGGCGAACAAGCAAACCGCTTCGTCTCTTCGCTGCCTCACGAACAAGCAGACCGCTGTGTCTCTTCGCTGCCTCGCAGAATGAGGAACCACTGTGGATGTTCGCAGTCTCACAAACAAGGAGACTGCCTAATCTGTTCGCTGCCTGGCGAACAACCAGACCGCTGCGTCTCTTGGCTGCCTCGTAGAATGAGTGACCACTGTGGATCACAGAATCACAGAATTGCTGAGGTTGGAAGGGACCTCTGGAGATCAACTAGTCCAACCCCCCTGCTCAAGCAGGGTCACCTAGAGCACATTGCACAGGATTGCATCCAGGCGCGTTTTGAATATCTCCAGAGAAGGAGACTCCACCACCTCTCTGGGCAACCTGTTCCAGTGCTCTGTCACCCTCACAGTGAAAAAGTTTTTCCTCGTGTTCAGATGGAAGTGTCTGTGTTTCAGTTTGTGCCCATTGCCTCGCGTCCTGTCGCTCGGCACCACTGAAAAGAGTCTGGTCCCATCCTCTCGACACCCTCCCTTCAGATACTTGTACACGTTGATAAGATCTCCTCTCAGCCTTTTCTTCTCCAAGCTAAACAGGCCAAGCTCTCTCAGTCTTTCCTCATAAGAGAGATGCTCCAGTCCCCTAATCATCTTTATAGCCCTTCGCTGGACTTGCTCCAGTAGTGCCACATCCCTCTTGTACTGGGGAGCCCAGAACTGGACGCAGTACTCCAGATGTGGCCTCACCAGGGCTGAGTTGAGGGGGAGGATCACCTCCCTCGACCTGCTGGCAACACTCTTCCTGATGCACCCCAGGATACCATTGGCCTTCTTGGCCACAAGGGCACATTGCTGCCTCATGCTTAACTTGGTGTCCACCAGCACTCCCAGGTCCTTCTCCGCAGAGCTGCTTTCCAGCAGGTCAACCCCCAACCTGTACTGGTGCATGGGGTTATTCCTCCCCAGGTGCAGGACCCTGCACTTGCCTTTGTTGAACTTCATGAGGTTCCTCTCTGCCCACCTCTCCAGCCTGTCCAAGTCTCTTTGAATGGCAGCACAGCCCTCTGGCGTATCAGCCACTCCTCCCAGTTTTGTATCGTCAGCCAACTTGTTGAGGGTGCACTCTGTCCCTTCATCCAGGTCGTTGATGAAGAAGTTGAACAAGACTGGACCCAGTACTGACCCCTGGGGGACACCGCTAGCTACAGGCCTCCAACTAGACTCTGTGCCACTGATCACAACTCTCTGAGCTCTGCCATTCAGCCAGTTCTCAATCCACCTCTCTGTCCACTCATCTAACCCACACTTCCTGAGCTTGTCTATGAGGATGCTATGGGAGACAGTGTCAAAAGCCTTGCTGAAGTCTAGGTAGACAACATCCACTGCTCTCCCCTCATCTATCCAGCCAGTCATTCCAGCATAGAAGGCTATCAGATTGGTTAGGCATGATTTCCCCTTGGTGAAGCCACGCTGACTACTCCTGATCACCTTCTTTTCCTCCACATGCTTGGAGATGGCTTCCAGGATGAGCTGCTCCATCACCTTTGCAGGGATGGAGATGAGGCTGACTGGCCTGTAGTTCCCTGGGTCCTCCTTCTTGCCCTTTTTGAAGACTGGGGTGACGTTGGCTTTCTTCCAGTCCTCAGGCACCTCTCCTGTCCTCCATGACCTTTCAAAGATGATGGAGAGTGGCTTAGCAATAATGTCCGCCAGCTCCCTCAGCACTCGTGGGTGCATCCCATCAGGGCCCATGGATTTGTGGGTGTCAAGTTTGCTTAAATGATCTCTAACCCACTCCTCCTCCACCAAGGGAAAGTCTTCCTCTCTCCAGACTTTCTCTCTTGCCTCCAGGGTCTGGGGTTCCTGAGGGCTGGCCTGAGCAGTAAAGACTGAAGCAAAGAAGGCATTCAGTAACTCTGCCTTCTCTGTATCCTTCGTCACCAGGGCACCCACCCCATTCAGCAAAGGGCCCACATTTTCCCTAGTCTTCCTCTTGCTGCTGATGTATTTGAAGAAGCCCTTCTTGCTCTCCTTGACATGCCTTGCCAGATTTAATTCCAAACGGGCCTTAGCCTTCCTCGTCGCATCCCTGCATACTCTGACAACATCCCTATATTCCTCCCAAGTGGCCTGTCCCCCTTTCCACTTTCTGTAGACTTCCTTCTTCTGGTTGAGTTTTGCCAGGAGCTCCTTGCTCATCCATGCAGGTCTCCTGCCTCCTTTGCTTGACTTCCTACTCATAGGGATGCACCGCTCTTGAGCCTGGAGGAAGTGATGTTTGAATATTAACCAGCTCTCTTGAACACTCCTTCCTTCTAGGGCCCTCACCCATGGGATTACTCCAAGTAGGTCCCTGAAGAGGCCAAAGTTTGCTCTCCTGAAGTCCAGGGTTGCGATCCTACTTGGTGCCCTGCTGCCTCCTCGCAGAATCCTGAACTCCACCATCTCATGGTCATGCAGCCAAGGCTGCCCCCAACCTTCACATCTTCCACCAGTCCTTCTTTGTTTGTTAGTACGAGGTCCAGCAGCACACCTCTCCTCGTTGGCTCCTCCACCACCTGTGTCAAGAAGTTGTCACCAATGCTCTGCAGGAACCTCCAGGACTCTTTGTGCCTAGCTGTGTTGTCTTTCCAGCAGATATCGGGGTGGTTGAAGTCCCCCATGAGAACCAGGGCCTGGGATCGTGAGGCTACTTCCAGCTGTCTGTAGAAGGCCTCATCCACTTCCTCCTCCTGATCAGGTGGCCTGTAGTAAACACCCACAACAGTGTCACCCATGCTAGCCTGCCCTTTGATCCTTACCCATAAGCTCTCGACTCGCTCTTCATCCACCCCTAGGCACAGCTCAATACATTCCAGTTGCTCTCTCACATAAAGAGCAACTCCACCACCTCGCTTTCCTGGCCTGTCTTTCCTAAAAAGCACGTAGCCATCCATGACAGCACTCCAGTCATGCGAGCTATCCCACCATGTCTCTGTAATGGCAATGAGATCATGGCCCTGCGACCGCACACATATCTCTAGTTCTTCCTGTTTGTTCCCCAAGCTGCGCGCATTGGTGTACAGGCATTTCAGGGAGGTGATCGAGCATGCAGGTTTCCCAGGAGGGGGTAAAAGAGGGTCCTCCGTAGCCACATCCCATGCGCACTTCCCTGGCTGCATTCACCTGTTGGAGGCATCCTGACTTGAGCAGTCTTTTGCCAATTACCCTGGCACTATAACTCTCCCCTTCCCCCATCTTTCCTAGTTTAAAGCCCTCCTTACCAGGTTGGCCAACCTGTTGGCAAAGACCCGCGTGCCCCGCCTCGTGAGGTGGATCCCATCTCTCGCCATCAGTTGTCGATCTTCAAACAGGGTCCCATGGTCATAGAAACCAAAACCCTGTTGCCAACAGCAGCGGCACAGCCAGTCGTTAACCTGGAAAGTCCGTCTCCTCCTCCTCTCATCCATCCCCCTCACTGGCAGGATTGAGGAGAAGATGACCTGGGCTCTCAGACCCTTGAACACCATCCCCAGAGCTCTGAAATCCTGCTTGATGGTCTCCAGTTTGCCCTTGGTGTCATTGGCGCCCACATGGAAGAGCAGCAGTGGGTAATAGTCCGAAGAATGGATGAGCCTAGGCAGTCTTTGCATGATGTTCGCTGTCTCACAAACAAGGAGACTGCCGAATCTCTTCGCTGCCTGGCGAACAAGCAGACCGCTGTGCCTCTTCACTGCCTCGCAGAATGACGAACCACTGTGTCTCTTCGCTGCCTCGCAGAATGAGTGACCACTGTGGATGTTCGCTGTCTCACAAACAAGGAGACTGCCTAATCTGTCCACTGCCTGGCGAAGAAGCAAACTGCTTCGTCTCTTCGCTGCCTCACGAACAAGCAGACCGCTGTGTCTCTTCGCTGCCTCGCAGAATGAGGAACCACTGTGGATGTTCGCTGTCTCACAAACAAGGAGACTGCCTAATCTGTCCATTGCCTGGCGAACAAGCAAACCGCGTCGTCTCTTCGCTGCCTGGCGAACAAGCAGACCGCTGTGTCTCTTCGCTGCCTCGCAGAATGAGTGAGCACTGTGGATGTTCGCTGTCTCACAAACAAGGAGACTGCCTAATCTGTTCGCTGCCTGGCGAACAACCAGACCGCTGCGTCTCTTGGCTGCCTCGTAGAATGAGTGACCACTGTGGATCACAGAATCACAGAATTGCTGAGGTTGGAAGGGACCTCTGGAGATCAACTAGTCCAACCCCCCTGCTCAAGCAGGGTCACCTAGAGCACATTGCACAGGATTGCATCCAGGCGCGTTTTGAATATCTCCAGAGAAGGAGACTCCACCACCTCTCTGGGCAACCTGTTCCAGTGCTCTGTCACCCTCACAGTGAAAAAGTTTTTCCTCGTGTTCAGATGGAAGTGTCTGTGTTTCAGTTTGTGCCCATTGCCTCGCGTCCTGTCGCTCGGCACCACTGAAAAGAGTCTGGTCCCATCCTCTCGACACCCTCCCTTCAGATACTTGTACACGTTGATAAGATCTCCTCTCAGCCTTTTCTTCTCCAAGCTAAACAGGCCAAGCTCTCTCAGTCTTTCCTCATAAGAGAGATGCTCCAGTCCCCTAATCATCTTTATAGCCCTTCGCTGGACTTGCTCCAGTAGTGCCACATCCCTCTTGTACTGGGGAGCCCAGAACTGGACGCAGTACTCCAGATGTGGCCTCACCAGGGCTGAGTTGAGGGGGAGGATCACCTCCCTCGACCTGCTGGCAACACTCTTCCTGATGCACCCCAGGATACCATTGGCCTTCTTGGCCACAAGGGCACATTGCTGCCTCATGCTTAACTTGGTGTCCACCAGCACTCCCAGGTCCTTCTCCGCAGAGCTGCTTTCCAGCAGGTCAACCCCCAACCTGTACTGGTGCATGGGGTTATTCCTCCCCAGGTGCAGGACCCTGCACTTGCCTTTGTTGAACTTCATGAGGTTCCTCTCTGCCCACCTCTCCAGCCTGTCCAAGTCTCTTTGAATGGCAGCACAGCCCTCTGGCGTATCAGCCACTCCTCCCAGTTTTGTATCGTCAGCCAACTTGTTGAGGGTGCACTCTGTCCCTTCATCCAGGTCGTTGATGAAGAAGTTGAACAAGACTGGACCCAGTACTGACCCCTGGGGGACACCGCTAGCTACAGGCCTCCAACTAGACTCTGTGCCACTGATCACAACTCTCTGAGCTCTGCCATTCAGCCAGTTCTCAATCCACCTCTCTGTCCACTCATCTAACCCACACTTCCTGAGCTTGTCTATGAGGATGCTATGGGAGACAGTGTCAAAAGCCTTGCTGAAGTCTAGGTAGACAACATCCACTGCTCTCCCCTCATCTATCCAGCCAGTCATTCCAGCATAGAAGGCTATCAGATTGGTTAGGCATGATTTCCCCTTGGTGAAGCCACGCTGACTACTCCTGATCACCTTCTTTTCCTCCACATGCCTGGAGATGGCTTCCAGGATGAGCTGCTCCATCACCTTTGCAGGGATGGAGATGAGGCTGACTGGCCTGTAGTTCCCTGGGTCCTCCTTCTTGCCCTTTTTGAAGACTGGGGTGACGTTGGCTTTCTTCCAGTCCTCAGGCACCTCTCCTGTCCTCCATGACCTTTCAAAGATGATGGAGAGTGGCTTAGCAATAATGTCCGCCAGCTCCCTCAGCACTCGTGGGTGCATCCCATCAGGGCCCATGGATTTGTGGGTGTCAAGTTTGCTTAAATGATCTCTAACCCACTCCTCCTCCACCAAGGGAAAGTCTTCCTCTCTCCAGACTTTCTCTCTTGCCTCCAGGGTCTGGGGTTCCTGAGGGCTGGCCTGAGCAGTAAAGACTGAAGCAAAGAAGGCATTCAGTAACTCTGCCTTCTCTGTATCCTTCGTCACCAGGGCACCCACCCCATTCAGCAAAGGGCCCACATTTTCCCTAGTCTTCCTCTTGCTGCTGATGTATTTGAAGAAGCCCTTCTTGCTCTCCTTGACATGCCTTGCCAGATTTAATTCCAAACGGGCCTTAGCCTTCCTCGTCGCATCCCTGCATACTCTGACAACATCCCTATATTCCTCCCAAGTGGCCTGTCCCCCTTTCCACTTTCTGTAGACTTCCTTCTTCTGGTTGAGTTTTGCCAGGAGCTCCTTGCTCATCCATGCAGGTCTCCTGCCTCCTTTGCTTGACTTCCTACTCATAGGGATGCACCGCTCTTGAGCCTGGAGGAAGTGATGTTTGAATATTAACCAGCTCTCTTGAACACTCCTTCCTTCTAGGGCCCTCACCCATGGGATTACTCCAAGTAGGTCCCTGAAGAGGCCAAAGTTTGCTCTCCTGAAGTCCAGGGTTGCGATCCTACTTGGTGCCCTGCTGCCTCCTCGCAGAATCCTGAACTCCACCATCTCATGGTCATGCAGCCAAGGCTGCCCCCAACCTTCACATCTTCCACCAGTCCTTCTTTGTTTGTTAGTACGAGGTCCAGCAGCACACCTCTCCTCGTTGGCTCCTCCACCACCTGTGTCAAGAAGTTGTCACCAATGCTCTGCAGGAACCTCCAGGACTCTTTGTGCCTAGCTGTGTTGTCTTTCCAGCAGATATCGGGGTGGTTGAAGTCCCCCATGAGAACCAGGGCCTGGGATCGTGAGGCTACTTCCAGCTGTCTGTAGAAGGCCTCATCGACTTCCTCCTCCTGATCAGGTGGCCTGTAGTAAACACCCACAACAGTGTCACCCATGCTAGCCTGCCCTTTGATCCTTACCCATAAGCTCTCGACTCGCTCTTCATCCACCCCTAGGCACAGCTCAATACATTCCAGTTGCTCTCTCACATAAAGAGCAACTCCACCACCTCGCTTTCCTGGCCTGTCTTTCCTAAAAAGCACGTAGCCATCCATGACAGCACTCCAGTCATGCGAGCTATCCCACCATGTCTCTGTAATGGCAATGAGATCATGGCCCTGCGACCGCACACATATCTCTAGTTCTTCCTGTTTGTTCCCCAAGCTGCGCGCATTGGTGTACAGGCATTTCAGGGAGGTGATCGAGCATGCAGGTTTCCCAGGAGGGGGTAAAAGAGGGTCCTCCGTAGCCACATCCCATGCGCACTTCCCTGGCTGCATTCACCTGTTGGAGGCATCCTGACTTGAGCAGTCTTTTGCCAATTACCCTGGCACTATAACTCTCCCCTTCCCCCATCTTTCCTAGTTTAAAGCCCTCCTTACCAGGTTGGCCAACCTGTTGGCAAAGACCCGCGTGCCCCGCCTCGTGAGGTGGATCCCATCTCTCGCCATCAGTTGTCGATCTTCAAACAGGGTCCCATGGTCATAGAAACCAAAACCCTGTTGCCAACAGCAGCGGCACAGCCAGTCATTAACCTGGAAAGTCCGTCTCCTCCTCCTCTCATCCATCCCCCTCACTGGCAGGATTGAGGAGAAGATGACCTGGGCTCTCAGACCCTTGAACACCATCCCCAGAGCTCTGAAATCCTGCTTGATGGTCTCCAGTTTGCCCTTGGTGTCATTGGCGCCCACATGGAAGAGCAGCAGTGGGTAATAGTCCGAAGAATGGATGAGCCTAGGCAGTCTTTGCATGATGTTCGCTGTCTCACAAACAAGGAGACTGCCGAATCTCTTCGCTGCCTGGCGAACAAGCAGACCGCTGTGCCTCTTCACTGCCTCGCAGAATGACGAACCACTGTGTCTCTTCGCTGCCTCGCAGAATGAGGAACCACTGTGGATGTTCGCTGTCTCACAAACAAGGAGACTGCCTAATCTGTCCATTGCCTGGCGAACAAGCAAACCGCGTCGTCTCTTCGCTGCCTGGCGAACAAGCAGACCGCTGTGTCTCTTCGCTGCCTCGCAGAATGAGGAACCACTGTGGATGTTCGCTGTCTCACAAACAAGGAGACTGCCTAATCTGTCCACTGCCTGGCGAACAAGCAAACCGCTTCGTCTCTTCGCTGCCTCACGAACAAGCAGACCGCTGTGTCTCTTCGCTGCCTCGCAGAATGAGGAACCACTGTGGATGTTCGCAGTCTCACAAACAAGGAGACTGCCTAATCTGTTCGCTGCCTGGCGAACAACCAGACCGCTGCGTCTCTTGGCTGCCTCGTAGAATGAGTGACCACTGTGGATCACAGAATCACAGAATTGCTGAGGTTGGAAGGGACCTCTGGAGATCAACTAGTCCAACCCCCCTGCTCAAGCAGGGTCACCTAGAGCACATTGCACAGGATTGCATCCAGGCGCGTTTTGAATATCTCCAGAGAAGGAGACTCCACCACCTCTCTGGGCAACCTGTTCCAGTGCTCTGTCACCCTCACAGTGAAAAAGTTTTTCCTCGTGTTCAGATGGAAGTGTCTGTGTTTCAGTTTGTGCCCATTGCCTCGCGTCCTGTCGCTCGGCACCACTGAAAAGAGTCTGGTCCCATCCTCTCGACACCCTCCCTTCAGATACTTGTACACGTTGATAAGATCTCCTCTCAGCCTTTTCTTCTCCAAGCTAAACAGGCCAAGCTCTCTCAGTCTTTCCTCATAAGAGAGATGCTCCAGTCCCCTAATCATCTTTATAGCCCTTCGCTGGACTTGCTCCAGTAGTGCCACATCCCTCTTGTACTGGGGAGCCCAGAACTGGACGCAGTACTCCAGATGTGGCCTCACCAGGGCTGAGTTGAGGGGGAGGATCACCTCCCTCGACCTGCTGGCAACACTCTTCCTGATGCACCCCAGGATACCATTGGCCTTCTTGGCCACAAGGGCACATTGCTGCCTCATGCTTAACTTGGTGTCCACCAGCACTCCCAGGTCCTTCTCCGCAGAGCTGCTTTCCAGCAGGTCAACCCCCAACCTGTACTGGTGCATGGGGTTATTCCTCCCCAGGTGCAGGACCCTGCACTTGCCTTTGTTGAACTTCATGAGGTTCCTCTCTGCCCACCTCTCCAGCCTGTCCAAGTCTCTTTGAATGGCAGCACAGCCCTCTGGCGTATCAGCCACTCCTCCCAGTTTTGTATCGTCAGCCAACTTGTTGAGGGTGCACTCTGTCCCTTCATCCAGGTCGTTGATGAAGAAGTTGAACAAGACTGGACCCAGTACTGACCCCTGGGGGACACCGCTAGCTACAGGCCTCCAACTAGACTCTGTGCCACTGATCACAACTCTCTGAGCTCTGCCATTCAGCCAATTCTCAATCCACCTCTCTGTCCACTCATCTAACCCACACTTCCTGAGCTTGTCTATGAGGATGCTATGGGAGACAGTGTCAAAAGCCTTGCTGAAGTCTAGGTAGACAACATCCACTGCTCTCCCCTCATCTATCCAGCCAGTCATTCCAGCATAGAAGGCTATCAGATTGGTTAGGCATGATTTCCCCTTGGTGAAGCCACGCTGACTACTCCTGATCACCTTCTTTTCCTCCACATGCTTGGAGATGGCTTCCAGGATGAGCTGCTCCATCACCTTTGCAGGGATGGAGATGAGGCTGACTGGCCTGTAGTTCCCTGGGTCCTCCTTCTTGCCCTTTTTGAAGACTGGGGTGACGTTGGCTTTCTTCCAGTCCTCAGGCACCTCTCCTGTCCTCCATGACCTTTCAAAGATGATGGAGAGTGGCTTAGCAATAATGTCCGCCAGCTCCCTCAGCACTCGTGGGTGCATCCCATCAGGGCCCATGGATTTGTGGGTGTCAAGTTTGCTTAAATGATCTCTAACCCACTCCTCCTCCACCAAGGGAAAGTCTTCCTCTCTCCAGACTTTCTCTCTTGCCTCCAGGGTCTGGGGTTCCTGAGGGCTGGCCTGAGCAGTAAAGACTGAAGCAAAGAAGGCATTCAGTAACTCTGCCTTCTCTGTATCCTTCGTCACCAGGGCACCCACCCCATTCAGCAAAGGGCCCACATTTTCCCTAGTCTTCCTCTTGCTGCTGATGTATTTGAAGAAGCCCTTCTTGCTCTCCTTGACATGCCTTGCCAGATTTAATTCCAAACGGGCCTTAGCCTTCCTCGTCGCATCCCTGCATACTCTGACAACATCCCTATATTCCTCCCAAGTGGCCTGTCCCCCTTTCCACTTTCTGTAGACTTCCTTCTTCTGGTTGAGTTTTGCCAGGAGCTCCTTGCTCATCCATGCAGGTCTCCTGCCTCCTTTGCTTGACTTCCTACTCATAGGGATGCACCGCTCTTGAGCCTGGAGGAAGTGATGTTTGAATATTAACCAGCTCTCTTGAACACTCCTTCCTTCTAGGGCCCTCACCCATGGGATTACTCCAAGTAGGTCCCTGAAGAGGCCAAAGTTTGCTCTCCTGAAGTCCAGGGTTGCGATCCTACTTGGTGCCCTGCTGCCTCCTCGCAGAATCCTGAACTCCACCATCTCATGGTCATGCAGCCAAGGCTGCCCCCAACCTTCACATCTTCCACCAGTCCTTCTTTGTTTGTTAGTACGAGGTCCAGCAGCACACCTCTCCTCGTTGGCTCCTCCACCACCTGTGTCAAGAAGTTGTCACCAATGCTCTGCAGGAACCTCCAGGACTCTTTGTGCCTAGCTGTGTTGTCTTTCCAGCAGATATCGGGGTGGTTGAAGTCCCCCATGAGAACCAGGGCCTGGGATCGTGAGGCTACTTCCAGCTGTCTGTAGAAGGCCTCATCGACTTCCTCCTCCTGATCAGGTGGCCTGTAGTAAACACCCACAACAGTGTCACCCATGCTAGCCTGCCCTTTGATCCTTACCCATAAGCTCTCGACTCGCTCTTCATCCACCCCTAGGCACAGCTCAATACATTCCAGTTGCTCTCTCACATAAAGAGCAACTCCACCACCTCGCTTTCCTGGCCTGTCTTTCCTAAAAAGCACGTAGCCATCCATGACAGCACTCCAGTCATGCGAGCTATCCCACCATGTCTCTGTAATGGCAATGAGATCATGGCCCTGCGACCGCACACATATCTCTAGTTCTTCCTGTTTGTTCCCCAAGCTGCGCGCATTGGTGTACAGGCATTTCAGGGAGGTGATCGAGCATGCAGGTTTCCCAGGAGGGGGTAAAAGAGGGTCCTCCGTAGCCACATCCCATGCGCACTTCCCTGGCTGCATTCACCTGTTGGAGGCATCCTGACTTGAGCAGTCTTTTGCCAATTACCCTGGCACTATAACTCTCCCCTTCCCCCATCTTTCCTAGTTTAAAGCCCTCCTTACCAGGTTGGCCAACCTGTTGGCAAAGACCCGCGTGCCCCGCCTCGTGAGGTGGATCCCATCTCTCGCCATCAGTTGTCGATCTTCAAACAGGGTCCCATGGTCATAGAAACCAAAACCCTGTTGCCAACAGCAGCGGCACAGCCAGTCATTAACCTGGAAAGTCCGTCTCCTCCTCCTCTCATCCATCCCCCTCACTGGCAGGATTGAGGAGAAGATGACCTGGGCTCTCAGACCCTTGAACACCATCCCCAGAGCTCTGAAATCCTGCTTGATGGTCTCCAGTTTGCCCTTGGTGTCATTGGCGCCCACATGGAAGAGCAGCAGTGGGTAATAGTCCGAAGAATGGATGAGCCTAGGCAGTCTTTGCATGATGTTCGCTGTCTCACAAACAAGGAGACTGCCGAATCTCTTCGCTGCCTGGCGAACAAGCAGACCGCTGTGCCTCTTCACTGCCTCGCAGAATGACGAACCACTGTGTCTCTTCGCTGCCTCGCAGAATGAGGAACCACTGTGGATGTTCGCTGTCTCACAAACAAGGAGACTGCCTAATCTGTCCATTGCCTGGCGAACAAGCAAACCGCGTCGTCTCTTCGCTGCCTGGCGAACAAGCAGACCGCTGTGTCTCTTCGCTGCCTCGCAGAATGAGTGACCACTGTGGATGTTCGCTGTCTCACAAACAAGGAGACTGCCTAATCTGTCCACTGCCTGGCGAAGAAGCAAACCGCTTCGTCTCTTCGCTGCCTCACGAACAAGCAGACCGCTGTGTCTCTTCGCTGCCTCGCAGAATGAGGAACCACTGTGGATGTTCGCAGTCTCACAAACAAGGAGACTGCCTAATCTGTTCGCTGCCTGGCGAACAACCAGACCGCTGCGTCTCTTGGCTGCCTCGTAGAATGAGTGACCACTGTGGATCACAGAATCACAGAATTGCTGAGGTTGGAAGGGACCTCTGGAGATCAACTAGTCCAACCCCCCTGCTCAAGCAGGGTCACCTAGAGCACATTGCACAGGATTGCATCCAGGCGCGTTTTGAATATCTCCAGAGAAGGAGACTCCACCACCTCTCTGGGCAACCTGTTCCAGTGCTCTGTCACCCTCACAGTGAAAAAGTTTTTCCTCGTGTTCAGATGGAAGTGTCTGTGTTTCAGTTTGTGCCCATTGCCTCGCGTCCTGTCGCTCGGCACCACTGAAAAGAGTCTGGTCCCATCCTCTCGACACCCTCCCTTCAGATACTTGTACACGTTGATAAGATCTCCTCTCAGCCTTTTCTTCTCCAAGCTAAACAGGCCAAGCTCTCTCAGTCTTTCCTCATAAGAGAGATGCTCCAGTCCCCTAATCATCTTTATAGCCCTTCGCTGGACTTGCTCCAGTAGTGCCACATCCCTCTTGTACTGGGGAGCCCAGAACTGGACGCAGTACTCCAGATGTGGCCTCACCAGGGCTGAGTTGAGGGGGAGGATCACCTCCCTCGACCTGCTGGCAACACTCTTCCTGATGCACCCCAGGATACCATTGGCCTTCTTGGCCACAAGGGCACATTGCTGCCTCATGCTTAACTTGGTGTCCACCAGCACTCCCAGGTCCTTCTCCGCAGAGCTGCTTTCCAGCAGGTCAACCCCCAACCTGTACTGGTGCATGGGGTTATTCCTCCCCAGGTGCAGGACCCTGCACTTGCCTTTGTTGAACTTCATGAGGTTCCTCTCTGCCCACCTCTCCAGCCTGTCCAAGTCTCTTTGAATGGCAGCACAGCCCTCTGGCGTATCAGCCACTCCTCCCAGTTTTGTATCGTCAGCCAACTTGTTGAGGGTGCACTCTGTCCCTTCATCCAGGTCGTTGATGAAGAAGTTGAACAAGACTGGACCCAGTACTGACCCCTGGGGGACACCGCTAGCTACAGGCCTCCAACTAGACTCTGTGCCACTGATCACAACTCTCTGAGCTCTGCCATTCAGCCAATTCTCAATCCACCTCTCTGTCCACTCATCTAACCCACACTTCCTGAGCTTGTCTATGAGGATGCTATGGGAGACAGTGTCAAAAGCCTTGCTGAAGTCTAGGTAGACAACATCCACTGCTCTCCCCTCATCTATCCAGCCAGTCATTCCAGCATAGAAGGCTATCAGATTGGTTAGGCATGATTTCCCCTTGGTGAAGCCACGCTGACTACTCCTGATCACCTTCTTTTCCTCCACATGCTTGGAGATGGCTTCCAGGATGAGCTGCTCCATCACCTTTGCAGGGATGGAGATGAGGCTGACTGGCCTGTAGTTCCCTGGGTCCTCCTTCTTGCCCTTTTTGAAGACTGGGGTGACGTTGGCTTTCTTCCAGTCCTCAGGCACCTCTCCTGTCCTCCATGACCTTTCAAAGATGATGGAGAGTGGCTTAGCAATAATGTCCGCCAGCTCCCTCAGCACTCGTGGGTGCATCCCATCAGGGCCCATGGATTTGTGGGTGTCAAGTTTGCTTAAATGATCTCTAACCCACTCCTCCTCCACCAAGGGAAAGTCTTCCTCTCTCCAGACTTTCTCTCTTGCCTCCAGGGTCTGGGGTTCCTGAGGGCTGGCCTGAGCAGTAAAGACTGAAGCAAAGAAGGCATTCAGTAACTCTGCCTTCTCTGTATCCTTCGTCACCAGGGCACCCACCCCATTCAGCAAAGGGCCCACATTTTCCCTAGTCTTCCTCTTGCTGCTGATGTATTTGAAGAAGCCCTTCTTGCTCTCCTTGACATGCCTTGCCAGATTTAATTCCAAACGGGCCTTAGCCTTCCTCGTCGCATCCCTGCATACTCTGACAACATCCCTATATTCCTCCCAAGTGGCCTGTCCCCCTTTCCACTTTCTGTAGACTTCCTTCTTCTGGTTGAGTTTTGCCAGGAGCTCCTTGCTCATCCATGCAGGTCTCCTGCCTCCTTTGCTTGACTTCCTACTCATAGGGATGCACCGCTCTTGAGCCTGGAGGAAGTGATGTTTGAATATTAACCAGCTCTCTTGAACACTCCTTCCTTCTAGGGCCCTCACCCATGGGATTACTCCAAGTAGGTCCCTGAAGAGGCCAAAGTTTGCTCTCCTGAAGTCCAGGGTTGCGATCCTACTTGGTGCCCTGCTGCCTCCTCGCAGAATCCTGAACTCCACCATCTCATGGTCATGCAGCCAAGGCTGCCCCCAACCTTCACATCTTCCACCAGTCCTTCTTTGTTTGTTAGTACGAGGTCCAGCAGCACACCTCTCCTCGTTGGCTCCTCCACCACCTGTGTCACGAAGTTGTCACCAATGCTCTGCAGGAACCTCCAGGACTCTTTGTGCCTAGCTGTGTTGTCTTTCCAGCAGATATCGGGGTGGTTGAAGTCCCCCATGAGAACCAGGGCCTGGGATCGTGAGGCTACTTCCAGCTGTCTGTAGAAGGCCTCATCCACTTCCTCCTCCTGATCAGGTGGCCTGTAGTAAACACCCACAACAGTGTCACCCATGCTAGCCTGCCCTTTGATCCTTACCCATAAGCTCTCGACTCGCTCTTCATCCACCCCTAGGCACAGCTCAATACATTCCAGTTGCTCTCTCACATAAAGAGCAACTCCACCACCTCGCTTTCCTGGCCTGTCTTTCCTAAAAAGCACGTAGCCATCCATGACAGCACTCCAGTCATGCGAGCTATCCCACCATGTCTCTGTAATGGCAATGAGATCATGGCCCTGCGACCGCACACATATCTCTAGTTCTTCCTGTTTGTTCCCCAAGCTGCGCGCATTGGTGTACAGGCATTTCAGGGAGGTGATCGAGCATGCAGGTTTCCCAGGAGGGGTAAAAGAGGGTCCTCCGTAGCCACATCCCATGCGCACTTCCCTGGCTGCATTCACCTGTTGGAGGCATCCTGACTTGAGCAGTCTTTTGCCAATTACCCTGGCACTATAACTCTCCCCTTCCCCCATCTTTCCTAGTTTAAAGCCCTCCTTACCAGGTTGGCCAACCTGTTGGCAAAGACCCGCGTGCCCCGCCTCGTGCGGTGGATCCCATCTCTCGCCATCAGTTGTCGATCTTCAAACAGGGTCCCATGGTCATAGAAACCAAAACCCTGTTGCCAACAGCAGCGGCACAGCCAGTCGTTAACCTGGAAAGTCCGTCTCCTCCTCCTCTCATCCATCCCCCTCACTGGCAGGATTGAGGAGAAGAAGACCTGGGCTCCCAGACCCTTGAACACCATCCCCAGAGCTCTGAAATCCTGCTTGATGGTCTCCAGTTTGCCCTTGGTGTCATTGGCGCCCACATGGAAGAGCAGCAGTGGGTAATAGTCCGAAGAATGGATGAGCCTAGGCAGTCTTTGCATGATGTTCGCTGTCTCACAAACAAGGAGACTGCCGAATCTCTTCGCTGCCTGGCGAACAAGCAGACCGCTGTGCCTCTTCACTGCCTCGCAGAATGACGAACCACTGTGTCTCTTCGCTGCCTCGCAGAATGAGGAACCACTGTGGATGTTCGCTGTCTCACAAACAAGGAGACTGCCTAATCTGTCCATTGCCTGGCGAACAAGCAAACCGCGTCGTCTCTTCGCTGCCTGGCGAACAAGCAGACCGCTGTGTCTCTTCGCTGCCTCGCAGAATGAGTGACCACTGTGGATGTTCGCTGTCTCACAAACAAGGAGACTGCCTAATCTGTCCACTGCCTGGCGAAGAAGCAAACCGCTTCGTCTCTTCGCTGCCTCACGAACAAGCAGACCGCTGTGTCTCTTCGCTGCCTCGCAGAATGAGGAACCACTGTGGATGTTCGCAGTCTCACAAACAAGGAGACTGCCTAATCTGTTCGCTGCCTGGCGAACAACCAGACCGCTGCGTCTCTTGGCTGCCTCGTAGAATGAGTGACCACTGTGGATCACAGAATCACAGAATTGCTGAGGTTGGAAGGGACCTCTGGAGATCAACTAGTCCAACCCCCCTGCTCAAGCAGGGTCACCTAGAGCACATTGCACAGGATTGCATCCAGGCGCGTTTTGAATATCTCCAGAGAAGGAGACTCCACCACCTCTCTGGGCAACCTGTTCCAGTGCTCTGTCACCCTCACAGTGAAAAAGTTTTTCCTCGTGTTCAGATGGAAGTGTCTGTGTTTCAGTTTGTGCCCATTGCCTCGCGTCCTGTCGCTCGGCACCACTGAAAAGAGTCTGGTCCCATCCTCTCGACACCCTCCCTTCAGATACTTGTACACGTTGATAAGATCTCCTCTCAGCCTTTTCTTCTCCAAGCTAAACAGGCCAAGCTCTCTCAGTCTTTCCTCATAAGAGAGATGCTCCAGTCCCCTAATCATCTTTATAGCCCTTCGCTGGACTTGCTCCAGTAGTGCCACATCCCTCTTGTACTGGGGAGCCCAGAACTGGACGCAGTACTCCAGATGTGGCCTCACCAGGGCTGAGTTGAGGGGGAGGATCACCTCCCTCGACCTGCTGGCAACACTCTTCCTGATGCACCCCAGGATACCATTGGCCTTCTTGGCCACAAGGGCACATTGCTGCCTCATGCTTAACTTGGTGTCCACCAGCACTCCCAGGTCCTTCTCCGCAGAGCTGCTTTCCAGCAGGTCAACCCCCAACCTGTACTGGTGCATGGGGTTATTCCTCCCCAGGTGCAGGACCCTGCACTTGCCTTTGTTGAACTTCATGAGGTTCCTCTCTGCCCACCTCTCCAGCCTGTCCAAGTCTCTTTGAATGGCAGCACAGCCCTCTGGCGTATCAGCCACTCCTCCCAGTTTTGTATCGTCAGCCAACTTGTTGAGGGTGCACTCTGTCCCTTCATCCAGGTCGTTGATGAAGAAGTTGAACAAGACTGGACCCAGTACTGACCCCTGGGGGACACCGCTAGCTACAGGCCTCCAACTAGACTCTGTGCCACTGATCACAACTCTCTGAGCTCTGCCATTCAGCCAGTTCTCAATCCACCTCTCTGTCCACTCATCTAACCCACACTTCCTGAGCTTGTCTATGAGGATGCTATGGGAGACAGTGTCAAAAGCCTTGCTGAAGTCTAGGTAGACAACATCCACTGCTCTCCCCTCATCTATCCAGCCAGTCATTCCAGCATAGAAGGCTATCAGATTGGTTAGGCATGATTTCCCCTTGGTGAAGCCACGCTGACTACTCCTGATCACCTTCTTTTCCTCCACATGCTTGGAGATGGCTTCCAGGATGAGCTGCTCCATCACCTTTGCAGGGATGGAGATGAGGCTGACTGGCCTGTAGTTCCCTGGGTCCTCCTTCTTGCCCTTTTTGAAGACTGGGGTGACGTTGGCTTTCTTCCAGTCCTCAGGCACCTCTCCTGTCCTCCATGACCTTTCAAAGATGATGGAGAGTGGCTTAGCAATAATGTCCGCCAGCTCCCTCAGCACTCGTGGGTGCATCCCATCAGGGCCCATGGATTTGTGGGTGTCAAGTTTGCTTAAATGATCTCTAACCCACTCCTCCTCCACCAAGGGAAAGTCTTCCTCTCTCCAGACTTTCTCTCTTGCCTCCAGGGTCTGGGGTTCCTGAGGGCTGGCCTGAGCAGTAAAGACTGAAGCAAAGAAGGCATTCAGTAACTCTGCCTTCTCTGTATCCTTCGTCACCAGGGCACCCACCCCATTCAGCAAAGGGCCCACATTTTCCCTAGTCTTCCTCTTGCTGCTGATGTATTTGAAGAAGCCCTTCTTGCTCTCCTTGACATGCCTTGCCAGATTTAATTCCAAACGGGCCTTAGCCTTCCTCGTCGCATCCCTGCATACTCTGACAACATCCCTATATTCCTCCCAAGTGGCCTGTCCCCCTTTCCACTTTCTGTAGACTTCCTTCTTCTGGTTGAGTTTTGCCAGGAGCTCCTTGCTCATCCATGCAGGTCTCCTGCCTCCTTTGCTTGACTTCCTACTCATAGGGATGCACCGCTCTTGAGCCTGGAGGAAGTGATGTTTGAATATTAACCAGCTCTCTTGAACACTCCTTCCTTCTAGGGCCCTCACCCATGGGATTACTCCAAGTAGGTCCCTGAAGAGGCCAAAGTTTGCTCTCCTGAAGTCCAGGGTTGCGATCCTACTTGGTGCCCTGCTGCCTCCTCGCAGAATCCTGAACTCCACCATCTCATGGTCATGCAGCCAAGGCTGCCCCCAACCTTCACATCTTCCACCAGTCCTTCTTTGTTTGTTAGTACGAGGTCCAGCAGCACACCTCTCCTCGTTGGCTCCTCCACCACCTGTGTCAAGAAGTTGTCACCAATGCTCTGCAGGAACCTCCAGGACTCTTTGTGCCTAGCTGTGTTGTCTTTCCAGCAGATATCGGGGTGGTTGAAGTCCCCCATGAGAACCAGGGCCTGGGATCGTGAGGCTACTTCCAGCTGTCTGTAGAAGGCCTCATCCACTTCCTCCTCCTGATCAGGTGGCCTGTAGTAAACACCCACAACAGTGTCACCCATGCTAGCCTGCCCTTTGATCCTTACCCATAAGCTCTCGACTCGCTCTTCATCCACCCCTAGGCACAGCTCAATACATTCCAGTTGCTCTCTCACATAAAGAGCAACTCCACCACCTCGCTTTCCTGGCCTGTCTTTCCTAAAAAGCACGTAGCCATCCATGACAGCACTCCAGTCATGCGAGCTATCCCACCATGTCTCTGTAATGGCAATGAGATCATGGCCCTGCGACCGCACACATATCTCTAGTTCTTCCTGTTTGTTCCCCAAGCTGCGCGCATTGGTGTACAGGCATTTCAGGGAGGTGATCGAGCATGCAGGTTTCCCAGGAGGGGGTAAAAGAGGGTCCTCCGTAGCCACATCCCATGCGCACTTCCCTGGCTGCATTCACCTGTTGGAGGCATCCTGACTTGAGCAGTCTTTTGCCAATTACCCTGGCACTATAACTCTCCCCTTCCCCCATCTTTCCTAGTTTAAAGCCCTCCTTACCAGGTTGGCCAACCTGTTGGCAAAGACCCGCGTGCCCCGCCTCGTGCGGTGGATCCCATCTCTCGCCATCAGTTGTCGATCTTCAAACAGGGTCCCATGGTCATAGAAACCAAAACCCTGTTGCCAACAGCAGCGGCACAGCCAGTCATTAACCTGGAAAGTCCGTCTCCTCCTCCTCTCATCCATCCCCCTCACTGGCAGGATTGAGGAGAAGATGACCTGGGCTCTCAGACCCTTGAACACCATCCCCAGAGCTCTGAAATCCTGCTTGATGGTCTCCAGTTTGCCCTTGGTGTCATTGGCGCCCACATGGAAGAGCAGCAGTGGGTAATAGTCCGAAGAATGGATGAGCCTAGGCAGTCTTTGCATGATGTTCGCTGTCTCACAAACAAGGAGACTGCCGAATCTCTTCGCTGCCTGGCGAACAAGCAGACCGCTGTGCCTCTTCACTGCCTCGCAGAATGACGAACCACTGTGTCTCTTCGCTGCCTCGTAGAATGAGTGACCACTGTGGATGTTCGCTGTCTCACAAACAAGGAGACTGCCGAATCTCTTCGCTGCCTGGCGAACAAGCAGACCGCTGTGCCTCTTCACTGCCTCGCAGAATGACGAACCACTGTGTCTCTTCGCTGCCTCGCAGAATGAGGAACCACTGTGGATGTTCGCTGTCTCACAAACAAGGAGACTGCCTAATCTGTCCATTGCCTGGCGAACAAGCAAACCGCGTCGTCTCTTCGCTGCCTGGCGAACAAGCAGACCGCTGTGTCTCTTCGCTGCCTCGCAGAATGAGTGACCACTGTGGATGTTCGCTGTCTCACAAACAAGGAGACTGCCTAATCTGTCCACTGCCTGGCGAACAAGCAAACCGCTTCGTCTCTTCGCTGCCTCACGAACAAGCAGACCGCTGTGTCTCTTCGCTGCCTCGCAGAATGAGGAACCACTGTGGATGTTCGCAGTCTCACAAACAAGGAGACTGCCTAATCTGTTCGCTGCCTGGCGAACAACCAGACCGCTGCGTCTCTTGGCTGCCTCGTAGAATGAGTGACCACTGTGGATCACAGAATCACAGAATTGCTGAGGTTGGAAGGGACCTCTGGAGATCAACTAGTCCAACCCCCCTGCTCAAGCAGGGTCACCTAGAGCACATTGCACAGGATTGCATCCAGGCGCGTTTTGAATATCTCCAGAGAAGGAGACTCCACCACCTCTCTGGGCAACCTGTTCCAGTGCTCTGTCACCCTCACAGTGAAAAAGTTTTTCCTCGTGTTCAGATGGAAGTGTCTGTGTTTCAGTTTGTGCCCATTGCCTCGCGTCCTGTCGCTCGGCACCACTGAAAAGAGTCTGGTCCCATCCTCTCGACACCCTCCCTTCAGATACTTGTACACGTTGATAAGATCTCCTCTCAGCCTTTTCTTCTCCAAGCTAAACAGGCCAAGCTCTCTCAGTCTTTCCTCATAAGAGAGATGCTCCAGTCCCCTAATCATCTTTATAGCCCTTCGCTGGACTTGCTCCAGTAGTGCCACATCCCTCTTGTACTGGGGAGCCCAGAACTGGACGCAGTACTCCAGATGTGGCCTCACCAGGGCTGAGTTGAGGGGGAGGATCACCTCCCTCGACCTGCTGGCAACACTCTTCCTGATGCACCCCAGGATACCATTGGCCTTCTTGGCCACAAGGGCACATTGCTGCCTCATGCTTAACTTGGTGTCCACCAGCACTCCCAGGTCCTTCTCCGCAGAGCTGCTTTCCAGCAGGTCAACCCCCAACCTGTACTGGTGCATGGGGTTATTCCTCCCCAGGTGCAGGACCCTGCACTTGCCTTTGTTGAACTTCATGAGGTTCCTCTCTGCCCACCTCTCCAGCCTGTCCAAGTCTCTTTGAATGGCAGCACAGCCCTCTGGCGTATCAGCCACTCCTCCCAGTTTTGTATCGTCAGCCAACTTGTTGAGGGTGCACTCTGTCCCTTCATCCAGGTCGTTGATGAAGAAGTTGAACAAGACTGGACCCAGTACTGACCCCTGGGGGACACCGCTAGCTACAGGCCTCCAACTAGACTCTGTGCCACTGATCACAACTCTCTGAGCTCTGCCATTCAGCCAGTTCTCAATCCACCTCTCTGTCCACTCATCTAACCCACACTTCCTGAGCTTGTCTATGAGGATGCTATGGGAGACAGTGTCAAAAGCCTTGCTGAAGTCTAGGTAGACAACATCCACTGCTCTCCCCTCATCTATCCAGCCAGTCATTCCAGCATAGAAGGCTATCAGATTGGTTAGGCATGATTTCCCCTTGGTGAAGCCACGCTGACTACTCCTGATCACCTTCTTTTCCTCCACATGCTTGGAGATGGCTTCCAGGATGAGCTGCTCCATCACCTTTGCAGGGATGGAGATGAGGCTGACTGGCCTGTAGTTCCCTGGGTCCTCCTTCTTGCCCTTTTTGAAGACTGGGGTGACGTTGGCTTTCTTCCAGTCCTCAGGCACCTCTCCTGTCCTCCATGACCTTTCAAAGATGATGGAGAGTGGCTTAGCAATAATGTCCGCCAGCTCCCTCAGCACTCGTGGGTGCATCCCATCAGGGCCCATGGATTTGTGGGTGTCAAGTTTGCTTAAATGATCTCTAACCCACTCCTCCTCCACCAAGGGAAAGTCTTCCTCTCTCCAGACTTTCTCTCTTGCCTCCAGGGTCTGGGGTTCCTGAGGGCTGGCCTGAGCAGTAAAGACTGAAGCAAAGAAGGCATTCAGTAACTCTGCCTTCTCTGTATCCTTCGTCACCAGGGCACCCACCCCATTCAGCAAAGGGCCCACATTTTCCCTAGTCTTCCTCTTGCTGCTGATGTATTTGAAGAAGCCCTTCTTGCTCTCCTTGACATGCCTTGCCAGATTTAATTCCAAACGGGCCTTAGCCTTCCTCGTCGCATCCCTGCATACTCTGACAACATCCCTATATTCCTCCCAAGTGGCCTGTCCCCCTTTCCACTTTCTGTAGACTTCCTTCTTCTGGTTGAGTTTTGCCAGGAGCTCCTTGCTCATCCATGCAGGTCTCCTGCCTCCTTTGCTTGACTTCCTACTCATAGGGATGCACCGCTCTTGAGCCTGGAGGAAGTGATGTTTGAATATTAACCAGCTCTCTTGAACACTCCTTCCTTCTAGGGCCCTCACCCATGGGATTACTCCAAGTAGGTCCCTGAAGAGGCCAAAGTTTGCTCTCCTGAAGTCCAGGGTTGCGATCCTACTTGGTGCCCTGCTGCCTCCTCGCAGAATCCTGAACTCCACCATCTCATGGTCATGCAGCCAAGGCTGCCCCCAACCTTCACATCTTCCACCAGTCCTTCTTTGTTTGTTAGTACGAGGTCCAGCAGCACACCTCTCCTCGTTGGCTCCTCCACCACCTGTGTCAAGAAGTTGTCACCAATGCTCTGCAGGAACCTCCAGGACTCTTTGTGCCTAGCTGTGTTGTCTTTCCAGCAGATATCGGGGTGGTTGAAGTCCCCCATGAGAACCAGGGCCTGGGATCGTGAGGCTACTTCCAGCTGTCTGTAGAAGGCCTCATCCACTTCCTCCTCCTGATCAGGTGGCCTGTAGTAAACACCCACAACAGTGTCACCCATGCTAGCCTGCCCTTTGATCCTTACCCATAAGCTCTCGACTCGCTCTTCATCCACCCCTAGGCACAGCTCAATACATTCCAGTTGCTCTCTCACATAAAGAGCAACTCCACCACCTCGCTTTCCTGGCCTGTCTTTCCTAAAAAGCACGTAGCCATCCATGACAGCACTCCAGTCATGCGAGCTATCCCACCATGTCTCTGTAATGGCAATGAGATCATGGCCCTGCGACCGCACACATATCTCTAGTTCTTCCTGTTTGTTCCCCAAGCTGCGCGCATTGGTGTACAGGCATTTCAGGGAGGTGATCGAGCATGCAGGTTTCCCAGGAGGGGGTAAAAGAGGGTCCTCCGTAGCCACATCCCATGCGCACTTCCCTGGCTGCATTCACCTGTTGGAGGCATCCTGACTTGAGCAGTCTTTTGCCAATTACCCTGGCACTATAACTCTCCCCTTCCCCCATCTTTCCTAGTTTAAAGCCCTCCTTACCAGGTTGGCCAACCTGTTGGCAAAGACCCGCGTGCCCCGCCTCGTGCGGTGGATCCCATCTCTCGCCATCAGTTGTCGATCTTCAAACAGGGTCCCATGGTCATAGAAACCAAAACCCTGTTGCCAACAGCAGCGGCACAGCCAGTCATTAACCTGGAAAGTCCGTCTCCTCCTCCTCTCATCCATCCCCCTCACTGGCAGGATTGAGGAGAAGATGACCTGGGCTCTCAGACCCTTGAACACCATCCCCAGAGCTCTGAAATCCTGCTTGATGGTCTCCAGTTTGCCCTTGGTGTCATTGGCGCCCACATGGAAGAGCAGCAGTGGGTAATAGTCCGAAGAATGGATGAGCCTAGGCAGTCTTTGCATGATGTTCGCTGTCTCACAAACAAGGAGACTGCCGAATCTCTTCGCTGCCTGGCGAACAAGCAGACCGCTGTGCCTCTTCACTGCCTCGCAGAATGACGAACCACTGTGTCTCTTCGCTGCCTCGTAGAATGAGTGACCACTGTGGATGTTCGCTGTCTCACAAACAAGGAGACTGCCGAATCTCTTCGCTGCCTGGCGAACAAGCAGACCGCTGTGCCTCTTCACTGCCTCGCAGAATGACGAACCACTGTGTCTCTTCGCTGCCTCGCAGAATGAGGAACCACTGTGGATGTTCGCTGTCTCACAAACAAGGAGACTGCCTAATCTGTCCATTGCCTGGCGAACAAGCAAACCGCGTCGTCTCTTCGCTGCCTGGCGAACAAGCAGACCGCTGTGTCTCTTCGCTGCCTCGCAGAATGAGTGACCACTGTGGATGTTCGCTGTCTCACAAACAAGGAGACTGCCTAATCTGTCCACTGCCTGGCGAACAAGCAAACCGCTTCGTCTCTTCGCTGCCTCACGAACAAGCAGACCGCTGTGTCTCTTCGCTGCCTCGCAGAATGAGGAACCACTGTGGATGTTCGCAGTCTCACAAACAAGGAGACTGCCTAATCTGTTCGCTGCCTGGCGAACAACCAGACCGCTGCGTCTCTTGGCTGCCTCGTAGAATGAGTGACCACTGTGGATCACAGAATCACAGAATTGCTGAGGTTGGAAGGGACCTCTGGAGATCAACTAGTCCAACCCCCCTGCTCAAGCAGGGTCACCTAGAGCACATTGCACAGGATTGCATCCAGGCGCGTTTTGAATATCTCCAGAGAAGGAGACTCCACCACCTCTCTGGGCAACCTGTTCCAGTGCTCTGTCACCCTCACAGTGAAAAAGTTTTTCCTCGTGTTCAGATGGAAGTGTCTGTGTTTCAGTTTGTGCCCATTGCCTCGCGTCCTGTCGCTCGGCACCACTGAAAAGAGTCTGGTCCCATCCTCTCGACACCCTCCCTTCAGATACTTGTACACGTTGATAAGATCTCCTCTCAGCCTTTTCTTCTCCAAGCTAAACAGGCCAAGCTCTCTCAGTCTTTCCTCATAAGAGAGATGCTCCAGTCCCCTAATCATCTTTATAGCCCTTCGCTGGACTTGCTCCAGTAGTGCCACATCCCTCTTGTACTGGGGAGCCCAGAACTGGACGCAGTACTCCAGATGTGGCCTCACCAGGGCTGAGTTGAGGGGGAGGATCACCTCCCTCGACCTGCTGGCAACACTCTTCCTGATGCACCCCAGGATACCATTGGCCTTCTTGGCCACAAGGGCACATTGCTGCCTCATGCTTAACTTGGTGTCCACCAGCACTCCCAGGTCCTTCTCCGCAGAGCTGCTTTCCAGCAGGTCAACCCCCAACCTGTACTGGTGCATGGGGTTATTCCTCCCCAGGTGCAGGACCCTGCACTTGCCTTTGTTGAACTTCATGAGGTTCCTCTCTGCCCACCTCTCCAGCCTGTCCAAGTCTCTTTGAATGGCAGCACAGCCCTCTGGCGTATCAGCCACTCCTCCCAGTTTTGTATCGTCAGCCAACTTGTTGAGGGTGCACTCTGTCCCTTCATCCAGGTCGTTGATGAAGAAGTTGAACAAGACTGGACCCAGTACTGACCCCTGGGGGACACCGCTAGCTACAGGCCTCCAACTAGACTCTGTGCCACTGATCACAACTCTCTGAGCTCTGCCATTCAGCCAGTTCTCAATCCACCTCTCTGTCCACTCATCTAACCCACACTTCCTGAGCTTGTCTATGAGGATGCTATGGGAGACAGTGTCAAAAGCCTTGCTGAAGTCTAGGTAGACAACATCCACTGCTCTCCCCTCATCTATCCAGCCAGTCATTCCAGCATAGAAGGCTATCAGATTGGTTAGGCATGATTTCCCCTTGGTGAAGCCACGCTGACTACTCCTGATCACCTTCTTTTCCTCCACATGCTTGGAGATGGCTTCCAGGATGAGCTGCTCCATCACCTTTGCAGGGATGGAGATGAGGCTGACTGGCCTGTAGTTCCCTGGGTCCTCCTTCTTGCCCTTTTTGAAGACTGGGGTGACGTTGGCTTTCTTCCAGTCCTCAGGCACCTCTCCTGTCCTCCATGACCTTTCAAAGATGATGGAGAGTGGCTTAGCAATAATGTCCGCCAGCTCCCTCAGCACTCGTGGGTGCATCCCATCAGGGCCCATGGATTTGTGGGTGTCAAGTTTGCTTAAATGATCTCTAACCCACTCCTCCTCCACCAAGGGAAAGTCTTCCTCTCTCCAGACTTTCTCTCTTGCCTCCAGGGTCTGGGGTTCCTGAGGGCTGGCCTGAGCAGTAAAGACTGAAGCAAAGAAGGCATTCAGTAACTCTGCCTTCTCTGTATCCTTCGTCACCAGGGCACCCACCCCATTCAGCAAAGGGCCCACATTTTCCCTAGTCTTCCTCTTGCTGCTGATGTATTTGAAGAAGCCCTTCTTGCTCTCCTTGACATGCCTTGCCAGATTTAATTCCAAACGGGCCTTAGCCTTCCTCGTCGCATCCCTGCATACTCTGACAACATCCCTATATTCCTCCCAAGTGGCCTGTCCCCCTTTCCACTTTCTGTAGACTTCCTTCTTCTGGTTGAGTTTTGCCAGGAGCTCCTTGCTCATCCATGCAGGTCTCCTGCCTCCTTTGCTTGACTTCCTACTCATAGGGATGCACCGCTCTTGAGCCTGGAGGAAGTGATGTTTGAATATTAACCAGCTCTCTTGAACACTCCTTCCTTCTAGGGCCCTCACCCATGGGATTACTCCAAGTAGGTCCCTGAAGAGGCCAAAGTTTGCTCTCCTGAAGTCCAGGGTTGCGATCCTACTTGGTGCCCTGCTGCCTCCTCGCAGAATCCTGAACTCCACCATCTCATGGTCATGCAGCCAAGGCTGCCCCCAACCTTCACATCTTCCACCAGTCCTTCTTTGTTTGTTAGTACGAGGTCCAGCAGCACACCTCTCCTCGTTGGCTCCTCCACCACCTGTGTCAAGAAGTTGTCACCAATGCTCTGCAGGAACCTCCAGGACTCTTTGTGCCTAGCTGTGTTGTCTTTCCAGCAGATATCGGGGTGGTTGAAGTCCCCCATGAGAACCAGGGCCTGGGATCGTGAGGCTACTTCCAGCTGTCTGTAGAAGGCCTCATCCACTTCCTCCTCCTGATCAGGTGGCCTGTAGTAAACACCCACAACAGTGTCACCCATGCTAGCCTGCCCTTTGATCCTTACCCATAAGCTCTCGACTCGCTCTTCATCCACCCCTAGGCACAGCTCAATACATTCCAGTTGCTCTCTCACATAAAGAGCAACTCCACCACCTCGCTTTCCTGGCCTGTCTTTCCTAAAAAGCACGTAGCCATCCATGACAGCACTCCAGTCATGCGAGCTATCCCACCATGTCTCTGTAATGGCAATGAGATCATGGCCCTGCGACCGCACACATATCTCTAGTTCTTCCTGTTTGTTCCCCAAGCTGCGCGCATTGGTGTACAGGCATTTCAGGGAGGTGATCGAGCATGCAGGTTTCCCAGGAGGGGGTAAAAGAGGGTCCTCCGTAGCCACATCCCATGCGCACTTCCCTGGCTGCATTCACCTGTTGGAGGCATCCTGACTTGAGCAGTCTTTTGCCAATTACCCTGGCACTATAACTCTCCCCTTCCCCCATCTTTCCTAGTTTAAAGCCCTCCTTACCAGGTTGGCCAACCTGTTGGCAAAGACCCGCGTGCCCCGCCTCGTGCGGTGGATCCCATCTCTCGCCATCAGTTGTCGATCTTCAAACAGGGTCCCATGGTCATAGAAACCAAAACCCTGTTGCCAACAGCAGCGGCACAGCCAGTCATTAACCTGGAAAGTCCGTCTCCTCCTCCTCTCATCCATCCCCCTCACTGGCAGGATTGAGGAGAAGATGACCTGGGCTCTCAGACCCTTGAACACCATCCCCAGAGCTCTGAAATCCTGCTTGATGGTCTCCAGTTTGCCCTTGGTGTCATTGGCGCCCACATGGAAGAGCAGCAGTGGGTAATAGTCCGAAGAATGGATGAGCCTAGGCAGTCTTTGCATGATGTTCGCTGTCTCACAAACAAGGAGACTGCCGAATCTCTTCGCTGCCTGGCGAACAAGCAGACCGCTGTGCCTCTTCACTGCCTCGCAGAATGACGAACCACTGTGTCTCTTCGCTGCCTCGTAGAATGAGTGACCACTGTGGATGTTCGCTGTCTCACAAACAAGGAGACTGCCGAATCTCTTCGCTGCCTGGCGAACAAGCAGACCGCTGTGCCTCTTCACTGCCTCGCAGAATGACGAACCACTGTGTCTCTTCGCTGCCTCGCAGAATGAGGAACCACTGTGGATGTTCGCTGTCTCACAAACAAGGAGACTGCCTAATCTGTCCATTGCCTGGCGAACAAGCAAACCGCGTCGTCTCTTCGCTGCCTGGCGAACAAGCAGACCGCTGTGTCTCTTCGCTGCCTCGCAGAATGAGTGACCACTGTGGATGTTCGCTGTCTCACAAACAAGGAGACTGCCTAATCTGTCCACTGCCTGGCGAACAAGCAAACCGCTTCGTCTCTTCGCTGCCTCACGAACAAGCAGACCGCTGTGTCTCTTCGCTGCCTCGCAGAATGAGGAACCACTGTGGATGTTCGCAGTCTCACAAACAAGGAGACTGCCTAATCTGTTCGCTGCCTGGCGAACAACCAGACCGCTGCGTCTCTTGGCTGCCTCGTAGAATGAGTGACCACTGTGGATCACAGAATCACAGAATTGCTGAGGTTGGAAGGGACCTCTGGAGATCAACTAGTCCAACCCCCCTGCTCAAGCAGGGTCACCTAGAGCACATTGCACAGGCTTGCATCCAGGCGCGTTTTGAATATCTCCAGAGAAGGAGACTCCACCACCTCTCTGGGCAACCTGTTCCAGTGCTCTGTCACCCTCACAGTGAAAAAGTTTTTCCTCGTGTTCAGATGGAAGTGTCTGTGTTTCAGTTTGTGCCCATTGCCTCGCGTCCTGTCGCTCGGCACCACTGAAAAGAGTCTGGTCCCATCCTCTCGACACCCTCCCTTCAGATACTTGTACACGTTGATAAGATCTCCTCTCAGCCTTTTCTTCTCCAAGCTAAACAGGCCAAGCTCTCTCAGTCTTTCCTCATAAGAGAGATGCTCCAGTCCCCTAATCATCTTTATAGCCCTTCGCTGGACTTGCTCCAGTAGTGCCACATCCCTCTTGTACTGGGGAGCCCAGAACTGGACGCAGTACTCCAGATGTGGCCTCACCAGGGCTGAGTTGAGGGGGAGGATCACCTCCCTCGACCTGCTGGCAACACTCTTCCTGATGCACCCCAGGATACCATTGGCCTTCTTGGCCACAAGGGCACATTGCTGCCTCATGCTTAACTTGGTGTCCACCAGCACTCCCAGGTCCTTCTCCGCAGAGCTGCTTTCCAGCAGGTCAACCCCCAACCTGTACTGGTGCATGGGGTTATTCCTCCCCAGGTGCAGGACCCTGCACTTGCCTTTGTTGAACTTCATGAGGTTCCTCTCTGCCCACCTCTCCAGCCTGTCCAAGTCTCTTTGAATGGCAGCACAGCCCTCTGGCGTATCAGCCACTCCTCCCAGTTTTGTATCGTCAGCCAACTTGTTGAGGGTGCACTCTGTCCCTTCATCCAGGTCGTTGATGAAGAAGTTGAACAAGACTGGACCCAGTACTGACCCCTGGGGGACACCGCTAGCTACAGGCCTCCAACTAGACTCTGTGCCACTGATCACAACTCTCTGAGCTCTGCCATTCAGCCAGTTCTCAATCCACCTCTCTGTCCACTCATCTAACCCACACTTCCTGAGCTTGTCTATGAGGATGCTATGGGAGACAGTGTCAAAAGCCTTGCTGAAGTCTAGGTAGACAACATCCACTGCTCTCCCCTCATCTATCCAGCCAGTCATTCCAGCATAGAAGGCTATCAGATTGGTTAGGCATGATTTCCCCTTGGTGAAGCCACGCTGACTACTCCTGATCACCTTCTTTTCCTCCACATGCTTGGAGATGGCTTCCAGGATGAGCTGCTCCATCACCTTTGCAGGGATGGAGATGAGGCTGACTGGCCTGTAGTTCCCTGGGTCCTCCTTCTTGCCCTTTTTGAAGACTGGGGTGACGTTGGCTTTCTTCCAGTCCTCAGGCACCTCTCCTGTCCTCCATGACCTTTCAAAGATGATGGAGAGTGGCTTAGCAATAATGTCCGCCAGCTCCCTCAGCACTCGTGGGTGCATCCCATCAGGGCCCATGGATTTGTGGGTGTCAAGTTTGCTTAAATGATCTCTAACCCACTCCTCCTCCACCAAGGGAAAGTCTTCCTCTCTCCAGACTTTCTCTCTTGCCTCCAGGGTCTGGGGTTCCTGAGGGCTGGCCTGAGCAGTAAAGACTGAAGCAAAGAAGGCATTCAGTAACTCTGCCTTCTCTGTATCCTTCGTCACCAGGGCACCCACCCCATTCAGCAAAGGGCCCACATTTTCCCTAGTCTTCCTCTTGCTGCTGATGTATTTGAAGAAGCCCTTCTTGCTCTCCTTGACATGCCTTGCCAGATTTAATTCCAAACGGGCCTTAGCCTTCCTCGTCGCATCCCTGCATACTCTGACAACATCCCTATATTCCTCCCAAGTGGCCTGTCCCCCTTTCCACTTTCTGTAGACTTCCTTCTTCTGGTTGAGTTTTGCCAGGAGCTCCTTGCTCATCCATGCAGGTCTCCTGCCTCCTTTGCTTGACTTCCTACTCATAGGGATGCACCGCTCTTGAGCCTGGAGGAAGTGATGTTTGAATATTAACCAGCTCTCTTGAACACTCCTTCCTTCTAGGGCCCTCACCCATGGGATTACTCCAAGTAGGTCCCTGAAGAGGCCAAAGTTTGCTCTCCTGAAGTCCAGGGTTGCGATCCTACTTGGTGCCCTGCTGCCTCCTCGCAGAATCCTGAACTCCACCATCTCATGGTCATGCAGCCAAGGCTGCCCCCAACCTTCACATCTTCCACCAGTCCTTCTTTGTTTGTTAGTACGAGGTCCAGCAGCACACCTCTCCTCGTTGGCTCCTCCACCACCTGTGTCAAGAAGTTGTCACCAATGCTCTGCAGGAACCTCCAGGACTCTTTGTGCCTAGCTGTGTTGTCTTTCCAGCAGATATCGGGGTGGTTGAAGTCCCCCATGAGAACCAGGGCCTGGGATCGTGAGGCTACTTCCAGCTGTCTGTAGAAGGCCTCATCCACTTCCTCCTCCTGATCAGGTGGCCTGTAGTAAACACCCACAACAGTGTCACCCATGCTAGCCTGCCCTTTGATCCTTACCCATAAGCTCTCGACTCGCTCTTCATCCACCCCTAGGCACAGCTCAATACATTCCAGTTGCTCTCTCACATAAAGAGCAACTCCACCACCTCGCTTTCCTGGCCTGTCTTTCCTAAAAAGCACGTAGCCATCCATGACAGCACTCCAGTCATGCGAGCTATCCCACCATGTCTCTGTAATGGCAATGAGATCATGGCCCTGCGACCGCACACATATCTCTAGTTCTTCCTGTTTGTTCCCCAAGCTGCGCGCATTGGTGTACAGGCATTTCAGGGAGGTGATCGAGCATGCAGGTTTCCCAGGAGGGGTAAAAGAGGGTCCTCCGTAGCCACATCCCATGCGCACTTCCCTGGCTGCATTCACCTGTTGGAGGCATCCTGACTTGAGCAGTCTTTTGCCAATTACCCTGGCACTATAACTCTCCCCTTCCCCCATCTTTCCTAGTTTAAAGCCCTCCTTACCAGGTTGGCCAACCTGTTGGCAAAGACCCGCGTGCCCCGCCTCGTGAGGTGGATCCCATCTCTCGCCATCAGTTGTCGATCTTCAAACAGGGTCCCATGGTCATAGAAACCAAAACCCTGTTGCCAACAGCAGCGGCACAGCCAGTCGTTAACCTGGAAAGTCCGTCTCCTCCTCCTCTCATCCATCCCCCTCACTGGCAGGATTGAGGAGAAGATGACCTGGGCTCTCAGACCCTTGAACACCATCCCCAGAGCTCTGAAATCCTGCTTGATGGTCTCCAGTTTGCCCTTGGTGTCATTGGCGCCCACATGGAAGAGCAGCAGTGGGTAATAGTCCGAAGAATGGATGAGCCTAGGCAGTCTTTGCATGATGTTCGCTGTCTCACAAACAAGGAGACTGCCGAATCTCTTCGCTGCCTGGCGAACAAGCAGACCGCTGTGCCTCTTCACTGCCTCGCAGAATGACGAACCACTGTGTCTCTTCGCTGCCTCGTAGAATGAGTGACCACTGTGGATGTTCGCTGTCTCACAAACAAGGAGACTGCCTAATCTGTCCACTGCCTGGCGAAGAAGCAAACTGCTTCGTCTCTTCGCTGCCTCACGAACAAGCAGACCGCTGTGTCTCTTCGCTGCCTCGCAGAATGAGTGACCACTGTGGATGTTCGCTGTCTCACAAACAAGGAGACTGCCTAATCTGTCCACTGCCTGGCGAACAAGCAAACCGCTTCGTCTCTTCGCTGCCTGGCGAACAAGCAGACCGCTGTGTCTCTTCGCTGCCTCGCAGAATGAGTGACCACTGTGGATGTTCGCTGTCTCACAAACAAGGAGACTGCCTAATCTGTCCACTGCCTGGCGAAGAAGCAAACCGCTTCGTCTCTTCGCTGCCTCACGAACAAGCAGACCGCTGTGTCTCTTCGCTGCCTCGCAGAATGAGGAACCACTGTGGATGTTCGCAGTCTCACAAACAAGGAGACTGCCTAATCTGTTCGCTGCCTGGCGAACAACCAGACCGCTGCGTCTCTTGGCTGCCTCGTAGAATGAGTGACCACTGTGGATCACAGAATCACAGAATTGCTGAGGTTGGAAGGGACCTCTGGAGATCAACTAGTCCAACCCCCCTGCTCAAGCAGGGTCACCTAGAGCACATTGCACAGGATTGCATCCAGGCGCGTTTTGAATATCTCCAGAGAAGGAGACTCCACCACCTCTCTGGGCAACCTGTTCCAGTGCTCTGTCACCCTCACAGTGAAAAAGTTTTTCCTCGTGTTCAGATGGAAGTGTCTGTGTTTCAGTTTGTGCCCATTGCCTCGCGTCCTGTCGCTCGGCACCACTGAAAAGAGTCTGGTCCCATCCTCTCGACACCCTCCCTTCAGATACTTGTACACGTTGATAAGATCTCCTCTCAGCCTTTTCTTCTCCAAGCTAAACAGGCCAAGCTCTCTCAGTCTTTCCTCATAAGAGAGATGCTCCAGTCCCCTAATCATCTTTATAGCCCTTCGCTGGACTTGCTCCAGTAGTGCCACATCCCTCTTGTACTGGGGAGCCCAGAACTGGACGCAGTACTCCAGATGTGGCCTCACCAGGGCTGAGTTGAGGGGGAGGATCACCTCCCTCGACCTGCTGGCAACACTCTTCCTGATGCACCCCAGGATACCATTGGCCTTCTTGGCCACAAGGGCACATTGCTGCCTCATGCTTAACTTGGTGTCCACCAGCACTCCCAGGTCCTTCTCCGCAGAGCTGCTTTCCAGCAGGTCAACCCCCAACCTGTACTGGTGCATGGGGTTATTCCTCCCCAGGTGCAGGACCCTGCACTTGCCTTTGTTGAACTTCATGAGGTTCCTCTCTGCCCACCTCTCCAGCCTGTCCAAGTCTCTTTGAATGGCAGCACAGCCCTCTGGCGTATCAGCCACTCCTCCCAGTTTTGTATCGTCAGCCAACTTGTTGAGGGTGCACTCTGTCCCTTCATCCAGGTCGTTGATGAAGAAGTTGAACAAGACTGGACCCAGTACTGACCCCTGGGGGACACCGCTAGCTACAGGCCTCCAACTAGACTCTGTGCCACTGATCACAACTCTCTGAGCTCTGCCATTCAGCCAGTTCTCAATCCACCTCTCTGTCCACTCATCTAACCCACACTTCCTGAGCTTGTCTATGAGGATGCTATGGGAGACAGTGTCAAAAGCCTTGCTGAAGTCTAGGTAGACAACATCCACTGCTCTCCCCTCATCTATCCAGCCAGTCATTCCAGCATAGAAGGCTATCAGATTGGTTAGGCATGATTTCCCCTTGGTGAAGCCACGCTGACTACTCCTGATCACCTTCTTTTCCTCCACATGCTTGGAGATGGCTTCCAGGATGAGCTGCTCCATCACCTTTGCAGGGATGGAGATGAGGCTGACTGGCCTGTAGTTCCCTGGGTCCTCCTTCTTGCCCTTTTTGAAGACTGGGGTGACGTTGGCTTTCTTCCAGTCCTCAGGCACCTCTCCTGTCCTCCATGACCTTTCAAAGATGATGGAGAGTGGCTTAGCAATAATGTCCGCCAGCTCCCTCAGCACTCGTGGGTGCATCCCATCAGGGCCCATGGATTTGTGGGTGTCAAGTTTGCTTAAATGATCTCTAACCCACTCCTCCTCCACCAAGGGAAAGTCTTCCTCTCTCCAGACTTTCTCTCTTGCCTCCAGGGTCTGGGGTTCCTGAGGGCTGGCCTGAGCAGTAAAGACTGAAGCAAAGAAGGCATTCAGTAACTCTGCCTTCTCTGTATCCTTCGTCACCAGGGCACCCACCCCATTCAGCAAAGGGCCCACATTTTCCCTAGTCTTCCTCTTGCTGCTGATGTATTTGAAGAAGCCCTTCTTGCTCTCCTTGACATGCCTTGCCAGATTTAATTCCAAACGGGCCTTAGCCTTCCTCGTCGCATCCCTGCATACTCTGACAACATCCCTATATTCCTCCCAAGTGGCCTGTCCCCCTTTCCACTTTCTGTAGACTTCCTTCTTCTGGTTGAGTTTTGCCAGGAGCTCCTTGCTCATCCATGCAGGTCTCCTGCCTCCTTTGCTTGACTTCCTACTCATAGGGATGCACCGCTCTTGAGCCTGGAGGAAGTGATGTTTGAATATTAACCAGCTCTCTTGAACACTCCTTCCTTCTAGGGCCCTCACCCATGGGATTACTCCAAGTAGGTCCCTGAAGAGGCCAAAGTTTGCTCTCCTGAAGTCCAGGGTTGCGATCCTACTTGGTGCCCTGCTGCCTCCTCGCAGAATCCTGAACTCCACCATCTCATGGTCATGCAGCCAAGGCTGCCCCCAACCTTCACATCTTCCACCAGTCCTTCTTTGTTTGTTAGTACGAGGTCCAGCAGCACACCTCTCCTCGTTGGCTCCTCCACCACCTGTGTCACGAAGTTGTCACCAATGCTCTGCAGGAACCTCCAGGACTCTTTGTGCCTAGCTGTGTTGTCTTTCCAGCAGATATCGGGGTGGTTGAAGTCCCCCATGAGAACCAGGGCCTGGGATCGTGAGGCTACTTCCAGCTGTCTGTAGAAGGCCTCATCCACTTCCTCCTCCTGATCAGGTGGCCTGTAGTAAACACCCACAACAGTGTCACCCATGCTAGCCTGCCCTTTGATCCTTACCCATAAGCTCTCGACTCGCTCTTCATCCACCCCTAGGCACAGCTCAATACATTCCAGTTGCTCTCTCACATAAAGAGCAACTCCACCACCTCGCTTTCCTGGCCTGTCTTTCCTAAAAAGCACGTAGCCATCCATGACAGCACTCCAGTCATGCGAGCTATCCCACCATGTCTCTGTAATGGCAATGAGATCATGGCCCTGCGACCGCACACATATCTCTAGTTCTTCCTGTTTGTTCCCCAAGCTGCGCGCATTGGTGTACAGGCATTTCAGGGAGGTGATCGAGCATGCAGGTTTCCCAGGAGGGGTAAAAGAGGGTCCTCCGTAGCCACATCCCATGCGCACTTCCCTGGCTGCATTCACCTGTTGGAGGCATCCTGACTTGAGCAGTCTTTTGCCAATTACCCTGGCACTATAACTCTCCCCTTCCCCCATCTTTCCTAGTTTAAAGCCCTCCTTACCAGGTTGGCCAACCTGTTGGCAAAGACCCGCGTGCCCCGCCTCGTGCGGTGGATCCCATCTCTCGCCATCAGTTGTCGATCTTCAAACAGGGTCCCATGGTCATAGAAACCAAAACCCTGTTGCCAACAGCAGCGGCACAGCCAGTCGTTAACCTGGAAAGTCCGTCTCCTCCTCCTCTCATCCATCCCCCTCACTGGCAGGATTGAGGAGAAGAAGACCTGGGCTCCCAGACCCTTGAACACCATCCCCAGAGCTCTGAAATCCTGCTTGATGGTCTCCAGTTTGCCCTTGGTGTCATTGGCGCCCACGTGGAAGAGCAGCAGTGGGTAATAGTCCGAAGAATGGATGAGCCTAGGCAGTCTTTGCATGATGTTCGCTGTCTCACAAACAAGGAGACTGCCGAATCTCTTCGCTGCCTGGCGAACAAGCAGACCGCTGTGCCTCTTCACTGCCTCGCAGAATGACGAACCACTGTGTCTCTTCGCTGCCTCGCAGAATGAGTGACCACTGTGGATGTTCGCTGTCTCACAAACAAGGAGACTGCCTAATCTGTCCACTGCCTGGCGAACAAGCAAACCGCTTCGTCTCTTCGCTGCCTGGCGAACAAGCAGACCGCTGTGTCTCTTCGCTGCCTCGCAGAATGAGTGACCACTGTGGATGTTCGCTGTCTCACAAACAAGGAGACTGCCTAATCTGTCCACTGCCTGGTGAACAAGCAAACCGCTTCGTCTCTTCGCTGCCTCACGAACAAGCAGACCGCTGTGTCTCTTCGCTGCCTCGCAGAATGAGGAACCACTGTGGATGTTCGCAGTCTCACAAACAAGGAGACTGCCTAATCTGTTCGCTGCCTGGCGAACAACCAGACCGCTGCGTCTCTTGGCTGCCTCGTAGAATGAGTGACCACTGTGGATCACAGAATCACAGAATTGCTGAGGTTGGAAGGGACCTCTGGAGATCAACTAGTCCAACCCCCCCTGCTCAAGCAGGGTCACCTAGAGCACATTGCACAGGATTGCATCCAGGCGCGTTTTGAATATCTCCAGAGAAGGAGACTCCACCACCTCTCTGGGCAACCTGTTCCAGTGCTCTGTCACCCTCACAGTGAAAAAGTTTTTCCTCGTGTTCAGATGGAAGTGTCTGTGTTTCAGTTTGTGCCCATTGCCTCGCGTCCTGTCGCTCGGCACCACTGAAAAGAGTCTGGTCCCATCCTCTCGACACCCTCCCTTCAGATACTTGTACACGTTGATAAGATCTCCTCTCAGCCTTTTCTTCTCCAAGCTAAACAGGCCAAGCTCTCTCAGTCTTTCCTCATAAGAGAGATGCTCCAGTCCCCTAATCATCTTTATAGCCCTTCGCTGGACTTGCTCCAGTAGTGCCACATCCCTCTTGTACTGGGGAGCCCAGAACTGGACGCAGTACTCCAGATGTGGCCTCACCAGGGCTGAGTTGAGGGGGAGGATCACCTCCCTCGACCTGCTGGCAACACTCTTCCTGATGCACCCCAGGATACCATTGGCCTTCTTGGCCACAAGGGCACATTGCTGCCTCATGCTTAACTTGGTGTCCACCAGCACTCCCAGGTCCTTCTCCGCAGAGCTGCTTTCCAGCAGGTCAACCCCCAACCTGTACTGGTGCATGGGGTTATTCCTCCCCAGGTGCAGGACCCTGCACTTGCCTTTGTTGAACTTCATGAGGTTCCTCTCTGCCCACCTCTCCAGCCTGTCCAAGTCTCTTTGAATGGCAGCACAGCCCTCTGGCGTATCAGCCACTCCTCCCAGTTTTGTATCGTCAGCCAACTTGTTGAGGGTGCACTCTGTCCCTTCATCCAGGTCGTTGATGAAGAAGTTGAACAAGACTGGACCCAGTACTGACCCCTGGGGGACACCGCTAGCTACAGGCCTCCAACTAGACTCTGTGCCACTGATCACAACTCTCTGAGCTCTGCCATTCAGCCAGTTCTCAATCCACCTCTCTGTCCACTCATCTAACCCACACTTCCTGAGCTTGTCTATGAGGATGCTATGGGAGACAGTGTCAAAAGCCTTGCTGAAGTCTAGGTAGACAACATCCACTGCTCTCCCCTCATCTATCCAGCCAGTCATTCCAGCATAGAAGGCTATCAGATTGGTTAGGCATGATTTCCCCTTGGTGAAGCCACGCTGACTACTCCTGATCACCTTCTTTTCCTCCACATGCTTGGAGATGGCTTCCAGGATGAGCTGCTCCATCACCTTTGCAGGGATGGAGATGAGGCTGACTGGCCTGTAGTTCCCTGGGTCCTCCTTCTTGCCCTTTTTGAAGACTGGGGTGACGTTGGCTTTCTTCCAGTCCTCAGGCACCTCTCCTGTCCTCCATGACCTTTCAAAGATGATGGAGAGTGGCTTAGCAATAATGTCCGCCAGCTCCCTCAGCACTCGTGGGTGCATCCCATCAGGGCCCATGGATTTGTGGGTGTCAAGTTTGCTTAAATGATCTCTAACCCACTCCTCCTCCACCAAGGGAAAGTCTTCCTCTCTCCAGACTTTCTCTCTTGCCTCCAGGGTCTGGGGTTCCTGAGGGCTGGCCTGAGCAGTAAAGACTGAAGCAAAGAAGGCATTCAGTAACTCTGCCTTCTCTGTATCCTTCGTCACCAGGGCACCCACCCCATTCAGCAAAGGGCCCACATTTTCCCTAGTCTTCCTCTTGCTGCTGATGTATTTGAAGAAGCCCTTCTTGCTCTCCTTGACATGCCTTGCCAGATTTAATTCCAAACGGGCCTTAGCCTTCCTCGTCGCATCCCTGCATACTCTGACAACATCCCTATATTCCTCCCAAGTGGCCTGTCCCCCTTTCCACTTTCTGTAGACTTCCTTCTTCTGGTTGAGTTTTGCCAGGAGCTCCTTGCTCATCCATGCAGGTCTCCTGCCTCCTTTGCTTGACTTCCTACTCATAGGGATGCACCGCTCTTGAGCCTGGAGGAAGTGATGTTTGAATATTAACCAGCTCTCTTGAACACTCCTTCCTTCTAGGGCCCTCACCCATGGGATTACTCCAAGTAGGTCCCTGAAGAGGCCAAAGTTTGCTCTCCTGAAGTCCAGGGTTGCGATCCTACTTGGTGCCCTGCTGCCTCCTCGCAGAATCCTGAACTCCACCATCTCATGGTCATGCAGCCAAGGCTGCCCCCAACCTTCACATCTTCCACCAGTCCTTCTTTGTTTGTTAGTACGAGGTCCAGCAGCACACCTCTCCTCGTTGGCTCCTCCACCACCTGTGTCAAGAAGTTGTCACCAATGCTCTGCAGGAACCTCCAGGACTCTTTGTGCCTAGCTGTGTTGTCTTTCCAGCAGATATCGGGGTGGTTGAAGTCCCCCATGAGAACCAGGGCCTGGGATCGTGAGGCTACTTCCAGCTGTCTGTAGAAGGCCTCATCCACTTCCTCCTCCTGATCAGGTGGCCTGTAGTAAACACCCACAACAGTGTCACCCATGCTAGCCTGCCCTTTGATCCTTACCCATAAGCTCTCGACTCGCTCTTCATCCACCCCTAGGCACAGCTCAATACATTCCAGTTGCTCTCTCACATAAAGAGCAACTCCACCACCTCGCTTTCCTGGCCTGTCTTTCCTAAAAAGCACGTAGCCATCCATGACAGCACTCCAGTCATGCGAGCTATCCCACCATGTCTCTGTAATGGCAATGAGATCATGGCCCTGCGACCGCACACATATCTCTAGTTCTTCCTGTTTGTTCCCCAAGCTGCGCGCATTGGTGTACAGGCATTTCAGGGAGGTGATCGAGCATGCAGGTTTCCCAGGAGGGGTAAAAGAGGGTCCTCCGTAGCCACATCCCATGCGCACTTCCCTGGCTGCATTCACCTGTTGGAGGCATCCTGACTTGAGCAGTCTTTTGCCAATTACCCTGGCACTATAACTCTCCCCTTCCCCCATCTTTCCTAGTTTAAAGCCCTCCTTACCAGGTTGGCCAACCTGTTGGCAAAGACCCGCGTGCCCCGCCTCGTGCGGTGGATCCCATCTCTCGCCATCAGTTGTCGATCTTCAAACAGGGTCCCATGGTCATAGAAACCAAAACCCTGTTGCCAACAGCAGCGGCACAGCCAGTCGTTAACCTGGAAAGTCCGTCTCCTCCTCCTCTCATCCATCCCCCTCACTGGCAGGATTGAGGAGAAGATGACCTGGGCTCCCAGACCCTTGAACACCATCCCCAGAGCTCTGAAATCCTGCTTGATGGTCTCCAGTTTGCCCTTGGTGTCATTGGCGCCCACGTGGAAGAGCAGCAGTGGGTAATAGTCCGAAGAATGGAAGAGCCTAGGCAGTCTTTGCATGATGTTCGCTGTCTCACAAACAAGGAGACTGCCGAATCTCTTCGCTGCCTGGCGAACAAGCAGACCGCTGTGCCTCTTCACTGCCTCGCAGAATGACGAACCACTGTGTCTCTTCGCTGCCTCGCAGAATGAGGAACCACTGTGGATGTTCGCTGTCTCACAAACAAGGAGACTGCCTAATCTGTCCACTGCCTGGCGAACAAGCAAACCGCGTCGTCTCTTCGCTGCCTGGCGAACAAGCAGACCGCTGTGTCTCTTCGCTGCCTCGCAGAATGAGTGACCACTGTGGATGTTCGCTGTCTCACAAACAAGGAGACTGCCTAATCTGTCCACTGCCTGGCGAACAAGCAAACCGCTTCGTCTCTTCGCTGCCTCACGAACAAGCAGACCGCTGTGTCTCTTCGCTGCCTCGCAGAATGAGGAACCACTGTGGATGTTCGCAGTCTCACAAACAAGGAGACTGCCTAATCTGTTCGCTGCCTGGCGAACAACCAGACCGCTGCGTCTCTTGGCTGCCTCGTAGAATGAGTGACCACTGTGGATCACAGAATCACAGAATTGCTGAGGTTGGAAGGGACCTCTGGAGATCAACTAGTCCAACCCCCCTGCTCAAGCAGGGTCACCTAGAGCACATTGCACAGGATTGCATCCAGGCGCGTTTTGAATATCTCCAGAGAAGGAGACTCCACCACCTCTCTGGGCAACCTGTTCCAGTGCTCTGTCACCCTCACAGTGAAAAAGTTTTTCCTCGTGTTCAGATGGAAGTGTCTGTGTTTCAGTTTGTGCCCATTGCCTCGCGTCCTGTCGCTCGGCACCACTGAAAAGAGTCTGGTCCCATCCTCTCGACACCCTCCCTTCAGATACTTGTACACGTTGATAAGATCTCCTCTCAGCCTTTTCTTCTCCAAGCTAAACAGGCCAAGCTCTCTCAGTCTTTCCTCATAAGAGAGATGCTCCAGTCCCCTAATCATCTTTATAGCCCTTCGCTGGACTTGCTCCAGTAGTGCCACATCCCTCTTGTACTGGGGAGCCCAGAACTGGACGCAGTACTCCAGATGTGGCCTCACCAGGGCTGAGTTGAGGGGGGGGATCACCTCCCTCGACCTGCTGGCAACACTCTTCCTGATGCACCCCAGGATACCATTGGCCTTCTTGGCCACAAGGGCACATTGCTGCCTCATGCTTAACTTGGTGTCCACCAGCACTCCCAGGTCCTTCTCCGCAGAGCTGCTTTCCAGCAGGTCAACCCCCAACCTGTACTGGTGCATGGGGTTATTCCTCCCCAGGTGCAGGACCCTGCACTTGCCTTTGTTGAACTTCATGAGGTTCCTCTCTGCCCACCTCTCCAGCCTGTCCAAGTCTCTTTGAATGGCAGCACAGCCCTCTGGCGTATCAGCCACTCCTCCCAGTTTTGTATCGTCAGCCAACTTGTTGAGGGTGCACTCTGTCCCTTCATCCAGGTCGTTGATGAAGAAGTTGAACAAGACTGGACCCAGTACTGACCCCTGGGGGACACCGCTAGCTACAGGCCTCCAACTAGACTCTGTGCCACTGATCACAACTCTCTGAGCTCTGCCATTCAGCCAGTTCTCAATCCACCTCTCTGTCCACTCATCTAACCCACACTTCCTGAGCTTGTCTATGAGGATGCTATGGGAGACAGTGTCAAAAGCCTTGCTGAAGTCTAGGTAGACAACATCCACTGCTCTCCCCTCATCTATCCAGCCAGTCATTCCAGCATAGAAGGCTATCAGATTGGTTAGGCATGATTTCCCCTTGGTGAAGCCACGCTGACTACTCCTGATCACCTTCTTTTCCTCCACATGCTTGGAGATGGCTTCCAGGATGAGCTGCTCCATCACCTTTGCAGGGATGGAGATGAGGCTGACTGGCCTGTAGTTCCCTGGGTCCTCCTTCTTGCCCTTTTTGAAGACTGGGGTGACGTTGGCTTTCTTCCAGTCCTCAGGCACCTCTCCTGTCCTCCATGACCTTTCAAAGATGATGGAGAGTGGCTTAGCAATAATGTCCGCCAGCTCCCTCAGCACTCGTGGGTGCATCCCATCAGGGCCCATGGATTTGTGGGTGTCAAGTTTGCTTAAATGATCTCTAACCCACTCCTCCTCCACCAAGGGAAAGTCTTCCTCTCTCCAGACTTTCTCTCTTGCCTCCAGGGTCTGGGGTTCCTGAGGGCTGGCCTGAGCAGTAAAGACTGAAGCAAAGAAGGCATTCAGTAACTCTGCCTTCTCTGTATCCTTCGTCACCAGGGCACCCACCCCATTCAGCAAAGGGCCCACATTTTCCCTAGTCTTCCTCTTGCTGCTGATGTATTTGAAGAAGCCCTTCTTGCTCTCCTTGACATGCCTTGCCAGATTTAATTCCAAACGGGCCTTAGCCTTCCTCGTCGCATCCCTGCATACTCTGACAACATCCCTATATTCCTCCCAAGTGGCCTGTCCCCCTTTCCACTTTCTGTAGACTTCCTTCTTCTGGTTGAGTTTTGCCAGGAGCTCCTTGCTCATCCATGCAGGTCTCCTGCCTCCTTTGCTTGACTTCCTACTCATAGGGATGCACCGCTCTTGAGCCTGGAGGAAGTGATGTTTGAATATTAACCAGCTCTCTTGAACACTCCTTCCTTCTAGGGCCCTCACCCATGGGATTACTCCAAGTAGGTCCCTGAAGAGGCCAAAGTTTGCTCTCCTGAAGTCCAGGGTTGCGATCCTACTTGGTGCCCTGCTGCCTCCTCGCAGAATCCTGAACTCCACCATCTCATGGTCATGCAGCCAAGGCTGCCCCCAACCTTCACATCTTCCACCAGTCCTTCTTTGTTTGTTAGTACGAGGTCCAGCAGCACACCTCTCCTCGTTGGCTCCTCCACCACCTGTGTCAAGAAGTTGTCACCAATGCTCTGCAGGAACCTCCAGGACTCTTTGTGCCTAGCTGTGTTGTCTTTCCAGCAGATATCGGGGTGGTTGAAGTCCCCCATGAGAACCAGGGCCTGGGATCGTGAGGCTACTTCCAGCTGTCTGTAGAAGGCCTCATCCACTTCCTCCTCCTGATCAGGTGGCCTGTAGTAAACACCCACAACAGTGCCACCCATGCTAGCCTGCCCTTTGATCCTTACCCATAAGCTCTCGACTCGCTCTTCATCCACCCCTAGGCACAGCTCAATACATTCCAGTTGCTCTCTCACATAAAGAGCAACTCCACCACCTCGCTTTCCTGGCCTGTCTTTCCTAAAAAGCACGTAGCCATCCATGACAGCACTCCAGTCATGCGAGCTATCCCACCATGTCTCTGTAATGGCAATGAGATCATGGCCCTGCGACCGCACACATATCTCTAGTTCTTCCTGTTTGTTCCCCAAGCTGCGCGCATTGGTGTACAGGCATTTCAGGGAGGTGATCGAGCATGCAGGTTTCCCAGGAGGGGGTAAAAGAGGGTCCTCCGTAGCCACATCCCATGCGCACTTCCCTGGCTGCATTCACCTGTTGGAGGCATCCTGACTTGAGCAGTCTTTTGCCAATTACCCTGGCACTATAACTCTCCCCTTCCCCCATCTTTCCTAGTTTAAAGCCCTCCTTACCAGGTTGGCCAACCTGTTGGCAAAGACCCGCGTGCCCCGCCTCGTGAGGTGGATCCCATCTCTCGCCATCAGTTGTCGATCTTCAAACAGGGTCCCATGGTCATAGAAACCAAAACCCTGTTGCCAACAGCAGCGGCACAGCCAGTCGTTAACCTGGAAAGTCCGTCTCCTCCTCCTCTCATCCATCCCCCTCACTGGCAGGATTGAGGAGAAGAAGACCTGGGCTCCCAGACCCTTGAACACCATCCCCAGAGCTCTGAAATCCTGCTTGATGGTCTCCAGTTTGCCCTTGGTGTCATTGGCGCCCACATGGAAGAGCAGCAGTGGGTAATAGTCCGAAGAATGGATGAGCCTAGGCAGTCTTTGCATGATGTTCGCTGTCTCACAAACAAGGAGACTGCCGAATCTCTTCGCTGCCTGGCGAACAAGCAGACCGCTGTGCCTCTTCACTGCCTCGCAGAATGACGAACCACTGTGTCTCTTCGCTGCCTCGTAGAATGAGTGACCACTGTGGATGTTCGCTGTCTCACAAACAGGGAGACTGCCTAATCTGTTCGCTGCCTGGCGAACAAGCAGACCGCTGTGTCTCTTCGCTGCCTCGCAGAATGAGTGACCACTGTGGATGTTCGCTGTCTCACAAACAAGGAGACTGCCTAATCTGTCCACTGCCTGGCGAAGAAGCAAACCGCTTCGTCTCTTCGCTGCCTCACGAACAAGCAGACCGCTGTGTCTCTTCGCTGCCTCGCAGAATGAGGAACCACTGTGGATGTTCGCAGTCTCACAAACAAGGAGACTGCCTAATCTGTTCGCTGCCTGGCGAACAACCAGACCGCTGCGTCTCTTGGCTGCCTCGTAGAATGAGTGACCACTGTGGATCACAGAATCACAGAATTGCTGAGGTTGGAAGGGACCTCTGGAGATCAACTAGTCCAACCCCCCTGCTCAAGCAGGGTCACCTAGAGCACATTGCACAGGATTGCATCCAGGCGCGTTTTGAATATCTCCAGAGAAGGAGACTCCACCACCTCTCTGGGCAACCTGTTCCAGTGCTCTGTCACCCTCACAGTGAAAAAGTTTTTCCTCGTGTTCAGATGGAAGTGTCTGTGTTTCAGTTTGTGCCCATTGCCTCGCGTCCTGTCGCTCGGCACCACTGAAAAGAGTCTGGTCCCATCCTCTCGACACCCTCCCTTCAGATACTTGTACACGTTGATAAGATCTCCTCTCAGCCTTTTCTTCTCCAAGCTAAACAGGCCAAGCTCTCTCAGTCTTTCCTCATAAGAGAGATGCTCCAGTCCCCTAATCATCTTTATAGCCCTTCGCTGGACTTGCTCCAGTAGTGCCACATCCCTCTTGTACTGGGGAGCCCAGAACTGGACGCAGTACTCCAGATGTGGCCTCACCAGGGCTGAGTTGAGGGGGAGGATCACCTCCCTCGACCTGCTGGCAACACTCTTCCTGATGCACCCCAGGATACCATTGGCCTTCTTGGCCACAAGGGCACATTGCTGCCTCATGCTTAACTTGGTGTCCACCAGCACTCCCAGGTCCTTCTCCGCAGAGCTGCTTTCCAGCAGGTCAACCCCCAACCTGTACTGGTGCATGGGGTTATTCCTCCCCAGGTGCAGGACCCTGCACTTGCCTTTGTTGAACTTCATGAGGTTCCTCTCTGCCCACCTCTCCAGCCTGTCCAAGTCTCTTTGAATGGCAGCACAGCCCTCTGGCGTATCAGCCACTCCTCCCAGTTTTGTATCGTCAGCCAACTTGTTGAGGGTGCACTCTGTCCCTTCATCCAGGTCGTTGATGAAGAAGTTGAACAAGACTGGACCCAGTACTGACCCCTGGGGGACACCGCTAGCTACAGGCCTCCAACTAGACTCTGTGCCACTGATCACAACTCTCTGAGCTCTGCCATTCAGCCAGTTCTCAATCCACCTCTCTGTCCACTCATCTAACCCACACTTCCTGAGCTTGTCTATGAGGATGCTATGGGAGACAGTGTCAAAAGCCTTGCTGAAGTCTAGGTAGACAACATCCACTGCTCTCCCCTCATCTATCCAGCCAGTCATTCCAGCATAGAAGGCTATCAGATTGGTTAGGCATGATTTCCCCTTGGTGAAGCCACGCTGACTACTCCTGATCACCTTCTTTTCCTCCACATGCTTGGAGATGGCTTCCAGGATGAGCTGCTCCATCACCTTTGCAGGGATGGAGATGAGGCTGACTGGCCTGTAGTTCCCTGGGTCCTCCTTCTTGCCCTTTTTGAAGACTGGGGTGACGTTGGCTTTCTTCCAGTCCTCAGGCACCTCTCCTGTCCTCCATGACCTTTCAAAGATGATGGAGAGTGGCTTAGCAATAATGTCCGCCAGCTCCCTCAGCACTCGTGGGTGCATCCCATCAGGGCCCATGGATTTGTGGGTGTCAAGTTTGCTTAAATGATCTCTAACCCACTCCTCCTCCACCAAGGGAAAGTCTTCCTCTCTCCAGACTTTCTCTCTTGCCTCCAGGGTCTGGGGTTCCTGAGGGCTGGCCTGAGCAGTAAAGACTGAAGCAAAGAAGGCATTCAGTAACTCTGCCTTCTCTGTATCCTTCGTCACCAGGGCACCCACCCCATTCAGCAAAGGGCCCACATTTTCCCTAGTCTTCCTCTTGCTGCTGATGTATTTGAAGAAGCCCTTCTTGCTCTCCTTGACATGCCTTGCCAGATTTAATTCCAAACGGGCCTTAGCCTTCCTCGTCGCATCCCTGCATACTCTGACAACATCCCTATATTCCTCCCAAGTGGCCTGTCCCCCTTTCCACTTTCTGTAGACTTCCTTCTTCTGGTTGAGTTTTGCCAGGAGCTCCTTGCTCATCCATGCAGGTCTCCTGCCTCCTTTGCTTGACTTCCTACTCATAGGGATGCACCGCTCTTGAGCCTGGAGGAAGTGATGTTTGAATATTAACCAGCTCTCTTGAACACTCCTTCCTTCTAGGGCCCTCACCCATGGGATTACTCCAAGTAGGTCCCTGAAGAGGCCAAAGTTTGCTCTCCTGAAGTCCAGGGTTGCGATCCTACTTGGTGCCCTGCTGCCTCCTCGCAGAATCCTGAACTCCACCATCTCATGGTCATGCAGCCAAGGCTGCCCCCAACCTTCACATCTTCCACCAGTCCTTCTTTGTTTGTTAGTACGAGGTCCAGCAGCACACCTCTCCTCGTTGGCTCCTCCACCACCTGTGTCAAGAAGTTGTCACCAATGCTCTGCAGGAACCTCCAGGACTCTTTGTGCCTAGCTGTGTTGTCTTTCCAGCAGATATCGGGGTGGTTGAAGTCCCCCATGAGAACCAGGGCCTGGGATCGTGAGGCTACTTCCAGCTGTCTGTAGAAGGCCTCATCCACTTCCTCCTCCTGATCAGGTGGCCTGTAGTAAACACCCACAACAGTGCCACCCATGCTAGCCTGCCCTTTGATCCTTACCCATAAGCTCTCGACTCGCTCTTCATCCACCCCTAGGCACAGCTCAATACATTCCAGTTGCTCTCTCACATAAAGAGCAACTCCACCACCTCGCTTTCCTGGCCTGTCTTTCCTAAAAAGCACGTAGCCATCCATGACAGCACTCCAGTCATGCGAGCTATCCCACCATGTCTCTGTAATGGCAATGAGATCATGGCCCTGCGACCGCACACATATCTCTAGTTCTTCCTGTTTGTTCCCCAAGCTGCGCGCATTGGTGTACAGGCATTTCAGGGAGGTGATCGAGCATGCAGGTTTCCCAGGAGGGGTAAAAGAGGGTCCTCCGTAGCCACATCCCATGCGCACTTCCCTGGCTGCATTCACCTGTTGGAGGCATCCTGACTTGAGCAGTCTTTTGCCAATTACCCTGGCACTATAACTCTCCCCTTCCCCCATCTTTCCTAGTTTAAAGCCCTCCTTACCAGGTTGGCCAACCTGTTGGCAAAGACCCGCGTGCCCCGCCTCGTGCGGTGGATCCCATCTCTCGCCATCAGTTGTCGATCTTCAAACAGGGTCCCATGGTCATAGAAACCAAAACCCTGTTGCCAACAGCAGCGGCACAGCCAGTCGTTAACCTGGAAAGTCCGTCTCCTCCTCCTCTCATCCATCCCCCTCACTGGCAGGATTGAGGAGAAGAAGACCTGGGCTCCCAGACCCTTGAACACCATCCCCAGAGCTCTGAAATCCTGCTTGATGGTCTCCAGTTTGCCCTTGGTGTCATTGGCGCCCACATGGAAGAGCAGCAGTGGGTAATAGTCCGAAGAATGGATGAGCCTAGGCAGTCTTTGCATGATGTTCGCTGTCTCACAAACAAGGAGACTGCCGAATCTCTTCGCTGCCTGGCGAACAAGCAGACCGCTGTGCCTCTTCACTGCCTCGCAGAATGACGAACCACTGTGTCTCTTCGCTGCCTCGTAGAATGAGTGACCACTGTGGATGTTCGCTGTCTCACAAACAAGGAGACTGCCGAATCTGTCCACTGCCTGGCGAAGAAGCAAACTGCTTCGTCTCTTCGCTGCCTGGCGAGCAAGCAAACCGCTGTGTCTCTTGGCTGCCTCGCAGAATGAGTGACCACTGTGGATGTTCGCTGTCTCACAAACAAGGAGACTGCCTAATCTGTCCACTGCCTGGCGAACAAGCAAACCGCTTCGTCTCTTCGCTGCCTCACGAACAAGCAGACTGCTGTGTCTCTTCGCTGCCTCGTAGAATGAGGAACCACTGTGGATGTTCGCTGTCTCACAAACAAGGAGACTGCCTAATCTGTTCGCTGCCTGGCGAACAACCAGACCGCTGCGTCTCTTGGCTGCCTCGTAGAATGAGTGACCACTGTGGATCACAGAATCACAGAATTGCTGAGGTTGGAAGGGACCTCTGGAGATCAACTAGTCCAACCCCCCTGCTCAAGCAGGGTCACCTAGAGCACATTGCACAGGCTTGCATCCAGGCGCGTTTTGAATATCTCCAGAGAAGGAGACTCCACCACCTCTCTGGGCAACCTGTTCCAGTGCTCTGTCACCCTCACAGTGAAAAAGTTTTTCCTCGTGTTCAGATGGAAGTGTCTGTGTTTCAGTTTGTGCCCATTGCCTCGCGTCCTGTCGCTCGGCACCACTGAAAAGAGTCTGGTCCCATCCTCTCGACACCCTCCCTTCAGATACTTGTACACGTTGATAAGATCTCCTCTCAGCCTTTTCTTCTCCAAGCTAAACAGGCCAAGCTCTCTCAGTCTTTCCTCATAAGAGAGATGCTCCAGTCCCCTAATCATCTTTATAGCCCTTCGCTGGACTTGCTCCAGTAGTGCCACATCCCTCTTGTACTGGGGAGCCCAGAACTGGACGCAGTACTCCAGATGTGGCCTCACCAGGGCTGAGTTGAGGGGGAGGATCACCTCCCTCGACCTGCTGGCAACACTCTTCCTGATGCACCCCAGGATACCATTGGCCTTCTTGGCCACAAGGGCACATTGCTGCCTCATGCTTAACTTGGTGTCCACCAGCACTCCCAGGTCCTTCTCCGCAGAGCTGCTTTCCAGCAGGTCAACCCCCAACCTGTACTGGTGCATGGGGTTATTCCTCCCCAGGTGCAGGACCCTGCACTTGCCTTTGTTGAACTTCATGAGGTTCCTCTCTGCCCACCTCTCCAGCCTGTCCAAGTCTCTTTGAATGGCAGCACAGCCCTCTGGCGTATCAGCCACTCCTCCCAGTTTTGTATCGTCAGCCAACTTGTTGAGGGTGCACTCTGTCCCTTCATCCAGGTCGTTGATGAAGAAGTTGAACAAGACTGGACCCAGTACTGACCCCTGGGGGACACCGCTAGCTACAGGCCTCCAACTAGACTCTGTGCCACTGATCACAACTCTCTGAGCTCTGCCATTCAGCCAGTTCTCAATCCACCTCTCTGTCCACTCATCTAACCCACACTTCCTGAGCTTGTCTATGAGGATGCTATGGGAGACAGTGTCAAAAGCCTTGCTGAAGTCTAGGTAGACAACATCCACTGCTCTCCCCTCATCTATCCAGCCAGTCATTCCAGCATAGAAGGCTATCAGATTGGTTAGGCATGATTTCCCCTTGGTGAAGCCACGCTGACTACTCCTGATCACCTTCTTTTCCTCCACATGCTTGGAGATGGCTTCCAGGATGAGCTGCTCCATCACCTTTGCAGGGATGGAGATGAGGCTGACTGGCCTGTAGTTCCCTGGGTCCTCCTTCTTGCCCTTTTTGAAGACTGGGGTGACGTTGGCTTTCTTCCAGTCCTCAGGCACCTCTCCTGTCCTCCATGACCTTTCAAAGATGATGGAGAGTGGCTTAGCAATAATGTCCGCCAGCTCCCTCAGCACTCGTGGGTGCATCCCATCAGGGCCCATGGATTTGTGGGTGTCAAGTTTGCTTAAATGATCTCTAACCCACTCCTCCTCCACCAAGGGAAAGTCTTCCTCTCTCCAGACTTTCTCTCTTGCCTCCAGGGTCTGGGGTTCCTGAGGGCTGGCCTGAGCAGTAAAGACTGAAGCAAAGAAGGCATTCAGTAACTCTGCCTTCTCTGTATCCTTCGTCACCAGGGCACCCACCCCATTCAGCAAAGGGCCCACATTTTCCCTAGTCTTCCTCTTGCTGCTGATGTATTTGAAGAAGCCCTTCTTGCTCTCCTTGACATGCCTTGCCAGATTTAATTCCAAACGGGCCTTAGCCTTCCTCGTCGCATCCCTGCATACTCTGACAACATCCCTATATTCCTCCCAAGTGGCCTGTCCCCCTTTCCACTTTCTGTAGACTTCCTTCTTCTGGTTGAGTTTTGCCAGGAGCTCCTTGCTCATCCATGCAGGTCTCCTGCCTCCTTTGCTTGACTTCCTACTCATAGGGATGCACCGCTCTTGAGCCTGGAGGAAGTGATGTTTGAATATTAACCAGCTCTCTTGAACACTCCTTCCTTCTAGGGCCCTCACCCATGGGATTACTCCAAGTAGGTCCCTGAAGAGGCCAAAGTTTGCTCTCCTGAAGTCCAGGGTTGCGATCCTACTTGGTGCCCTGCTGCCTCCTCGCAGAATCCTGAACTCCACCATCTCATGGTCATGCAGCCAAGGCTGCCCCCAACCTTCACATCTTCCACCAGTCCTTCTTTGTTTGTTAGTACGAGGTCCAGCAGCACACCTCTCCTCGTTGGCTCCTCCACCACCTGTGTCAAGAAGTTGTCACCAATGCTCTGCAGGAACCTCCAGGACTCTTTGTGCCTAGCTGTGTTGTCTTTCCAGCAGATATCGGGGTGGTTGAAGTCCCCCATGAGAACCAGGGCCTGGGATCGTGAGGCTACTTCCAGCTGTCTGTAGAAGGCCTCATCCACTTCCTCCTCCTGATCAGGTGGCCTGTAGTAAACACCCACAACAGTGTCACCCATGCTAGCCTGCCCTTTGATCCTTACCCATAAGCTCTCGACTCGCTCTTCATCCACCCCTAGGCACAGCTCAATACATTCCAGTTGCTCTCTCACATAAAGAGCAACTCCACCACCTCGCTTTCCTGGCCTGTCTTTCCTAAAAAGCACGTAGCCATCCATGACAGCACTCCAGTCATGCGAGCTATCCCACCATGTCTCTGTAATGGCAATGAGATCATGGCCCTGCGACCGCACACATATCTCTAGTTCTTCCTGTTTGTTCCCCAAGCTGCGCGCATTGGTGTACAGGCATTTCAGGGAGGTGATCGAGCATGCAGGTTTCCCAGGAGGGGTAAAAGAGGGTCCTCCGTAGCCACATCCCATGCGCACTTCCCTGGCTGCATTCACCTGTTGGAGGCATCCTGACTTGAGCAGTCTTTTGCCAATTACCCTGGCACTATAACTCTCCCCTTCCCCCATCTTTCCTAGTTTAAAGCCCTCCTTACCAGGTTGGCCAACCTGTTGGCAAAGACCCGCGTGCCCCGCCTCGTGAGGTGGATCCCATCTCTCGCCATCAGTTGTCGATCTTCAAACAGGGTCCCATGGTCATAGAAACCAAAACCCTGTTGCCAACAGCAGCGGCACAGCCAGTCGTTAACCTGGAAAGTCCGTCTCCTCCTCCTCTCATCCATCCCCCTCACTGGCAGGATTGAGGAGAAGATGACCTGGGCTCCCAGACCCTTGAACACCATCCCCAGAGCTCTGAAATCCTGCTTGATGGTCTCCAGTTTGCCCTTGGTGTCATTGGCGCCCACATGGAAGAGCAGCAGTGGGTAATAGTCCGAAGAATGGATGAGCCTAGGCAGTCTTTGCATGATGTTCGCTGTCTCACAAACAAGGAGACTGCCGAATCTCTTCGCTGCCTGGCGAACAAGCAGACCGCTGTGCCTCTTCACTGCCTCGCAGAATGACGAACCACTGTGTCTCTTCGCTGCCTCGTAGAATGAGTGACCACTGTGGATGTTCGCTGTCTCACAAACAAGGAGACTGCCGAATCTGTCCACTGCCTGGCGAAGAAGCAAACTGCTTCGTCTCTTCGCTGCCTGGCGAGCAAGCAAACCGCTGTGTCTCTTGGCTGCCTCGCAGAATGAGTGACCACTGTGGATGTTCGCTGTCTCACAAACAAGGAGAATGCCGAATCTGTTCGCTGCCTGGCGAACAAGCAGACCGCTGTGTCTCTTCGCTGCCTCGCAGAATGAGTGACCACTGTGGATGTTCGCTGTCTCACAAACAAGGAGACTGCCTAATCTGTCCACTGCCTGGCGAACAAGCAAACCGCTTCGTCTCTTCGCTGCCTCACGAACAAGCAGACCGCTGTGTCTCTTCGCTGCCTCGTAGAATGAGGAACCACTGTGGATGTTCGCAGTCTCACAAACAAGGAGACTGCCTAATCTGTTCGCTGCCTGGCGAACAACCAGACCGCTGCGTCTCTTGGCTGCCTCGTAGAATGAGTGACCACTGTGGATCACAGAATCACAGAATTGCTGAGGTTGGAAGGGACCTCTGGAGATCAACTAGTCCAACCCCCCTGCTCAAGCAGGGTCACCTAGAGCACATTGCACAGGATTGCATCCAGGCGCGTTTTGAATATCTCCAGAGAAGGAGACTCCACCACCTCTCTGGGCAACCTGTTCCAGTGCTCTGTCACCCTCACAGTGAAAAAGTTTTTCCTCGTGTTCAGATGGAAGTGTCTGTGTTTCAGTTTGTGCCCATTGCCTCGCGTCCTGTCGCTCGGCACCACTGAAAAGAGTCTGGTCCCATCCTCTCGACACCCTCCCTTCAGATACTTGTACACGTTGATAAGATCTCCTCTCAGCCTTTTCTTCTCCAAGCTAAACAGGCCAAGCTCTCTCAGTCTTTCCTCATAAGAGAGATGCTCCAGTCCCCTAATCATCTTTATAGCCCTTCGCTGGACTTGCTCCAGTAGTGCCACATCCCTCTTGTACTGGGGAGCCCAGAACTGGACGCAGTACTCCAGATGTGGCCTCACCAGGGCTGAGTTGAGGGGGAGGATCACCTCCCTCGACCTGCTGGCAACACTCTTCCTGATGCACCCCAGGATACCATTGGCCTTCTTGGCCACAAGGGCACATTGCTGCCTCATGCTTAACTTGGTGTCCACCAGCACTCCCAGGTCCTTCTCCGCAGAGCTGCTTTCCAGCAGGTCAACCCCCAACCTGTACTGGTGCATGGGGTTATTCCTCCCCAGGTGCAGGACCCTGCACTTGCCTTTGTTGAACTTCATGAGGTTCCTCTCTGCCCACCTCTCCAGCCTGTCCAAGTCTCTTTGAATGGCAGCACAGCCCTCTGGCGTATCAGCCACTCCTCCCAGTTTTGTATCGTCAGCCAACTTGTTGAGGGTGCACTCTGTCCCTTCATCCAGGTCGTTGATGAAGAAGTTGAACAAGACTGGACCCAGTACTGACCCCTGGGGGACACCGCTAGCTACAGGCCTCCAACTAGACTCTGTGCCACTGATCACAACTCTCTGAGCTCTGCCATTCAGCCAGTTCTCAATCCACCTCTCTGTCCACTCATCTAACCCACACTTCCTGAGCTTGTCTATGAGGATGCTATGGGAGACAGTGTCAAAAGCCTTGCTGAAGTCTAGGTAGACAACATCCACTGCTCTCCCCTCATCTATCCAGCCAGTCATTCCAGCATAGAAGGCTATCAGATTGGTTAGGCATGATTTCCCCTTGGTGAAGCCACGCTGACTACTCCTGATCACCTTCTTTTCCTCCACATGCTTGGAGATGGCTTCCAGGATGAGCTGCTCCATCACCTTTGCAGGGATGGAGATGAGGCTGACTGGCCTGTAGTTCCCTGGGTCCTCCTTCTTGCCCTTTTTGAAGACTGGGGTGACGTTGGCTTTCTTCCAGTCCTCAGGCACCTCTCCTGTCCTCCATGACCTTTCAAAGATGATGGAGAGTGGCTTAGCAATAATGTCCGCCAGCTCCCTCAGCACTCGTGGGTGCATCCCATCAGGGCCCATGGATTTGTGGGTGTCAAGTTTGCTTAAATGATCTCTAACCCACTCCTCCTCCACCAAGGGAAAGTCTTCCTCTCTCCAGACTTTCTCTCTTGCCTCCAGGGTCTGGGGTTCCTGAGGGCTGGCCTGAGCAGTAAAGACTGAAGCAAAGAAGGCATTCAGTAACTCTGCCTTCTCTGTATCCTTCGTCACCAGGGCACCCACCCCATTCAGCAAAGGGCCCACATTTTCCCTAGTCTTCCTCTTGCTGCTGATGTATTTGAAGAAGCCCTTCTTGCTCTCCTTGACATGCCTTGCCAGATTTAATTCCAAACGGGCCTTAGCCTTCCTCGTCGCATCCCTGCATACTCTGACAACATCCCTATATTCCTCCCAAGTGGCCTGTCCCCCTTTCCACTTTCTGTAGACTTCCTTCTTCTGGTTGAGTTTTGCCAGGAGCTCCTTGCTCATCCATGCAGGTCTCCTGCCTCCTTTGCTTGACTTCCTACTCATAGGGATGCACCGCTCTTGAGCCTGGAGGAAGTGATGTTTGAATATTAACCAGCTCTCTTGAACACTCCTTCCTTCTAGGGCCCTCACCCATGGGATTACTCCAAGTAGGTCCCTGAAGAGGCCAAAGTTTGCTCTCCTGAAGTCCAGGGTTGCGATCCTACTTGGTGCCCTGCTGCCTCCTCGCAGAATCCTGAACTCCACCATCTCATGGTCATGCAGCCAAGGCTGCCCCCAACCTTCACATCTTCCACCAGTCCTTCTTTGTTTGTTAGTACGAGGTCCAGCAGCACACCTCTCCTCGTTGGCTCCTCCACCACCTGTGTCAAGAAGTTGTCACCAATGCTCTGCAGGAACCTCCAGGACTCTTTGTGCCTAGCTGTGTTGTCTTTCCAGCAGATATCGGGGTGGTTGAAGTCCCCCATGAGAACCAGGGCCTGGGATCGTGAGGCTACTTCCAGCTGTCTGTAGAAGGCCTCATCCACTTCCTCCTCCTGATCAGGTGGCCTGTAGTAAACACCCACAACAGTGCCACCCATGCTAGCCTGCCCTTTGATCCTTACCCATAAGCTCTCGACTCGCTCTTCATCCACCCCTAGGCACAGCTCAATACATTCCAGTTGCTCTCTCACATAAAGAGCAACTCCACCACCTCGCTTTCCTGGCCTGTCTTTCCTAAAAAGCACGTAGCCATCCATGACAGCACTCCAGTCATGCGAGCTATCCCACCATGTCTCTGTAATGGCAATGAGATCATGGCCCTGCGACCGCACACATATCTCTAGTTCTTCCTGTTTGTTCCCCAAGCTGCGCGCATTGGTGTACAGGCATTTCAGGGAGGTGATCGAGCATGCAGGTTTCCCAGGAGGGGTAAAAGAGGGTCCTCCGTAGCCACATCCCATGCGCACTTCCCTGGCTGCATTCACCTGTTGGAGGCATCCTGACTTGAGCAGTCTTTTGCCAATTACCCTGGCACTATAACTCTCCCCTTCCCCCATCTTTCCTAGTTTAAAGCCCTCCTTACCAGGTTGGCCAACCTGTTGGCAAAGACCCGCGTGCCCCGCCTCGTGAGGTGGATCCCATCTCTCGCCATCAGTTGTCGATCTTCAAACAGGGTCCCATGGTCATAGAAACCAAAACCCTGTTGCCAACAGCAGCGGCACAGCCAGTCGTTAACCTGGAAAGTCCGTCTCCTCCTCCTCTCATCCATCCCCCTCACTGGCAGGATTGAGGAGAAGAAGACCTGGGCTCCCAGACCCTTGAACACCATCCCCAGAGCTCTGAAATCCTGCTTGATGGTCTCCAGTTTGCCCTTGGTGTCATTGGCGCCCACATGGAAGAGCAGCAGTGGGTAATAGTCCGAAGAATGGATGAGCCTAGGCAGTCTTTGCATGATGTTCGCTGTCTCACAAACAAGGAGACTGCCGAATCTCTTCGCTGCCTGGCGAACAAGCAGACCGCTGTGCCTCTTCACTGCCTCGCAGAATGACGAACCACTGTGTCTCTTCGCTGCCTCGTAGAATGAGTGACCACTGTGGATGTTCGCTGTCTCACAAACAAGGAGACTGCCTAATCTGTCCACTGCCTGGCGAAGAAGCAAACTGCTTCGTCTCTTCGCTGCCTGGCGAGCAAGCAAACCGCTGTGTCTCTTGGCTGCCTCGCAGAATGAGTGACCACTGTGGATGTTCGCTGTCTCACAAACAAGGAGACTGCCTAATCTGTCCAATGCCTGGCGAACAAGCAGACTGCTGCGTCTCTTGGCTGCCTCACAGAATGAGTGAGCACTGTGGATGTTCGCTGTCTCACAAACAAGGAGAATGCCGAATCTGTTCGCTGCCTGGCGAACAAGCAGACCGCTGTGTCTCTTCGCTGCCTCGCAGAATGAGTGACCACTGTGGATGTTCGCTGTCTCACAAACAAGGAGACTGCCTAATCTGTCCACTGCCTGGCGAACAAGCAAACCGCTTCGTCTCTTCGCTGCCTCACGAACAAGCAGACTGCTGTGTCTCTTCGCTGCCTCGTAGAATGAGGAACCACTGTGGATGTTCGCAGTCTCACAAACAAGGAGACTGCCTAATCTGTTCGCTGCCTGGCGAACAACCAGACCGCTGCGTCTCTTGGCTGCCTCGTAGAATGAGTGACCACTGTGGATCACAGAATCACAGAATTGCTGAGGTTGGAAGGGACCTCTGGAGATCAACTAGTCCAACCCCCCTGCTCAAGCAGGGTCACCTAGAGCACATTGCACAGGATTGCATCCAGGCGCGTTTTGAATATCTCCAGAGAAGGAGACTCCACCACCTCTCTGGGCAACCTGTTCCAGTGCTCTGTCACCCTCACAGTGAAAAAGTTTTTCCTCGTGTTCAGATGGAAGTGTCTGTGTTTCAGTTTGTGCCCATTGCCTCGCGTCCTGTCGCTCGGCACCACTGAAAAGAGTCTGGTCCCATCCTCTCGACACCCTCCCTTCAGATACTTGTACACGTTGATAAGATCTCCTCTCAGCCTTTTCTTCTCCAAGCTAAACAGGCCAAGCTCTCTCAGTCTTTCCTCATAAGAGAGATGCTCCAGTCCCCTAATCATCTTTATAGCCCTTCGCTGGACTTGCTCCAGTAGTGCCACATCCCTCTTGTACTGGGGAGCCCAGAACTGGACGCAGTACTCCAGATGTGGCCTCACCAGGGCTGAGTTGAGGGGGAGGATCACCTCCCTCGACCTGCTGGCAACACTCTTCCTGATGCACCCCAGGATACCATTGGCCTTCTTGGCCACAAGGGCACATTGCTGCCTCATGCTTAACTTGGTGTCCACCAGCACTCCCAGGTCCTTCTCCGCAGAGCTGCTTTCCAGCAGGTCAACCCCCAACCTGTACTGGTGCATGGGGTTATTCCTCCCCAGGTGCAGGACCCTGCACTTGCCTTTGTTGAACTTCATGAGGTTCCTCTCTGCCCACCTCTCCAGCCTGTCCAAGTCTCTTTGAATGGCAGCACAGCCCTCTGGCGTATCAGCCACTCCTCCCAGTTTTGTATCGTCAGCCAACTTGTTGAGGGTGCACTCTGTCCCTTCATCCAGGTCGTTGATGAAGAAGTTGAACAAGACTGGACCCAGTACTGACCCCTGGGGGACACCGCTAGCTACAGGCCTCCAACTAGACTCTGTGCCACTGATCTCAACTCTCTGAGCTCTGCCATTCAGCCAGTTCTCAATCCACCTCTCTGTCCACTCATCTAACCCACACTTCCTGAGCTTGTCTATGAGGATGCTATGGGAGACAGTGTCAAAAGCCTTGCTGAAGTCTAGGTAGACAACATCCACTGCTCTCCCCTCATCTATCCAGCCAGTCATTCCAGCATAGAAGGCTATCAGATTGGTTAGGCATGATTTCCCCTTGGTGAAGCCACGCTGACTACTCCTGATCACCTTCTTTTCCTCCACATGCTTGGAGATGGCTTCCAGGATGAGCTGCTCCATCACCTTTGCAGGGATGGAGATGAGGCTGACTGGCCTGTAGTTCCCTGGGTCCTCCTTCTTGCCCTTTTTGAAGACTGGGGTGACGTTGGCTTTCTTCCAGTCCTCAGGCACCTCTCCTGTCCTCCATGACCTTTCAAAGATGATGGAGAGTGGCTTAGCAATAATGTCCGCCAGCTCCCTCAGCACTCGTGGGTGCATCCCATCAGGGCCCATGGATTTGTGGGTGTCAAGTTTGCTTAAATGATCTCTAACCCACTCCTCCTCCACCAAGGGAAAGTCTTCCTCTCTCCAGACTTTCTCTCTTGCCTCCAGGGTCTGGGGTTCCTGAGGGCTGGCCTGAGCAGTAAAGACTGAAGCAAAGAAGGCATTCAGTAACTCTGCCTTCTCTGTATCCTTCGTCACCAGGGCACCCACCCCATTCAGCAAAGGGCCCACATTTTCCCTAGTCTTCCTCTTGCTGCTGATGTATTTGAAGAAGCCCTTCTTGCTCTCCTTGACATGCCTTGCCAGATTTAATTCCAAACGGGCCTTAGCCTTCCTCGTCGCATCCCTGCATACTCTGACAACATCCCTATATTCCTCCCAAGTGGCCTGTCCCCCTTTCCACTTTCTGTAGACTTCCTTCTTCTGGTTGAGTTTTGCCAGGAGCTCCTTGCTCATCCATGCAGGTCTCCTGCCTCCTTTGCTTGACTTCCTACTCATAGGGATGCACCGCTCTTGAGCCTGGAGGAAGTGATGTTTGAATATTAACCAGCTCTCTTGAACACTCCTTCCTTCTAGGGCCCTCACCCATGGGATTACTCCAAGTAGGTCCCTGAAGAGGCCAAAGTTTGCTCTCCTGAAGTCCAGGGTTGCGATCCTACTTGGTGCCCTGCTGCCTCCTCGCAGAATCCTGAACTCCACCATCTCATGGTCATGCAGCCAAGGCTGCCCCCAACCTTCACATCTTCCACCAGTCCTTCTTTGTTTGTTAGTACGAGGTCCAGCAGCACACCTCTCCTCGTTGGCTCCTCCACCACCTGTGTCAAGAAGTTGTCACCAATGCTCTGCAGGAACCTCCAGGACTCTTTGTGCCTAGCTGTGTTGTCTTTCCAGCAGATATCGGGGTGGTTGAAGTCCCCCATGAGAACCAGGGCCTGGGATCGTGAGGCTACTTCCAGCTGTCTGTAGAAGGCCTCATCCACTTCCTCCTCCTGATCAGGTGGCCTGTAGTAAACACCCACAACAGTGTCACCCATGCTAGCCTGCCCTTTGATCCTTACCCATAAGCTCTCGACTCGCTCTTCATCCACCCCTAGGCACAGCTCAATACATTCCAGTTGCTCTCTCACATAAAGAGCAACTCCACCACCTCGCTTTCCTGGCCTGTCTTTCCTAAAAAGCACGTAGCCATCCATGACAGCACTCCAGTCATGCGAGCTATCCCACCATGTCTCTGTAATGGCAATGAGATCATGGCCCTGCGACCGCACACATATCTCTAGTTCTTCCTGTTTGTTCCCCAAGCTGCGCGCATTGGTGTACAGGCATTTCAGGGAGGTGATCGAGCATGCAGGTTTCCCAGGAGGGGTAAAAGAGGGTCCTCCGTAGCCACATCCCATGCGCACTTCCCTGGCTGCATTCACCTGTTGGAGGCATCCTGACTTGAGCAGTCTTTTGCCAATTACCCTGGCACTATAACTCTCCCCTTCCCCCATCTTTCCTAGTTTAAAGCCCTCCTTACCAGGTTGGCCAACCTGTTGGCAAAGACCCGCGTGCCCCGCCTCGTGCGGTGGATCCCATCTCTCGCCATCAGTTGTCGATCTTCAAACAGGGTCCCATGGTCATAGAAACCAAAACCCTGTTGCCAACAGCAGCGGCACAGCCAGTCGTTAACCTGGAAAGTCCGTCTCCTCCTCCTCTCATCCATCCCCCTCACTGGCAGGATTGAGGAGAAGAAGACCTGGGCTCCCAGACCCTTGAACACCATCCCCAGAGCTCTGAAATCCTGCTTGATGGTCTCCAGTTTGCCCTTGGTGTCATTGGCGCCCACATGGAAGAGCAGCAGTGGGTAATAGTCCGAAGAATGGATGAGCCTAGGCAGTCTTTGCATGATGTTCGCTGTCTCACAAACAAGGAGACTGCCGAATCTCTTCGCTGCCTGGCGAACAAGCAGACCGCTGTGCCTCTTCACTGCCTCGCAGAATGACGAACCACTGTGTCTCTTCGCTGCCTCGTAGAATGAGTGACCACTGTGGATGTTCGCTGTCTCACAAACAAGGAGACTGCCTAATCTGTCCACTGCCTGGCGAAGAAGCAAACTGCTTCGTCTCTTCGCTGCCTGGCGAGCAAGCAAACCGCTGTGTCTCTTGGCTGCCTCGCAGAATGAGTGACCACTGTGGATGTTCGCTGTCTCACAAACAAGGAGACTGCCTAATCTGTCCACTGCCTGGCGAACAAGCAGACTGCTGCGTCTCTTGGCTGCCTCACAGAATGAGTGAGCACTGTGGATGTTCGCTGTCTCACAAACAAGGAGAATGCCGAATCTGTTCGCTGCCTGGCGAACAAGCAGACCGCTGTGTCTCTTCGCTGCCTCGCAGAATGAGTGACCACTGTGGATGTTCGCTGTCTCACAAACAAGGAGACTGCCTAATCTGTCCACTGCCTGGCGAACAAGCAAACCGCTTCGTCTCTTCGCTGCCTCACGAACAAGCAGACTGCTGTGTCTCTTCGCTGCCTCGTAGAATGAGGAACCACTGTGGATGTTCGCAGTCTCACAAACAAGGAGACTGCCTAATCTGTTCGCTGCCTGGCGAACAACCAGACCGCTGCGTCTCTTGGCTGCCTCGTAGAATGAGTGACCACTGTGGATCACAGAATCACAGAATTGCTGAGGTTGGAAGGGACCTCTGGAGATCAACTAGTCCAACCCCCCTGCTCAAGCAGGGTCACCTAGAGCACATTGCACAGGATTGCATCCAGGCGCGTTTTGAATATCTCCAGAGAAGGAGACTCCACCACCTCTCTGGGCAACCTGTTCCAGTGCTCTGTCACCCTCACAGTGAAAAAGTTTTTCCTCGTGTTCAGATGGAAGTGTCTGTGTTTCAGTTTGTGCCCATTGCCTCGCGTCCTGTCGCTCGGCACCACTGAAAAGAGTCTGGTCCCATCCTCTCGACACCCTCCCTTCAGATACTTGTACACGTTGATAAGATCTCCTCTCAGCCTTTTCTTCTCCAAGCTAAACAGGCCAAGCTCTCTCAGTCTTTCCTCATAAGAGAGATGCTCCAGTCCCCTAATCATCTTTATAGCCCTTCGCTGGACTTGCTCCAGTAGTGCCACATCCCTCTTGTACTGGGGAGCCCAGAACTGGACGCAGTACTCCAGATGTGGCCTCACCAGGGCTGAGTTGAGGGGGAGGATCACCTCCCTCGACCTGCTGGCAACACTCTTCCTGATGCACCCCAGGATACCATTGGCCTTCTTGGCCACAAGGGCACATTGCTGCCTCATGCTTAACTTGGTGTCCACCAGCACTCCCAGGTCCTTCTCCGCAGAGCTGCTTTCCAGCAGGTCAACCCCCAACCTGTACTGGTGCATGGGGTTATTCCTCCCCAGGTGCAGGACCCTGCACTTGCCTTTGTTGAACTTCATGAGGTTCCTCTCTGCCCACCTCTCCAGCCTGTCCAAGTCTCTTTGAATGGCAGCACAGCCCTCTGGCGTATCAGCCACTCCTCCCAGTTTTGTATCGTCAGCCAACTTGTTGAGGGTGCACTCTGTCCCTTCATCCAGGTCGTTGATGAAGAAGTTGAACAAGACTGGACCCAGTACTGACCCCTGGGGGACACCGCTAGCTACAGGCCTCCAACTAGACTCTGTGCCACTGATCACAACTCTCTGAGCTCTGCCATTCAGCCAGTTCTCAATCCACCTCTCTGTCCACTCATCTAACCCACACTTCCTGAGCTTGTCTATGAGGATGCTATGGGAGACAGTGTCAAAAGCCTTGCTGAAGTCTAGGTAGACAACATCCACTGCTCTCCCCTCATCTATCCAGCCAGTCATTCCAGCATAGAAGGCTATCAGATTGGTTAGGCATGATTTCCCCTTGGTGAAGCCACGCTGACTACTCCTGATCACCTTCTTTTCCTCCACATGCTTGGAGATGGCTTCCAGGATGAGCTGCTCCATCACCTTTGCAGGGATGGAGATGAGGCTGACTGGCCTGTAGTTCCCTGGGTCCTCCTTCTTGCCCTTTTTGAAGACTGGGGTGACGTTGGCTTTCTTCCAGTCCTCAGGCACCTCTCCTGTCCTCCATGACCTTTCAAAGATGATGGAGAGTGGCTTAGCAATAATGTCCGCCAGCTCCCTCAGCACTCGTGGGTGCATCCCATCAGGGCCCATGGATTTGTGGGTGTCAAGTCTGCTTAAATGATCTCTAACCCACTCCTCCTCCACCAAGGGAAAGTCTTCCTCTCTCCAGACTTTCTCTCTTGCCTCCAGGGTCTGGGGTTCCTGAGGGCTGGCCTGAGCAGTAAAGACTGAAGCAAAGAAGGCATTCAGTAACTCTGCCTTCTCTGTATCCTTCGTCACCAGGGCACCCACCCCATTCAGCAAAGGGCCCACATTTTCCCTAGTCTTCCTCTTGCTGCTGATGTATTTGAAGAAGCCCTTCTTGCTCTCCTTGACATGCCTTGCCAGATTTAATTCCAAACGGGCCTTAGCCTTCCTCGTCGCATCCCTGCATACTCTGACAACATCCCTATATTCCTCCCAAGTGGCCTGTCCCCCTTTCCACTTTCTGTAGACTTCCTTCTTCTGGTTGAGTTTTGCCAGGAGCTCCTTGCTCATCCATGCAGGTCTCCTGCCTCCTTTGCTTGACTTCCTACTCATAGGGATGCACCGCTCTTGAGCCTGGAGGAAGTGATGTTTGAATATTAACCAGCTCTCTTGAACACTCCTTCCTTCTAGGGCCCTCACCCATGGGATTACTCCAAGTAGGTCCCTGAAGAGGCCAAAGTTTGCTCTCCTGAAGTCCAGGGTTGCGATCCTACTTGGTGCCCTGCTGCCTCCTCGCAGAATCCTGAACTCCACCATCTCATGGTCATGCAGCCAAGGCTGCCCCCAACCTTCACATCTTCCACCAGTCCTTCTTTGTTTGTTAGTACGAGGTCCAGCAGCACACCTCTCCTCGTTGGCTCCTCCACCACCTGTGTCAAGAAGTTGTCACCAATGCTCTGCAGGAACCTCCAGGACTCTTTGTGCCTAGCTGTGTTGTCTTTCCAGCAGATATCGGGGTGGTTGAAGTCCCCCATGAGAACCAGGGCCTGGGATCGTGAGGCTACTTCCAGCTGTCTGTAGAAGGCCTCATCCACTTCCTCCTCCTGATCAGGTGGCCTGTAGTAAACACCCACAACAGTGCCACCCATGCTAGCCTGCCCTTTGATCCTTACCCATAAGCTCTCGACTCGCTCTTCATCCACCCCTAGGCACAGCTCAATACATTCCAGTTGCTCTCTCACATAAAGAGCAACTCCACCACCTCGCTTTCCTGGCCTGTCTTTCCTAAAAAGCACGTAGCCATCCATGACAGCACTCCAGTCATGCGAGCTATCCCACCATGTCTCTGTAATGGCAATGAGATCATGGCCCTGCGACCGCACACATATCTCTAGTTCTTCCTGTTTGTTCCCCAAGCTGCGCGCATTGGTGTACAGGCATTTCAGGGAGGTGATCGAGCATGCAGGTTTCCCAGGAGGGGTAAAAGAGGGTCCTCCGTAGCCACATCCCATGCGCACTTCCCTGGCTGCATTCACCTGTTGGAGGCATCCTGACTTGAGCAGTCTTTTGCCAATTACCCTGGCACTATAACTCTCCCCTTCCCCCATCTTTCCTAGTTTAAAGCCCTCCTTACCAGGTTGGCCAACCTGTTGGCAAAGACCCGCGTGCCCCGCCTCGTGCGGTGGATCCCATCTCTCGCCATCAGTTGTCGATCTTCAAACAGGGTCCCATGGTCATAGAAACCAAAACCCTGTTGCCAACAGCAGCGGCACAGCCAGTCGTTAACCTGGAAAGTCCGTCTCCTCCTCCTCTCATCCATCCCCCTCACTGGCAGGATTGAGGAGAAGAAGACCTGGGCTCCCAGACCCTTGAACACCATCCCCAGAGCTCTGAAATCCTGCTTGATGGTCTCCAGTTTGCCCTTGGTGTCATTGGCGCCCACATGGAAGAGCAGCAGTGGGTAATAGTCCGAAGAATGGATGAGCCTAGGCAGTCTTTGCATGATGTTCGCTGTCTCACAAACAAGGAGACTGCCGAATCTGTCCACTGCCTGGCGAAGAAGCAAACTGCTTCGTCTCTTCGCTGCCTGGCGAGCAAGCAAACCGCTGTGTCTCTTGGCTGCCTCGCAGAATGAGTGACCACTGTGGATGTTCGCTGTCTCACAAACAAGGAGACTGCCTAATCTGTCCAATGCCTGGCGAACAAGCAGACTGCTGCGTCTCTTGGCTGCCTCACAGAATGAGTGAGCACTGTGGATGTTCGCTGTCTCACAAACAAGGAGAATGCCGAATCTGTTCGCTGCCTGGCGAACAAGCAGACCGCTGTGTCTCTTCGCTGCCTCGCAGAATGAGTGACCACTGTGGATGTTCGCTGTCTCACAAACAAGGAGACTGCCTAATCTGTCCACTGCCTGGCGAACAAGCAAACCGCTTCGTCTCTTCGCTGCCTCACGAACAAGCAGACTGCTGTGTCTCTTCGCTGCCTCGTAGAATGAGGAACCACTGTGGATGTTCGCAGTCTCACAAACAAGGAGACTGCCTAATCTGTTCGCTGCCTGGCGAACAACCAGACCGCTGCGTCTCTTGGCTGCCTCGTAGAATGAGTGACCACTGTGGATCACAGAATCACAGAATTGCTGAGGTTGGAAGGGACCTCTGGAGATCAACTAGTCCAACCCCCCTGCTCAAGCAGGGTCACCTAGAGCACATTGCACACGATTGCATCCAGGCGCGTTTTGAATATCTCCAGAGAAGGAGACTCCACCACCTCTCTGGGCAACCTGTTCCAGTGCTCTGTCACCCTCACAGTGAAAAAGTTTTTCCTCGTGTTCAGATGGAAGTGTCTGTGTTTCAGTTTGTGCCCATTGCCTCGCGTCCTGTCGCTCGGCACCACTGAAAAGAGTCTGGTCCCATCCTCTCGACACCCTCCCTTCAGATACTTGTACACGTTGATAAGATCTCCTCTCAGCCTTTTCTTCTCCAAGCTAAACAGGCCAAGCTCTCTCAGTCTTTCCTCATAAGAGAGATGCTCCAGTCCCCTAATCATCTTTATAGCCCTTCGCTGGACTTGCTCCAGTAGTGCCACATCCCTCTTGTACTGGGGAGCCCAGAACTGGACGCAGTACTCCAGATGTGGCCTCACCAGGGCTGAGTTGAGGGGGAGGATCACCTCCCTCGACCTGCTGGCAACACTCTTCCTGATGCACCCCAGGATACCATTGGCCTTCTTGGCCACAAGGGCACATTGCTGCCTCATGCTTAACTTGGTGTCCACCAGCACTCCCAGGTCCTTCTCCGCAGAGCTGCTTTCCAGCAGGTCAACCCCCAACCTGTACTGGTGCATGGGGTTATTCCTCCCCAGGTGCAGGACCCTGCACTTGCCTTTGTTGAACTTCATGAGGTTCCTCTCTGCCCACCTCTCCAGCCTGTCCAAGTCTCTTTGAATGGCAGCACAGCCCTCTGGCGTATCAGCCACTCCTCCCAGTTTTGTATCGTCAGCCAACTTGTTGAGGGTGCACTCTGTCCCTTCATCCAGGTCGTTGATGAAGAAGTTGAACAAGACTGGACCCAGTACTGACCCCTGGGGGACACCGCTAGCTACAGGCCTCCAACTAGACTCTGTGCCACTGATCACAACTCTCTGAGCTCTGCCATTCAGCCAGTTCTCAATCCACCTCTCTGTCCACTCATCTAACCCACACTTCCTGAGCTTGTCTATGAGGATGCTATGGGAGACAGTGTCAAAAGCCTTGCTGAAGTCTAGGTAGACAACATCCACTGCTCTCCCCTCATCTATCCAGCCAGTCATTCCAGCATAGAAGGCTATCAGATTGGTTAGGCATGATTTCCCCTTGGTGAAGCCACGCTGACTACTCCTGATCACCTTCTTTTCCTCCACATGCTTGGAGATGGCTTCCAGGATGAGCTGCTCCATCACCTTTGCAGGGATGGAGATGAGGCTGACTGGCCTGTAGTTCCCTGGGTCCTCCTTCTTGCCCTTTTTGAAGACTGGGGTGACGTTGGCTTTCTTCCAGTCCTCAGGCACCTCTCCTGTCCTCCATGACCTTTCAAAGATGATGGAGAGTGGCTTAGCAATAATGTCCGCCAGCTCCCTCAGCACTCGTGGGTGCATCCCATCAGGGCCCATGGATTTGTGGGTGTCAAGTCTGCTTAAATGATCTCTAACCCACTCCTCCTCCACCAAGGGAAAGTCTTCCTCTCTCCAGACTTTCTCTCTTGCCTCCAGGGTCTGGGGTTCCTGAGGGCTGGCCTGAGCAGTAAAGACTGAAGCAAAGAAGACATTCAGTAACTCTGCCTTCTCTGTATCCTTCGTCACCAGGGCACCCACCCCATTCAGCAAAGGGCCCACATTTTCCCTAGTCTTCCTCTTGCTGCTGATGTATTTGAAGAAGCCCTTCTTGCTCTCCTTGACATGCCTTGCCAGATTTAATTCCAAACGGGCCTTAGCCTTCCTCGTCGCATCCCTGCATACTCTGACAACATCCCTATATTCCTCCCAAGTGGCCTGTCCCCCTTTCCACTTTCTGTAGACTTCCTTCTTCTGGTTGAGTTTTGCCAGGAGCTCCTTGCTCATCCATGCAGGTCTCCTGCCTCCTTTGCTTGACTTCCTACTCATAGGGATGCACCGCTCTTGAGCCTGGAGGAAGTGATGTTTGAATATTAACCAGCTCTCTTGAACACTCCTTCCTTCTAGGGCCCTCACCCATGGGATTACTCCAAGTAGGTCCCTGAAGAGGCCAAAGTTTGCTCTCCTGAAGTCCAGGGTTGCGATCCTACTTGGTGCCCTGCTGCCTCCTCGCAGAATCCTGAACTCCACCATCTCATGGTCATGCAGCCAAGGCTGCCCCCAACCTTCACATCTTCCACCAGTCCTTCTTTGTTTGTTAGTACGAGGTCCAGCAGCACACCTCTCCTCGTTGGCTCCTCCACCACCTGTGTCAAGAAGTTGTCACCAATGCTCTGCAGGAACCTCCAGGACTCTTTGTGCCTAGCTGTGTTGTCTTTCCAGCAGATATCGGGGTGGTTGAAGTCCCCCATGAGAACCAGGGCCTGGGATCGTGAGGCTACTTCCAGCTGTCTGTAGAAGGCCTCATCCACTTCCTCCTCCTGATCAGGTGGCCTGTAGTAAACACCCACAACAGTGCCACCCATGCTAGCCTGCCCTTTGATCCTTACCCATAAGCTCTCGACTCGCTCTTCATCCACCCCTAGGCACAGCTCAATACATTCCAGTTGCTCTCTCACATAAAGAGCAACTCCACCACCTCGCTTTCCTGGCCTGTCTTTCCTAAAAAGCACGTAGCCATCCATGACAGCACTCCAGTCATGCGAGCTATCCCACCATGTCTCTGTAATGGCAATGAGATCATGGCCCTGCGACCGCACACATATCTCTAGTTCTTCCTGTTTGTTCCCCAAGCTGCGCGCATTGGTGTACAGGCATTTCAGGGAGGTGATCGAGCATGCAGGTTTCCCAGGAGGGGTAAAAGAGGGTCCTCCGTAGCCACATCCCATGCGCACTTCCCTGGCTGCATTCACCTGTTGGAGGCATCCTGACTTGAGCAGTCTTTTGCCAATTACCCTGGCACTATAACTCTCCCCTTCCCCCATCTTTCCTAGTTTAAAGCCCTCCTTACCAGGTTGGCCAACCTGTTGGCAAAGACCCGCGTGCCCCGCCTCGTGCGGTGGATCCCATCTCTCGCCATCAGTTGTCGATCTTCAAACAGGGTCCCATGGTCATAGAAACCAAAACCCTGTTGCCAACAGCAGCGGCACAGCCAGTCGTTAACCTGGAAAGTCCGTCTCCTCCTCCTCTCATCCATCCCCCTCACTGGCAGGATTGAGGAGAAGAAGACCTGGGCTCCCAGACCCTTGAACACCATCCCCAGAGCTCTGAAATCCTGCTTGATGGTCTCCAGTTTGCCCTTGGTGTCATTGGCGCCCACATGGAAGAGCAGCAGTGGGTAATAGTCCGAAGAATGGATGAGCCTAGGCAGTCTTTGCATGATGTTCGCTGTCTCACAAACAAGAAGAATGCCGAATCTGCTCGCTGCCTGGCGAACAAGCAGACCGCTGTGCCTCTTCGCTGCCTCGCAAAATGAGGAACCACTGTGGATGTTCGCTGTCTCACAAACAAGGAGACTGCCTAATCTGTCCATTGCCTGGCGAACAAGCAAACCGCTTCGTCTCTTCGCTGCCTGGCGAACAAGCAGACCGCTGTGTCTCTTCGCTGCCTCGCAGAATGAGTGACCACTGTGGATGTTCGCTGTCTCACAAACAAGGAGACTGCCGAATCTCTTCGCTGCCTGGCGAACAAGCAGACCGCTGTGCCTCTTCACTGCCTCGCAGAATGACGAACCACTGTGTCTCTTCGCTGCCTCGTAGAATGAGTGACCACTGTGGATGTTCGCTGTCTCACAAACAAGGAGACTGCCTAATCTGTCCAATGCCTGGCGAACAAGCAGACTGCTGCGTCTCTTGGCTGCCTCACAGAATGAGTGAGCACTGTGGATGTTCGCTGTCTCACAAACAAGGAGAATGCCGAATCTGTTCGCTGCCTGGCGAACAAGCAGACCGCTGTGTCTCTTCGCTGCCTCGCAGAATGAGTGACCACTGTGGATGTTCGCTGTCTCACAAACAAGGAGACTGCCTAATCTGTCCACTGCCTGGCGAACAAGCAAACCGCTTCGTCTCTTCGCTGCCTCACGAACAAGCAGACTGCTGTGTCTCTTCGCTGCCTCGTAGAATGAGGAACCACTGTGGATGTTCGCAGTCTCACAAACAAGGAGACTGCCTAATCTGTTCGCTGCCTGGCGAACAACCAGACCGCTGCGTCTCTTGGCTGCCTCGTAGAATGAGTGACCACTGTGGATCACAGAATCACAGAATTGCTGAGGTTGGAAGGGACCTCTGGAGATCAACTAGTCCAACCCCCCTGCTCAAGCAGGGTCACCTAGAGCACATTGCACAGGATTGCATCCAGGCGCGTTTTGAATATCTCCAGAGAAGGAGACTCCACCACCTCTCTGGGCAACCTGTTCCAGTGCTCTGTCACCCTCACAGTGAAAAAGTTTTTCCTCGTGTTCAGATGGAAGTGTCTGTGTTTCAGTTTGTGCCCATTGCCTCGCGTCCTGTCGCTCGGCACCACTGAAAAGAGTCTGGTCCCATCCTCTCGACACCCTCCCTTCAGATACTTGTACACGTTGATAAGATCTCCTCTCAGCCTTTTCTTCTCCAAGCTAAACAGGCCAAGCTCTCTCAGTCTTTCCTCATAAGAGAGATGCTCCAGTCCCCTAATCATCTTTATAGCCCTTCGCTGGACTTGCTCCAGTAGTGCCACATCCCTCTTGTACTGGGGAGCCCAGAACTGGACGCAGTACTCCAGATGTGGCCTCACCAGGGCTGAGTTGAGGGGGAGGATCACCTCCCTCGACCTGCTGGCAACACTCTTCCTGATGCACCCCAGGATACCATTGGCCTTCTTGGCCACAAGGGCACATTGCTGCCTCATGCTTAACTTGGTGTCCACCAGCACTCCCAGGTCCTTCTCCGCAGAGCTGCTTTCCAGCAGGTCAACCCCCAACCTGTACTGGTGCATGGGGTTATTCCTCCCCAGGTGCAGGACCCTGCACTTGCCTTTGTTGAACTTCATGAGGTTCCTCTCTGCCCACCTCTCCAGCCTGTCCAAGTCTCTTTGAATGGCAGCACAGCCCTCTGGCGTATCAGCCACTCCTCCCAGTTTTGTATCGTCAGCCAACTTGTTGAGGGTGCACTCTGTCCCTTCATCCAGGTCGTTGATGAAGAAGTTGAACAAGACTGGACCCAGTACTGACCCCTGGGGGACACCGCTAGCTACAGGCCTCCAACTAGACTCTGTGCCACTGATCACAACTCTCTGAGCTCTGCCATTCAGCCAGTTCTCAATCCACCTCTCTGTCCACTCATCTAACCCACACTTCCTGAGCTTGTCTATGAGGATGCTATGGGAGACAGTGTCAAAAGCCTTGCTGAAGTCTAGGTAGACAACATCCACTGCTCTCCCCTCATCTATCCAGCCAGTCATTCCAGCATAGAAGGCTATCAGATTGGTTAGGCATGATTTCCCCTTGGTGAAGCCACGCTGACTACTCCTGATCACCTTCTTTTCCTCCACATGCTTGGAGATGGCTTCCAGGATGAGCTGCTCCATCACCTTTGCAGGGATGGAGATGAGGCTGACTGGCCTGTAGTTCCCTGGGTCCTCCTTCTTGCCCTTTTTGAAGACTGGGGTGACGTTGGCTTTCTTCCAGTCCTCAGGCACCTCTCCTGTCCTCCATGACCTTTCAAAGATGATGGAGAGTGGCTTAGCAATAATGTCCGCCAGCTCCCTCAGCACTCGTGGGTGCATCCCATCAGGGCCCATGGATTTGTGGGTGTCAAGTCTGCTTAAATGATCTCTAACCCACTCCTCCTCCACCAAGGGAAAGTCTTCCTCTCTCCAGACTTTCTCTCTTGCCTCCAGGGTCTGGGGTTCCTGAGGGCTGGCCTGAGCAGTAAAGACTGAAGCAAAGAAGGCATTCAGTAACTCTGCCTTCTCTGTATCCTTCGTCACCAGGGCACCCACCCCATTCAGCAAAGGGCCCACATTTTCCCTAGTCTTCCTCTTGCTGCTGATGTATTTGAAGAAGCCCTTCTTGCTCTCCTTGACATGCCTTGCCAGATTTAATTCCAAACGGGCCTTAGCCTTCCTCGTCGCATCCCTGCATACTCTGACAACATCCCTATATTCCTCCCAAGTGGCCTGTCCCCCTTTCCACTTTCTGTAGACTTCCTTCTTCTGGTTGAGTTTTGCCAGGAGCTCCTTGCTCATCCATGCAGGTCTCCTGCCTCCTTTGCTTGACTTCCTACTCATAGGGATGCACCGCTCTTGAGCCTGGAGGAAGTGATGTTTGAATATTAACCAGCTCTCTTGAACACTCCTTCCTTCTAGGGCCCTCACCCATGGGATTACTCCAAGTAGGTCCCTGAAGAGGCCAAAGTTTGCTCTCCTGAAGTCCAGGGTTGCGATCCTACTTGGTGCCCTGCTGCCTCCTCGCAGAATCCTGAACTCCACCATCTCATGGTCATGCAGCCAAGGCTGCCCCCAACCTTCACATCTTCCACCAGTCCTTCTTTGTTTGTTAGTACGAGGTCCAGCAGCACACCTCTCCTCGTTGGCTCCTCCACCACCTGTGTCAAGAAGTTGTCACCAATGCTCTGCAGGAACCTCCAGGACTCTTTGTGCCTAGCTGTGTTGTCTTTCCAGCAGATATCGGGGTGGTTGAAGTCCCCCATGAGAACCAGGGCCTGGGATCGTGAGGCTACTTCCAGCTGTCTGTAGAAGGCCTCATCCACTTCCTCCTCCTGATCAGGTGGCCTGTAGTAAACACCCACAACAGTGCCACCCATGCTAGCCTGCCCTTTGATCCTTACCCATAAGCTCTCGACTCGCTCTTCATCCACCCCTAGGCACAGCTCAATACATTCCAGTTGCTCTCTCACATAAAGAGCAACTCCACCACCTCGCTTTCCTGGCCTGTCTTTCCTAAAAAGCACGTAGCCATCCATGACAGCACTCCAGTCATGCGAGCTATCCCACCATGTCTCTGTAATGGCAATGAGATCATGGCCCTGCGACCGCACACATATCTCTAGTTCTTCCTGTTTGTTCCCCAAGCTGCGCGCATTGGTGTACAGGCATTTCAGGGAGGTGATCGAGCATGCAGGTTTCCCAGGAGGGGTAAAAGAGGGTCCTCCGTAGCCACATCCCATGCGCACTTCCCTGGCTGCATTCACCTGTTGGAGGCATCCTGACTTGAGCAGTCTTTTGCCAATTACCCTGGCACTATAACTCTCCCCTTCCCCCATCTTTCCTAGTTTAAAGCCCTCCTTACCAGGTTGGCCAACCTGTTGGCAAAGACCCGCGTGCCCCGCCTCGTGCGGTGGATCCCATCTCTCGCCATCAGTTGTCGATCTTCAAACAGGGTCCCATGGTCATAGAAACCAAAACCCTGTTGCCAACAGCAGCGGCACAGCCAGTCGTTAACCTGGAAAGTCCGTCTCCTCCTCCTCTCATCCATCCCCCTCACTGGCAGGATTGAGGAGAAGAAGACCTGGGCTCCCAGACCCTTGAACACCATCCCCAGAGCTCTGAAATCCTGCTTGATGGTCTCCAGTTTGCCCTTGGTGTCATTGGCGCCCACATGGAAGAGCAGCAGTGGGTAATAGTCCGAAGAATGGATGAGCCTAGGCAGTCTTTGCATGATGTTCGCTGTCTCACAAACAAGGAGACTGCCGAATCTCTTCGCTGCCTGGCGAACAAGCAGACCGCTGTGCCTCTTCACTGCCTCGCAGAATGACGAACCACTGTGTCTCTTCGCTGCCTCGTAGAATGAGTGACCACTGTGGATGTTCGCTGTCTCACAAACAAGGAGACTGCCTAATCTGTCCACTGCCTGGCGAAGAAGCAAACTGCTTCGTCTCTTCGCTGCCTGGCGAGCAAGCAAACCGCTGTGTCTCTTGGCTGCCTCGCAGAATGAGTGACCACTGTGGATGTTCGCTGTCTCACAAACAAGGAGACTGCCTAATCTGTCCAATGCCTGGCGAACAAGCAGACTGCTGCGTCTCTTGGCTGCCTCACAGAATGAGTGAGCACTGTGGATGTTCGCTGTCTCACAAACAAGGAGAATGCCGAATCTGTTCGCTGCCTGGCGAACAAGCAGACCGCTGTGTCTCTTCGCTGCCTCGCAGAATGAGTGACCACTGTGGATGTTCGCTGTCTCACAAACAAGGAGACTGCCTAATCTGTCCACTGCCTGGCGAACAAGCAAACCGCTTCGTCTCTTCGCTGCCTCACGAACAAGCAGACTGCTGTGTCTCTTCGCTGCCTCGTAGAATGAGGAACCACTGTGGATGTTCGCAGTCTCACAAACAAGGAGACTGCCTAATCTGTTCGCTGCCTGGCGAACAACCAGACCGCTGCGTCTCTTGGCTGCCTCGTAGAATGAGTGACCACTGTGGATCACAGAATCACAGAATTGCTGAGGTTGGAAGGGACCTCTGGAGATCAACTAGTCCAACCCCCCTGCTCAAGCAGGGTCACCTAGAGCACATTGCACACGATTGCATCCAGGCGCGTTTTGAATATCTCCAGAGAAGGAGACTCCACCACCTCTCTGGGCAACCTGTTCCAGTGCTCTGTCACCCTCACAGTGAAAAAGTTTTTCCTCGTGTTCAGATGGAAGTGTCTGTGTTTCAGTTTGTGCCCATTGCCTCGCGTCCTGTCGCTCGGCACCACTGAAAAGAGTCTGGTCCCATCCTCTCGACACCCTCCCTTCAGATACTTGTACACGTTGATAAGATCTCCTCTCAGCCTTTTCTTCTCCAAGCTAAACAGGCCAAGCTCTCTCAGTCTTTCCTCATAAGAGAGATGCTCCAGTCCCCTAATCATCTTTATAGCCCTTCGCTGGACTTGCTCCAGTAGTGCCACATCCCTCTTGTACTGGGGAGCCCAGAACTGGACGCAGTACTCCAGATGTGGCCTCACCAGGGCTGAGTTGAGGGGGAGGATCACCTCCCTCGACCTGCTGGCAACACTCTTCCTGATGCACCCCAGGATACCATTGGCCTTCTTGGCCACAAGGGCACATTGCTGCCTCATGCTTAACTTGGTGTCCACCAGCACTCCCAGGTCCTTCTCCGCAGAGCTGCTTTCCAGCAGGTCAACCCCCAACCTGTACTGGTGCATGGGGTTATTCCTCCCCAGGTGCAGGACCCTGCACTTGCCTTTGTTGAACTTCATGAGGTTCCTCTCTGCCCACCTCTCCAGCCTGTCCAAGTCTCTTTGAATGGCAGCACAGCCCTCTGGCGTATCAGCCACTCCTCCCAGTTTTGTATCGTCAGCCAACTTGTTGAGGGTGCACTCTGTCCCTTCATCCAGGTCGTTGATGAAGAAGTTGAACAAGACTGGACCCAGTACTGACCCCTGGGGGACACCGCTAGCTACAGGCCTCCAACTAGACTCTGTGCCACTGATCACAACTCTCTGAGCTCTGCCATTCAGCCAGTTCTCAATCCACCTCTCTGTCCACTCATCTAACCCACACTTCCTGAGCTTGTCTATGAGGATGCTATGGGAGACAGTGTCAAAAGCCTTGCTGAAGTCTAGGTAGACAACATCCACTGCTCTCCCCTCATCTATCCAGCCAGTCATTCCAGCATAGAAGGCTATCAGATTGGTTAGGCATGATTTCCCCTTGGTGAAGCCACGCTGACTACTCCTGATCACCTTCTTTTCCTCCACATGCTTGGAGATGGCTTCCAGGATGAGCTGCTCCATCACCTTTGCAGGGATGGAGATGAGGCTGACTGGCCTGTAGTTCCCTGGGTCCTCCTTCTTGCCCTTTTTGAAGACTGGGGTGACGTTGGCTTTCTTCCAGTCCTCAGGCACCTCTCCTGTCCTCCATGACCTTTCAAAGATGATGGAGAGTGGCTTAGCAATAATGTCCGCCAGCTCCCTCAGCACTCGTGGGTGCATCCCATCAGGGCCCATGGATTTGTGGGTGTCAAGTCTGCTTAAATGATCTCTAACCCACTCCTCCTCCACCAAGGGAAAGTCTTCCTCTCTCCAGACTTTCTCTCTTGCCTCCAGGGTCTGGGGTTCCTGAGGGCTGGCCTGAGCAGTAAAGACTGAAGCAAAGAAGGCATTCAGTAACTCTGCCTTCTCTGTATCCTTCGTCACCAGGGCACCCACCCCATTCAGCAAAGGGCCCACATTTTCCCTAGTCTTCCTCTTGCTGCTGATGTATTTGAAGAAGCCCTTCTTGCTCTCCTTGACATGCCTTGCCAGATTTAATTCCAAACGGGCCTTAGCCTTCCTCGTCGCATCCCTGCATACTCTGACAACATCCCTATATTCCTCCCAAGTGGCCTGTCCCCCTTTCCACTTTCTGTAGACTTCCTTCTTCTGGTTGAGTTTTGCCAGGAGCTCCTTGCTCATCCATGCAGGTCTCCTGCCTCCTTTGCTTGACTTCCTACTCATAGGGATGCACCGCTCTTGAGCCTGGAGGAAGTGATGTTTGAATATTAACCAGCTCTCTTGAACACTCCTTCCTTCTAGGGCCCTCACCCATGGGATTACTCCAAGTAGGTCCCTGAAGAGGCCAAAGTTTGCTCTCCTGAAGTCCAGGGTTGCGATCCTACTTGGTGCCCTGCTGCCTCCTCGCAGAATCCTGAACTCCACCATCTCATGGTCATGCAGCCAAGGCTGCCCCCAACCTTCACATCTTCCACCAGTCCTTCTTTGTTTGTTAGTACGAGGTCCAGCAGCACACCTCTCCTCGTTGGCTCCTCCACCACCTGTGTCAAGAAGTTGTCACCAATGCTCTGCAGGAACCTCCAGGACTCTTTGTGCCTAGCTGTGTTGTCTTTCCAGCAGATATCGGGGTGGTTGAAGTCCCCCATGAGAACCAGGGCCTGGGATCGTGAGGCTACTTCCAGCTGTCTGTAGAAGGCCTCATCCACTTCCTCCTCCTGATCAGGTGGCCTGTAGTAAACACCCACAACAGTGCCACCCATGCTAGCCTGCCCTTTGATCCTTACCCATAAGCTCTCGACTCGCTCTTCATCCACCCCTAGGCACAGCTCAATACATTCCAGTTGCTCTCTCACATAAAGAGCAACTCCACCACCTCGCTTTCCTGGCCTGTCTTTCCTAAAAAGCACGTAGCCATCCATGACAGCACTCCAGTCATGCGAGCTATCCCACCATGTCTCTGTAATGGCAATGAGATCATGGCCCTGCGACCGCACACATATCTCTAGTTCTTCCTGTTTGTTCCCCAAGCTGCGCGCATTGGTGTACAGGCATTTCAGGGAGGTGATCGAGCATGCAGGTTTCCCAGGAGGGGTAAAAGAGGGTCCTCCGTAGCCACATCCCATGCGCACTTCCCTGGCTGCATTCACCTGTTGGAGGCATCCTGACTTGAGCAGTCTTTTGCCAATTACCCTGGCACTATAACTCTCCCCTTCCCCCATCTTTCCTAGTTTAAAGCCCTCCTTACCAGGTTGGCCAACCTGTTGGCAAAGACCCGCGTGCCCCGCCTCGTGCGGTGGATCCCATCTCTCGCCATCAGTTGTCGATCTTCAAACAGGGTCCCATGGTCATAGAAACCAAAACCCTGTTGCCAACAGCAGCGGCACAGCCAGTCGTTAACCTGGAAAGTCCGTCTCCTCCTCCTCTCATCCATCCCCCTCACTGGCAGGATTGAGGAGAAGAAGACCTGGGCTCCCAGACCCTTGAACACCATCCCCAGAGCTCTGAAATCCTGCTTGATGGTCTCCAGTTTGCCCTTGGTGTCATTGGCGCCCACATGGAAGAGCAGCAGTGGGTAATAGTCCGAAGAATGGATGAGCCTAGGCAGTCTTTGCATGATGTTCGCTGTCTCACAAACAAGAAGAATGCCGAATCTGCTCGCTGCCTGGCGAACAAGCAGACCGCTGTGCCTCTTCGCTGCCTCGCAAAATGAGGAACCACTGTGGATGTTCGCTGTCTCACAAACAAGGAGACTGCCTAATCTGTCCATTGCCTGGCGAACAAGCAAACCGCTTCGTCTCTTCGCTGCCTGGCGAACAAGCAGACCGCTGTGTCTCTTCGCTGCCTCGCAGAATGAGTGACCACTGTGGATGTTCGCTGTCTCACAAACAAGGAGACTGCCGAATCTCTTCGCTGCCTGGCGAACAAGCAGACCGCTGTGCCTCTTCACTGCCTCGCAGAATGACGAACCACTGTGTCTCTTCGCTGCCTCGTAGAATGAGTGACCACTGTGGATGTTCGCTGTCTCACAAACAAGGAGACTGCCTAATCTGTCCAATGCCTGGCGAACAAGCAGACTGCTGCGTCTCTTGGCTGCCTCACAGAATGAGTGAGCACTGTGGATGTTCGCTGTCTCACAAACAAGGAGAATGCCGAATCTGTTCGCTGCCTGGCGAACAAGCAGACCGCTGTGTCTCTTCGCTGCCTCGCAGAATGAGTGACCACTGTGGATGTTCGCTGTCTCACAAACAAGGAGACTGCCTAATCTTTCCACTGCCTGGCGAACAAGCAAACCGCTTCGTCTCTTCGCTGCCTCACGAACAAGCAGACTGCTGTGTCTCTTCGCTGCCTCGTAGAATGAGGAACCACTGTGGATGTTCGCAGTCTCACAAACAAGGAGACTGCCTAATCTGTTCGCTGCCTGGCGAACAACCAGACCGCTGCGTCTCTTGGCTGCCTCGTAGAATGAGTGACCACTGTGGATCACAGAATCACAGAATTGCTGAGGTTGGAAGGGACCTCTGGAGATCAACTAGTCCAACCCCCCTGCTCAAGCAGGGTCACCTAGAGCACATTGCACAGGATTGCATCCAGGCGCGTTTTGAATATCTCCAGAGAAGGAGACTCCACCACCTCTCTGGGCAACCTGTTCCAGTGCTCTGTCACCCTCACAGTGAAAAAGTTTTTCCTCGTGTTCAGATGGAAGTGTCTGTGTTTCAGTTTGTGCCCATTGCCTCGCGTCCTGTCGCTCGGCACCACTGAAAAGAGTCTGGTCCCATCCTCTCGACACCCTCCCTTCAGATACTTGTACACGTTGATAAGATCTCCTCTCAGCCTTTTCTTCTCCAAGCTAAACAGGCCAAGCTCTCTCAGTCTTTCCTCATAAGAGAGATGCTCCAGTCCCCTAATCATCTTTATAGCCCTTCGCTGGACTTGCTCCAGTAGTGCCACATCCCTCTTGTACTGGGGAGCCCAGAACTGGACGCAGTACTCCAGATGTGGCCTCACCAGGGCTGAGTTGAGGGGGAGGCTCACCTCCCTCGACCTGCTGGCAACACTCTTCCTGATGCACCCCAGGATACCATTGGCCTTCTTGGCCACAAGGGCACATTGCTGCCTCATGCTTAACTTGGTGTCCACCAGCACTCCCAGGTCCTTCTCCGCAGAGCTGCTTTCCAGCAGGTCAACCCCCAACCTGTACTGGTGCATGGGGTTATTCCTCCCCAGGTGCAGGACCCTGCACTTGCCTTTGTTGAACTTCATGAGGTTCCTCTCTGCCCACCTCTCCAGCCTGTCCAAGTCTCTTTGAATGGCAGCACAGCCCTCTGGCGTATCAGCCACTCCTCCCAGTTTTGTATCGTCAGCCAACTTGTTGAGGGTGCACTCTGTCCCTTCATCCAGGTCGTTGATGAAGAAGTTGAACAAGACTGGACCCAGTACTGACCCCTGGGGGACACCGCTAGCTACAGGCCTCCAACTAGACTCTGTGCCACTGATCACAACTCTCTGAGCTCTGCCATTCAGCCAGTTCTCAATCCACCTCTCTGTCCACTCATCTAACCCACACTTCCTGAGCTTGTCTATGAGGATGCTATGGGAGACAGTGTCAAAAGCCTTGCTGAAGTCTAGGTAGACAACATCCACTGCTCTCCCCTCATCTATCCAGCCAGTCATTCCAGCATAGAAGGCTATCAGATTGGTTAGGCATGATTTCCCCTTGGTGAAGCCACGCTGACTACTCCTGATCACCTTCTTTTCCTCCACATGCTTGGAGATGGCTTCCAGGATGAGCTGCTCCATCACCTTTGCAGGGATGGAGATGAGGCTGACTGGCCTGTAGTTCCCTGGGTCCTCCTTCTTGCCCTTTTTGAAGACTGGGGTGACGTTGGCTTTCTTCCAGTCCTCAGGCACCTCTCCTGTCCTCCATGACCTTTCAAAGATGATGGAGAGTGGCTTAGCAATAATGTCCGCCAGCTCCCTCAGCACTCGTGGGTGCATCCCATCAGGGCCCATGGATTTGTGGGTGTCAAGTTTGCTTAAATGATCTCTAACCCACTCCTCCTCCACCAAGGGAAAGTCTTCCTCTCTCCAGACTTTCTCTCTTGCCTCCAGGGTCTGGGGTTCCTGAGGGCTGGCCTGAGCAGTAAAGACTGAAGCAAAGAAGACATTCAGTAACTCTGCCTTCTCTGTATCCTTCGTCACCAGGGCACCCACCCCATTCAGCAAAGGGCCCACATTTTCCCTAGTCTTCCTCTTGCTGCTGATGTATTTGAAGAAGCCCTTCTTGCTCTCCTTGACATGCCTTGCCAGATTTAATTCCAAACGGGCCTTAGCCTTCCTCGTCGCATCCCTGCATACTCTGACAACATCCCTATATTCCTCCCAAGTGGCCTGTCCCCCTTTCCACTTTCTGTAGACTTCCTTCTTCTGGTTGAGTTTTGCCAGGAGCTCCTTGCTCATCCATGCAGGTCTCCTGCCTCCTTTGCTTGACTTCCTACTCATAGGGATGCACCGCTCTTGAGCCTGGAGGAAGTGATGTTTGAATATTAACCAGCTCTCTTGAACACTCCTTCCTTCTAGGGCCCTCACCCATGGGATTACTCCAAGTAGGTCCCTGAAGAGGCCAAAGTTTGCTCTCCTGAAGTCCAGGGTTGCGATCCTACTTGGTGCCCTGCTGCCTCCTCGCAGAATCCTGAACTCCACCATCTCATGGTCATGCAGCCAAGGCTGCCCCCAACCTTCACATCTTCCACCAGTCCTTCTTTGTTTGTTAGTACGAGGTCCAGCAGCACACCTCTCCTCGTTGGCTCCTCCACCACCTGTGTCAAGAAGTTGTCACCAATGCTCTGCAGGAACCTCCAGGACTCTTTGTGCCTAGCTGTGTTGTCTTTCCAGCAGATATCGGGGTGGTTGAAGTCCCCCATGAGAACCAGGGCCTGGGATCGTGAGGCTACTTCCAGCTGTCTGTAGAAGGCCTCATCCACTTCCTCCTCCTGATCAGGTGGCCTGTAGTAAACACCCACAACAGTGCCACCCATGCTAGCCTGCCCTTTGATCCTTACCCATAAGCTCTCGACTCGCTCTTCATCCACCCCTAGGCACAGCTCAATACATTCCAGTTGCTCTCTCACATAAAGAGCAACTCCACCACCTCGCTTTCCTGGCCTGTCTTTCCTAAAAAGCACGTAGCCATCCATGACAGCACTCCAGTCATGCGAGCTATCCCACCATGTCTCTGTAATGGCAATGAGATCATGGCCCTGCGACCGCACACATATCTCTAGTTCTTCCTGTTTGTTCCCCAAGCTGCGCGCATTGGTGTACAGGCATTTCAGGGAGGTGATCGAGCATGCAGGTTTCCCAGGAGGGGTAAAAGAGGGTCCTCCGTAGCCACATCCCATGCGCACTTCCCTGGCTGCATTCACCTGTTGGAGGCATCCTGACTTGAGCAGTCTTTTGCCAATTACCCTGGCACTATAACTCTCCCCTTCCCCCATCTTTCCTAGTTTAAAGCCCTCCTTACCAGGTTGGCCAACCTGTTGGCAAAGACCCGCGTGCCCCGCCTCGTGCGGTGGATCCCATCTCTCGCCATCAGTTGTCGATCTTCAAACAGGGTCCCATGGTCATAGAAACCAAAACCCTGTTGCCAACAGCAGCGGCACAGCCAGTCGTTAACCTGGAAAGTCCGTCTCCTCCTCCTCTCATCCATCCCCCTCACTGGCAGGATTGAGGAGAAGAAGACCTGGGCTCCCAGACCCTTGAACACCATCCCCAGAGCTCTGAAATCCTGCTTGATGGTCTCCAGTTTGCCCTTGGTGTCATTGGCGCCCACATGGAAGAGCAGCAGTGGGTAATAGTCCGAAGAATGGATGAGCCTAGGCAGTCTTTGCATGATGTTCGCTGTCTCACAAACAAGAAGAATGCCGAATCTGCTCGCTGCCTGGCGAACAAGCAGACCGCTGTGCCTCTTCGCTGCCTCGCAAAATGAGGAACCACTGTGGATGTTCGCTGTCTCACAAACAAGGAGACTGCCTAATCTGTCCATTGCCTGGCGAACAAGCAAACCGCTTCGTCTCTTCGCTGCCTGGCGAACAAGCAGACCGCTGTGTCTCTTCGCTGCCTCGCAGAATGAGTGACCACTGTGGATGTTCGCTGTCTCACAAACAAGGAGACTGCCGAATCTCTTCGCTGCCTGGCGAACAAGCAGACCGCTGTGCCTCTTCACTGCCTCGCAGAATGACGAACCACTGTGTCTCTTCGCTGCCTCGTAGAATGAGTGACCACTGTGGATGTTCGCTGTCTCACAAACAAGGAGACTGCCTAATCTGTCCAATGCCTGGCGAACAAGCAGACTGCTGCGTCTCTTGGCTGCCTCACAGAATGAGTGAGCACTGTGGATGTTCGCTGTCTCACAAACAAGGAGAATGCCGAATCTGTTCGCTGCCTGGCGAACAAGCAGACCGCTGTGTCTCTTCGCTGCCTCGCAGAATGAGTGACCACTGTGGATGTTCGCTGTCTCACAAACAAGGAGACTGCCTAATCTTTCCACTGCCTGGCGAACAAGCAAACCGCTTCGTCTCTTCGCTGCCTCACGAACAAGCAGACTGCTGTGTCTCTTCGCTGCCTCGTAGAATGAGGAACCACTGTGGATGTTCGCAGTCTCACAAACAAGGAGACTGCCTAATCTGTTCGCTGCCTGGCGAACAACCAGACCGCTGCGTCTCTTGGCTGCCTCGTAGAATGAGTGACCACTGTGGATCACAGAATCACAGAATTGCTGAGGTTGGAAGGGACCTCTGGAGATCAACTAGTCCAACCCCCCTGCTCAAGCAGGGTCACCTAGAGCACATTGCACAGGATTGCATCCAGGCGCGTTTTGAATATCTCCAGAGAAGGAGACTCCACCACCTCTCTGGGCAACCTGTTCCAGTGCTCTGTCACCCTCACAGTGAAAAAGTTTTTCCTCGTGTTCAGATGGAAGTGTCTGTGTTTCAGTTTGTGCCCATTGCCTCGCGTCCTGTCGCTCGGCACCACTGAAAAGAGTCTGGTCCCATCCTCTCGACACCCTCCCTTCAGATACTTGTACACGTTGATAAGATCTCCTCTCAGCCTTTTCTTCTCCAAGCTAAACAGGCCAAGCTCTCTCAGTCTTTCCTCATAAGAGAGATGCTCCAGTCCCCTAATCATCTTTATAGCCCTTCGCTGGACTTGCTCCAGTAGTGCCACATCCCTCTTGTACTGGGGAGCCCAGAACTGGACGCAGTACTCCAGATGTGGCCTCACCAGGGCTGAGTTGAGGGGGAGGCTCACCTCCCTCGACCTGCTGGCAACACTCTTCCTGATGCACCCCAGGATACCATTGGCCTTCTTGGCCACAAGGGCACATTGCTGCCTCATGCTTAACTTGGTGTCCACCAGCACTCCCAGGTCCTTCTCCGCAGAGCTGCTTTCCAGCAGGTCAACCCCCAACCTGTACTGGTGCATGGGGTTATTCCTCCCCAGGTGCAGGACCCTGCACTTGCCTTTGTTGAACTTCATGAGGTTCCTCTCTGCCCACCTCTCCAGCCTGTCCAAGTCTCTTTGAATGGCAGCACAGCCCTCTGGCGTATCAGCCACTCCTCCCAGTTTTGTATCGTCAGCCAACTTGTTGAGGGTGCACTCTGTCCCTTCATCCAGGTCGTTGATGAAGAAGTTGAACAAGACTGGACCCAGTACTGACCCCTGGGGGACACCGCTAGCTACAGGCCTCCAACTAGACTCTGTGCCACTGATCACAACTCTCTGAGCTCTGCCATTCAGCCAGTTCTCAATCCACCTCTCTGTCCACTCATCTAACCCACACTTCCTGAGCTTGTCTATGAGGATGCTATGGGAGACAGTGTCAAAAGCCTTGCTGAAGTCTAGGTAGACAACATCCACTGCTCTCCCCTCATCTATCCAGCCAGTCATTCCAGCATAGAAGGCTATCAGATTGGTTAGGCATGATTTCCCCTTGGTGAAGCCACGCTGACTACTCCTGATCACCTTCTTTTCCTCCACATGCTTGGAGATGGCTTCCAGGATGAGCTGCTCCATCACCTTTGCAGGGATGGAGATGAGGCTGACTGGCCTGTAGTTCCCTGGGTCCTCCTTCTTGCCCTTTTTGAAGACTGGGGTGACGTTGGCTTTCTTCCAGTCCTCAGGCACCTCTCCTGTCCTCCATGACCTTTCAAAGATGATGGAGAGTGGCTTAGCAATAATGTCCGCCAGCTCCCTCAGCACTCGTGGGTGCATCCCATCAGGGCCCATGGATTTGTGGGTGTCAAGTTTGCTTAAATGATCTCTAACCCACTCCTCCTCCACCAAGGGAAAGTCTTCCTCTCTCCAGACTTTCTCTCTTGCCTCCAGGGTCTGGGGTTCCTGAGGGCTGGCCTGAGCAGTAAAGACTGAAGCAAAGAAGACATTCAGTAACTCTGCCTTCTCTGTATCCTTCGTCACCAGGGCACCCACCCCATTCAGCAAAGGGCCCACATTTTCCCTAGTCTTCCTCTTGCTGCTGATGTATTTGAAGAAGCCCTTCTTGCTCTCCTTGACATGCCTTGCCAGATTTAATTCCAAACGGGCCTTAGCCTTCCTCGTCGCATCCCTGCATACTCTGACAACATCCCTATATTCCTCCCAAGTGGCCTGTCCCCCTTTCCACTTTCTGTAGACTTCCTTCTTCTGGTTGAGTTTTGCCAGGAGCTCCTTGCTCATCCATGCAGGTCTCCTGCCTCCTTTGCTTGACTTCCTACTCATAGGGATGCACCGCTCTTGAGCCTGGAGGAAGTGATGTTTGAATATTAACCAGCTCTCTTGAACACTCCTTCCTTCTAGGGCCCTCACCCATGGGATTACTCCAAGTAGGTCCCTGAAGAGGCCAAAGTTTGCTCTCCTGAAGTCCAGGGTTGCGATCCTACTTGGTGCCCTGCTGCCTCCTCGCAGAATCCTGAACTCCACCATCTCATGGTCATGCAGCCAAGGCTGCCCCCAACCTTCACATCTTCCACCAGTCCTTCTTTGTTTGTTAGTACGAGGTCCAGCAGCACACCTCTCCTCGTTGGCTCCTCCACCACCTGTGTCAAGAAGTTGTCACCAATGCTCTGCAGGAACCTCCAGGACTCTTTGTGCCTAGCTGTGTTGTCTTTCCAGCAGATATCGGGGTGGTTGAAGTCCCCCATGAGAACCAGGGCCTGGGATCGTGAGGCTACTTCCAGCTGTCTGTAGAAGGCCTCATCCACTTCCTCCTCCTGATCAGGTGGCCTGTAGTAAACACCCACAACAGTGCCACCCATGCTAGCCTGCCCTTTGATCCTTACCCATAAGCTCTCGACTCGCTCTTCATCCACCCCTAGGCACAGCTCAATACATTCCAGTTGCTCTCTCACATAAAGAGCAACTCCACCACCTCGCTTTCCTGGCCTGTCTTTCCTAAAAAGCACGTAGCCATCCATGACAGCACTCCAGTCATGCGAGCTATCCCACCATGTCTCTGTAATGGCAATGAGATCATGGCCCTGCGACCGCACACATATCTCTAGTTCTTCCTGTTTGTTCCCCAAGCTGCGCGCATTGGTGTACAGGCATTTCAGGGAGGTGATCGAGCATGCAGGTTTCCCAGGAGGGGTAAAAGAGGGTCCTCCGTAGCCACATCCCATGCGCACTTCCCTGGCTGCATTCACCTGTTGGAGGCATCCTGACTTGAGCAGTCTTTTGCCAATTACCCTGGCACTATAACTCTCCCCTTCCCCCATCTTTCCTAGTTTAAAGCCCTCCTTACCAGGTTGGCCAACCTGTTGGCAAAGACCCGCGTGCCCCGCCTCGTGCGGTGGATCCCATCTCTCGCCATCAGTTGTCGATCTTCAAACAGGGTCCCATGGTCATAGAAACCAAAACCCTGTTGCCAACAGCAGCGGCACAGCCAGTCGTTAACCTGGAAAGTCCGTCTCCTCCTCCTCTCATCCATCCCCCTCACTGGCAGGATTGAGGAGAAGATGACCTGGGCTCCCAGACCCTTGAACACCATCCCCAGAGCTCTGAAATCCTGCTTGATGGTCTCCAGTTTGCCCTTGGTGTCATTGGCGCCCACATGGAAGAGCAGCAGTGGGTAATAGTCCGAAGAATGGATGAGCCTAGGCAGTCTTTGCATGATGTTCGCTGTCTCACAAACAAGAAGAATGCCGAATCTGCTCGCTGCCTGGCGAACAAGCAGACCGCTGTGCCTCTTCGCTGCCTCGCAAAATGAGGAACCACTGTGGATGTTCGCTGTCTCACAAACAAGGAGACTGCCTAATCTGTCCATTGCCTGGCGAACAAGCAAACCGCTTCGTCTCTTCGCTGCCTGGCGAACAAGCAGACCGCTGTGTCTCTTCGCTGCCTCGCAGAATGAGTGACCACTGTGGATGTTCGCTGTCTCACAAACAAGGAGACTGCCGAATCTCTTCGCTGCCTGGCGAACAAGCAGACCGCTGTGCCTCTTCACTGCCTCGCAGAATGACGAACCACTGTGTCTCTTCGCTGCCTCGTAGAATGAGTGACCACTGTGGATGTTCGCTGTCTCACAAACAAGGAGAATGCCTAATCTGTCCACTGCCTGGCGAACAAGCAAACCGCTTCGTCTCTTCGCTGCCTCACGAACAAGCAGACTGCTGTGTCTCTTCGCTGCCTCGTAGAATGAGGAACCACTGTGGATGTTCGCAGTCTCACAAACAAGGAGACTGCCTAATCTGTTCGCTGCCTGGCGAACAACCAGACCGCTGCGTCTCTTGGCTGCCTCGTAGAATGAGTGACCACTGTGGATCACAGAATCACAGAATTGCTGAGGTTGGAAGGGACCTCTGGAGATCAACTAGTCCAACCCCCCTGCTCAAGCAGGGTCACCTAGAGCACATTGCACAGGCTTGCATCCAGGCGCGTTTTGAATATCTCCAGAGAAGGAGACTCCACCACCTCTCTGGGCAACCTGTTCCAGTGCTCTGTCACCCTCACAGTGAAAAAGTTTTTCCTCGTGTTCAGATGGAAGTGTCTGTGTTTCAGTTTGTGCCCATTGCCTCGCGTCCTGTCGCTCGGCACCACTGAAAAGAGTCTGGTCCCATCCTCTCGACACCCTCCCTTCAGATACTTGTACACGTTGATAAGATCTCCTCTCAGCCTTTTCTTCTCCAAGCTAAACAGGCCAAGCTCTCTCAGTCTTTCCTCATAAGAGAGATGCTCCAGTCCCCTAATCATCTTTATAGCCCTTCGCTGGACTTGCTCCAGTAGTGCCACATCCCTCTTGTACTGGGGAGCCCAGAACTGGACGCAGTACTCCAGATGTGGCCTCACCAGGGCTGAGTTGAGGGGGAGGATCACCTCCCTCGACCTGCTGGCAACACTCTTCCTGATGCACCCCAGGATACCATTGGCCTTCTTGGCCACAAGGGCACATTGCTGCCTCATGCTTAACTTGGTGTCCACCAGCACTCCCAGGTCCTTCTCCGCAGAGCTGCTTTCCAGCAGGTCAACCCCCAACCTGTACTGGTGCATGGGGTTATTCCTCCCCAGGTGCAGGACCCTGCACTTGCCTTTGTTGAACTTCATGAGGTTCCTCTCTGCCCACCTCTCCAGCCTGTCCAAGTCTCTTTGAATGGCAGCACAGCCCTCTGGCGTATCAGCCACTCCTCCCAGTTTTGTATCGTCAGCCAACTTGTTGAGGGTGCACTCTGTCCCTTCATCCAGGTCGTTGATGAAGAAGTTGAACAAGACTGGACCCAGTACTGACCCCTGGGGGACACCGCTAGCTACAGGCCTCCAACTAGACTCTGTGCCACTGATCACAACTCTCTGAGCTCTGCCATTCAGCCAGTTCTCAATCCACCTCTCTGTCCACTCATCTAACCCACACTTCCTGAGCTTGTCTATGAGGATGCTATGGGAGACAGTGTCAAAAGCCTTGCTGAAGTCTAGGTAGACAACATCCACTGCTCTCCCCTCATCTATCCAGCCAGTCATTCCAGCATAGAAGGCTATCAGATTGGTTAGGCATGATTTCCCCTTGGTGAAGCCACGCTGACTACTCCTGATCACCTTCTTTTCCTCCACATGCTTGGAGATGGCTTCCAGGATGAGCTGCTCCATCACCTTTGCAGGGATGGAGATGAGGCTGACTGGCCTGTAGTTCCCTGGGTCCTCCTTCTTGCCCTTTTTGAAGACTGGGGTGACGTTGGCTTTCTTCCAGTCCTCAGGCACCTCTCCTGTCCTCCATGACCTTTCAAAGATGATGGAGAGTGGCTTAGCAATAATGTCCGCCAGCTCCCTCAGCACTCGTGGGTGCATCCCATCAGGGCCCATGGATTTGTGGGTGTCAAGTTTGCTTAAATGATCTCTAACCCACTCCTCCTCCACCAAGGGAAAGTCTTCCTCTCTCCAGACTTTCTCTCTTGCCTCCAGGGTCTGGGGTTCCTGAGGGCTGGCCTGAGCAGTAAAGACTGAAGCAAAGAAGACATTCAGTAACTCTGCCTTCTCTGTATCCTTCGTCACCAGGGCACCCACCCCATTCAGCAAAGGGCCCACATTTTCCCTAGTCTTCCTCTTGCTGCTGATGTATTTGAAGAAGCCCTTCTTGCTCTCCTTGACATGCCTTGCCAGATTTAATTCCAAACGGGCCTTAGCCTTCCTCGTCGCATCCCTGCATACTCTGACAACATCCCTATATTCCTCCCAAGTGGCCTGTCCCCCTTTCCACTTTCTGTAGACTTCCTTCTTCTGGTTGAGTTTTGCCAGGAGCTCCTTGCTCATCCATGCAGGTCTCCTGCCTCCTTTGCTTGACTTCCTACTCATAGGGATGCACCGCTCTTGAGCCTGGAGGAAGTGATGTTTGAATATTAACCAGCTCTCTTGAACACTCCTTCCTTCTAGGGCCCTCACCCATGGGATTACTCCAAGTAGGTCCCTGAAGAGGCCAAAGTTTGCTCTCCTGAAGTCCAGGGTTGCGATCCTACTTGGTGCCCTGCTGCCTCCTCGCAGAATCCTGAACTCCACCATCTCATGGTCATGCAGCCAAGGCTGCCCCCAACCTTCACATCTTCCACCAGTCCTTCTTTGTTTGTTAGTACGAGGTCCAGCAGCACACCTCTCCTCGTTGGCTCCTCCACCACCTGTGTCAAGAAGTTGTCACCAATGCTCTGCAGGAACCTCCAGGACTCTTTGTGCCTAGCTGTGTTGTCTTTCCAGCAGATATCGGGGTGGTTGAAGTCCCCCATGAGAACCAGGGCCTGGGATCGTGAGGCTACTTCCAGCTGTCTGTAGAAGGCCTCATCCACTTCCTCCTCCTGATCAGGTGGCCTGTAGTAAACACCCACAACAGTGCCACCCATGCTAGCCTGCCCTTTGATCCTTACCCATAAGCTCTCGACTCGCTCTTCATCCACCCCTAGGCACAGCTCAATACATTCCAGTTGCTCTCTCACATAAAGAGCAACTCCACCACCTCGCTTTCCTGGCCTGTCTTTCCTAAAAAGCACGTAGCCATCCATGACAGCACTCCAGTCATGCGAGCTATCCCACCATGTCTCTGTAATGGCAATGAGATCATGGCCCTGCGACCGCACACATATCTCTAGTTCTTCCTGTTTGTTCCCCAAGCTGCGCGCATTGGTGTACAGGCATTTCAGGGAGGTGATCGAGCATGCAGGTTTCCCAGGAGGGGTAAAAGAGGGTCCTCCGTAGCCACATCCCATGCGCACTTCCCTGGCTGCATTCACCTGTTGGAGGCATCCTGACTTGAGCAGTCTTTTGCCAATTACCCTGGCACTATAACTCTCCCCTTCCCCCATCTTTCCTAGTTTAAAGCCCTCCTTACCAGGTTGGCCAACCTGTTGGCAAAGACCCGCGTGCCCCGCCTCGTGAGGTGGATCCCATCTCTCGCCATCAGTTGTCGATCTTCAAACAGGGTCCCATGGTCATAGAAACCAAAACCCTGTTGCCAACAGCAGCGGCACAGCCAGTCGTTAACCTGGAAAGTCCGTCTCCTCCTCCTCTCATCCATCCCCCTCACTGGCAGGATTGAGGAGAAGAAGACCTGGGCTCCCAGACCCTTGAACACCATCCCCAGAGCTCTGAAATCCTGCTTGATGGTCTCCAGTTTGCCCTTGGTGTCATTGGCGCCCACGTGGAAGAGCAGCAGTGGGTAATAGTCCGAAGAATGGATGAGCCTAGGCAGTCTTTGCATGATGTTCGCTGTCTCACAAACAAGGAGACTGCCGAATCTCTTCGCTGCCTGGCGAACAAGCAGACCGCTGTGCCTCTTCACTGCCTCGCAGAATGACGAACCACTGTGTCTCTTCACTGCCTCGTAGAATGAGTGACCACTGTGGATGTTCGCTGTCTCACAAACAAGGAGACTGCCTAATCTGTCCAATGCCTGGCGAACAAGCAGACTGCTGCGTCTCTTGGCTGCCTCACAGAATGAGTGAGCACTGTGGATGTTCGCTGTCTCACAAACAAGGAGACTGCCGAATCTGTTCGCTGCCTGGCGAACAAGCAGACCGCTGTGCCTCTTCACTGCCTCGCAGAATGACGAACCACTGTGTCTCTTCGCTGCCTCGTAGAATGAGTGACCACTGTGGATGTTCGCTGTCTCACAAACAAGGAGACTGCCTAATCTGTCCATTGCCTGGCGAAGAAGCAAACTGCTTCGTCTCTTCGCTGCCTGGCGAGCAAGCAAACCGCTGTGTCTCTTGGCTGCCTCGCAGAATGAGTGACCACTGTGGATGTTCGCTGTCTCACAAACAAGGAGACTGCCTAATCTGTCCAATGCCTGGCGAACAAGCAGACTGCTGCGTCTCTTGGCTGCCTCACAGAATGAGTGAGCACTGTGGATGTTCGCTGTCTCACAAACAAGGAGACTGCCGAATCTGTTCGCTGCCTGGCGAACAAGCAGACCGCTGTGTCTCTTCGCTGCCTCGCAGAATGAGGAACCACTGTGGATGTTCGCAGTCTCACAAACAAGGAGACTGCCTAATCTGTTCGCTGCCTGGCGAACAACCAGACCGCTGCGTCTCTTGGCTGCCTCGTAGAATGAGTGACCACTGTGGATCACAGAATCACAGAATTGCCGAGGTTGGAAGGGACCTCTGGAGATCAACTAGTCCAACCCCCCTGCTCAAGCAGGGTCACCTAGAGCACATTGCACAGGCTTGCATCCAGGCGCGTTTTGAATATCTCCAGAGAAGGAGACTCCACCACCTCTCTGGGCAACCTGTTCCAGTGCTCTGTCACCCTCACAGTGAAAAAGTTTTTCCTCGTGTTCAGATGGAAGTGTCTGTGTTTCAGTTTGTGCCCATTGCCTCGCGTCCTGTCGCTCGGCACCACTGAAAAGAGTCTGGTCCCATCCTCTCGACACCCTCCCTTCAGATACTTGTACACGTTGATAAGATCTCCTCTCAGCCTTTTCTTCTCCAAGCTAAACAGGCCAAGCTCTCTCAGTCTTTCCTCATAAGAGAGATGCTCCAGTCCCCTAATCATCTTTATAGCCCTTCGCTGGACTTGCTCCAGTAGTGCCACATCCCTCTTGTACTGGGGAGCCCAGAACTGGACGCAGTACTCCAGATGTGGCCTCACCAGGGCTGAGTTGAGGGGGAGGATCACCTCCCTCGACCTGCTGGCAACACTCTTCCTGATGCACCCCAGGATACCATTGGCCTTCTTGGCCACAAGGGCACATTGCTGCCTCATGCTTAACTTGGTGTCCACCAGCACTCCCAGGTCCTTCTCCGCAGAGCTGCTTTCCAGCAGGTCAACCCCCAACCTGTACTGGTGCATGGGGTTATTCCTCCCCAGGTGCAGGACCCTGCACTTGCCTTTGTTGAACTTCATGAGGTTCCTCTCTGCCCACCTCTCCAGCCTGTCCAAGTCTCTTTGAATGGCAGCACAGCCCTCTGGCGTATCAGCCACTCCTCCCAGTTTTGTATCGTCAGCCAACTTGTTGAGGGTGCACTCTGTCCCTTCATCCAGGTCGTTGATGAAGAAGTTGAACAAGACTGGACCCAGTACTGACCCCTGGGGGACACCGCTAGCTACAGGCCTCCAACTAGACTCTGTGCCACTGATCACAACTCTCTGAGCTCTGCCATTCAGCCAGTTCTCAATCCACCTCTCTGTCCACTCATCTAACCCACACTTCCTGAGCTTGTCTATGAGGATGCTATGGGAGACAGTGTCAAAAGCCTTGCTGAAGTCTAGGTAGACAACATCCACTGCTCTCCCCTCATCTATCCAGCCAGTCATTCCAGCATAGAAGGCTATCAGATTGGTTAGGCATGATTTCCCCTTGGTGAAGCCACGCTGACTACTCCTGATCACCTTCTTTTCCTCCACATGCTTGGAGATGGCTTCCAGGATGAGCTGCTCCATCACCTTTGCAGGGATGGAGATGAGGCTGACTGGCCTGTAGTTCCCTGGGTCCTCCTTCTTGCCCTTTTTGAAGACTGGGGTGACGTTGGCTTTCTTCCAGTCCTCAGGCACCTCTCCTGTCCTCCATGACCTTTCAAAGATGATGGAGAGTGGCTTAGCAATAATGTCCGCCAGCTCCCTCAGCACTCGTGGGTGCATCCCATCAGGGCCCATGGATTTGTGGGTGTCAAGTTTGCTTAAATGATCTCTAACCCACTCCTCCTCCACCAAGGGAAAGTCTTCCTCTCTCCAGACTTTCTCTCTTGCCTCCAGGGTCTGGGGTTCCTGAGGGCTGGCCTGAGCAGTAAAGACTGAAGCAAAGAAGACATTCAGTAACTCTGCCTTCTCTGTATCCTTCGTCACCAGGGCACCCACCCCATTCAGCAAAGGGCCCACATTTTCCCTAGTCTTCCTCTTGCTGCTGATGTATTTGAAGAAGCCCTTCTTGCTCTCCTTGACATGCCTTGCCAGATTTAATTCCAAACGGGCCTTAGCCTTCCTCGTCGCATCCCTGCATACTCTGACAACATCCCTATATTCCTCCCAAGTGGCCTGTCCCCCTTTCCACTTTCTGTAGACTTCCTTCTTCTGGTTGAGTTTTGCCAGGAGCTCCTTGCTCATCCATGCAGGTCTCCTGCCTCCTTTGCTTGACTTCCTACTCATAGGGATGCACCGCTCTTGAGCCTGGAGGAAGTGATGTTTGAATATTAACCAGCTCTCTTGAACACTCCTTCCTTCTAGGGCCCTCACCCATGGGATTACTCCAAGTAGGTCCCTGAAGAGGCCAAAGTTTGCTCTCCTGAAGTCCAGGGTTGCGATCCTACTTGGTGCCCTGCTGCCTCCTCGCAGAATCCTGAACTCCACCATCTCATGGTCATGCAGCCAAGGCTGCCCCCAACCTTCACACCTTCCACCAGTCCTTCTTTGTTTGTTAGTACGAGGTCCAGCAGCACACCTCTCCTCGTTGGCTCCTCCACCACCTGTGTCAAGAAGTTGTCACCAATGCTCTGCAGGAACCTCCAGGACTCTTTGTGCCTAGCTGTGTTGTCTTTCCAGCAGATATCGGGGTGGTTGAAGTCCCCCATGAGAACCAGGGCCTGGGATCGTGAGGCTACTTCCAGCTGTCTGTAGAAGGCCTCATCCACTTCCTCCTCCTGATCAGGTGGCCTGTAGTAAACACCCACAACAGTGCCACCCATGCTAGCCTGCCCTTTGATCCTTACCCATAAGCTCTCGACTCGCTCTTCATCCACCCCTAGGCACAGCTCAATACATTCCAGTTGCTCTCTCACATAAAGAGCAACTCCACCACCTCGCTTTCCTGGCCTGTCTTTCCTAAAAAGCACGTAGCCATCCATGACAGCACTCCAGTCATGCGAGCTATCCCACCATGTCTCTGTAATGGCAATGAGATCATGGCCCTGCGACCGCACACATATCTCTAGTTCTTCCTGTTTGTTCCCCAAGCTGCGCGCATTGGTGTACAGGCATTTCAGGGAGGTGATCGAGCATGCAGGTTTCCCAGGAGGGGTAAAAGAGGGTCCTCCGTAGCCACATCCCATGCGCACTTCCCTGGCTGCATTCACCTGTTGGAGGCATCCTGACTTGAGCAGTCTTTTGCCAATTACCCTGGCACTATAACTCTCCCCTTCCCCCATCTTTCCTAGTTTAAAGCCCTCCTTACCAGGTTGGCCAACCTGTTGGCAAAGACCCGCGTGCCCCGCCTCGTGAGGTGGATCCCATCTCTCGCCATCAGTTGTCGATCTTCAAACAGGGTCCCATGGTCATAGAAACCAAAACCCTGTTGCCAACAGCAGCGGCACAGCCAGTCGTTAACCTGGAAAGTCCGTCTCCTCCTCCTCTCATCCATCCCCCTCACTGGCAGGATTGAGGAGAAGAAGACCTGGGCTCCCAGACCCTTGAACACCATCCCCAGAGCTCTGAAATCCTGCTTGATGGTCTCCAGTTTGCCCTTGGTGTCATTGGCGCCCACGTGGAAGAGCAGCAGTGGGTAATAGTCCGAAGAATGGATGAGCCTAGGCAGTCTTTGCATGATGTTCGCTGTCTCACAAACAAGGAGACTGCCGAATCTCTTCGCTGCCTGGCGAACAAGCAGACCGCTGTGCCTCTTCACTGCCTCGCAGAATGACGAACCACTGTGTCTCTTCACTGCCTCGTAGAATGAGTGACCACTGTGGATGTTCGCTGTCTCACAAACAAGGAGACTGCCTAATCTGTCCAATGCCTGGCGAACAAGCAGACTGCTGCGTCTCTTGGCTGCCTCACAGAATGAGTGAGCACTGTGGATGTTCGCTGTCTCACAAACAAGGAGACTGCCGAATCTGTTCGCTGCCTGGCGAACAAGCAGACCGCTGTGTCTCTTCGCTGCCTCGCAGAATGAGGAACCACTGTGGATGTTCGCAGTCTCACAAACAAGGAGACTGCCTAATCTGTTCGCTGCCTGGCGAACAACCAGACCGCTGCGTCTCTTGGCTGCCTCGTAGAATGAGTGACCACTGTGGATCACAGAATCACAGAATTGCTGAGGTTGGAAGGGACCTCTGGAGATCAACTAGTCCAACCCCCCTGCTCAAGCAGGGTCACCTAGAGCACATTGCACAGGCTTGCATCCAGGCGCGTTTTGAATATCTCCAGAGAAGGAGACTCCACCACCTCTCTGGGCAACCTGTTCCAGTGCTCTGTCACCCTCACAGTGAAAAAGTTTTTCCTCGTGTTCAGATGGAAGTGTCTGTGTTTCAGTTTGTGCCCATTGCCTCGCGTCCTGTCGCTCGGCACCACTGAAAAGAGTCTGGTCCCATCCTCTCGACACCCTCCCTTCAGATACTTGTACACGTTGATAAGATCTCCTCTCAGCCTTTTCTTCTCCAAGCTAAACAGGCCAAGCTCTCTCAGTCTTTCCTCATAAGAGAGATGCTCCAGTCCCCTAATCATCTTTATAGCCCTTCGCTGGACTTGCTCCAGTAGTGCCACATCCCTCTTGTACTGGGGAGCCCAGAACTGGACGCAGTACTCCAGATGTGGCCTCACCAGGGCTGAGTTGAGGGGGAGGATCACCTCCCTCGACCTGCTGGCAACACTCTTCCTGATGCACCCCAGGATACCATTGGCCTTCTTGGCCACAAGGGCACATTGCTGCCTCATGCTTAACTTGGTGTCCACCAGCACTCCCAGGTCCTTCTCCGCAGAGCTGCTTTCCAGCAGGTCAACCCCCAACCTGTACTGGTGCATGGGGTTATTCCTCCCCAGGTGCAGGACCCTGCACTTGCCTTTGTTGAACTTCATGAGGTTCCTCTCTGCCCACCTCTCCAGCCTGTCCAAGTCTCTTTGAATGGCAGCACAGCCCTCTGGCGTATCAGCCACTCCTCCCAGTTTTGTATCGTCAGCCAACTTGTTGAGGGTGCACTCTGTCCCTTCATCCAGGTCGTTGATGAAGAAGTTGAACAAGACTGGACCCAGTACTGACCCCTGGGGGACACCGCTAGCTACAGGCCTCCAACTAGACTCTGTGCCACTGATCACAACTCTCTGAGCTCTGCCATTCAGCCAGTTCTCAATCCACCTCTCTGTCCACTCATCTAACCCACACTTCCTGAGCTTGTCTATGAGGATGCTATGGGAGACAGTGTCAAAAGCCTTGCTGAAGTCTAGGTAGACAACATCCACTGCTCTCCCCTCATCTATCCAGCCAGTCATTCCAGCATAGAAGGCTATCAGATTGGTTAGGCATGATTTCCCCTTGGTGAAGCCACGCTGACTACTCCTGATCACCTTCTTTTCCTCCACATGCTTGGAGATGGCTTCCAGGATGAGCTGCTCCATCACCTTTGCAGGGATGGAGATGAGGCTGACTGGCCTGTAGTTCCCTGGGTCCTCCTTCTTGCCCTTTTTGAAGACTGGGGTGACGTTGGCTTTCTTCCAGTCCTCAGGCACCTCTCCTGTCCTCCATGACCTTTCAAAGATGATGGAGAGTGGCTTAGCAATAATGTCCGCCAGCTCCCTCAGCACTCGTGGGTGCATCCCATCAGGGCCCATGGATTTGTGGGTGTCAAGTTTGCTTAAATGATCTCTAACCCACTCCTCCTCCACCAAGGGAAAGTCTTCCTCTCTCCAGACTTTCTCTCTTGCCTCCAGGGTCTGGGGTTCCTGAGGGCTGGCCTGAGCAGTAAAGACTGAAGCAAAGAAGACATTCAGTAACTCTGCCTTCTCTGTATCCTTCGTCACCAGGGCACCCACCCCATTCAGCAAAGGGCCCACATTTTCCCTAGTCTTCCTCTTGCTGCTGATGTATTTGAAGAAGCCCTTCTTGCTCTCCTTGACATGCCTTGCCAGATTTAATTCCAAACGGGCCTTAGCCTTCCTCGTCGCATCCCTGCATACTCTGACAACATCCCTATATTCCTCCCAAGTGGCCTGTCCCCCTTTCCACTTTCTGTAGACTTCCTTCTTCTGGTTGAGTTTTGCCAGGAGCTCCTTGCTCATCCATGCAGGTCTCCTGCCTCCTTTGCTTGACTTCCTACTCATAGGGATGCACCGCTCTTGAGCCTGGAGGAAGTGATGTTTGAATATTAACCAGCTCTCTTGAACACTCCTTCCTTCTAGGGCCCTCACCCATGGGATTACTCCAAGTAGGTCCCTGAAGAGGCCAAAGTTTGCTCTCCTGAAGTCCAGGGTTGCGATCCTACTTGGTGCCCTGCTGCCTCCTCGCAGAATCCTGAACTCCACCATCTCATGGTCATGCAGCCAAGGCTGCCCCCAACCTTCACATCTTCCACCAGTCCTTCTTTGTTTGTTAGTACGAGGTCCAGCAGCACACCTCTCCTCGTTGGCTCCTCCACCACCTGTGTCAAGAAGTTGTCACCAATGCTCTGCAGGAACCTCCAGGACTCTTTGTGCCTAGCTGTGTTGTCTTTCCAGCAGATATCGGGGTGGTTGAAGTCCCCCATGAGAACCAGGGCCTGGGATCGTGAGGCTACTTCCAGCTGTCTGTAGAAGGCCTCATCCACTTCCTCCTCCTGATCAGGTGGCCTGTAGTAAACACCCACAACAGTGCCACCCATGCTAGCCTGCCCTTTGATCCTTACCCATAAGCTCTCGACTCGCTCTTCATCCACCCCTAGGCACAGCTCAATACATTCCAGTTGCTCTCTCACATAAAGAGCAACTCCACCACCTCGCTTTCCTGGCCTGTCTTTCCTAAAAAGCACGTAGCCATCCATGACAGCACTCCAGTCATGCGAGCTATCCCACCATGTCTCTGTAATGGCAATGAGATCATGGCCCTGCGACCGCACACATATCTCTAGTTCTTCCTGTTTGTTCCCCAAGCTGCGCGCATTGGTGTACAGGCATTTCAGGGAGGTGATCGAGCATGCAGGTTTCCCAGGAGGGGTAAAAGAGGGTCCTCCGTAGCCACATCCCATGCGCACTTCCCTGGCTGCATTCACCTGTTGGAGGCATCCTGACTTGAGCAGTCTTTTGCCAATTACCCTGGCACTATAACTCTCCCCTTCCCCCATCTTTCCTAGTTTAAAGCCCTCCTTACCAGGTTGGCCAACCTGTTGGCAAAGACCCGCGTGCCCCGCCTCGTGCGGTGGATCCCATCTCTCGCCATCAGTTGTCGATCTTCAAACAGGGTCCCATGGTCATAGAAACCAAAACCCTGTTGCCAACAGCAGCGGCACAGCCAGTCGTTAACCTGGAAAGTCCGTCTCCTCCTCCTCTCATCCATCCCCCTCACTGGCAGGATTGAGGAGAAGATGACCTGGGCTCCCAGACCCTTGAACACCATCCCCAGAGCTCTGAAATCCTGCTTGATGGTCTCCAGTTTGCCCTTGGTGTCATTGGCGCCCACATGGAAGAGCAGCAGTGGGTAATAGTCCGAAGAATGGAAGAGCCTAGGCAGTCTTTGCATGATGTTCGCTGTCTCACAAACAAGGAGACTGCCGAATCTCTTCGCTGCCTGGCGAACAAGCAGACCGCTGTGCCTCTTCACTGCCTCGCAGAATGAGGAACCACTGTGGATGTTCGCTGTCTCACAAACAAGGAGACTGCCTAATCTGTCCATTGCCTGGCGAAGAAGCAAACCGCTTCGTCTCTTCGCTGCCTGGCGAACAAGCAGACCGCTGTGTCTCTTCGCTGCCTCGCAGAATGAGTGACCACTGTGGATGTTCGCTGTCTCACAAACAAGGAGACTGCCGAATCTCTTCGCTGCCTGGCGAACAAGCAGACCGCTGTGCCTCTTCACTGCCTCGCAGAATGACGAACCACTGTTTCTCTTCGCTGCCTCGTAGAATGAGTGACCACTGTGGATGTTCGCTGTCTCACAAACAAGGAGACTGCCTAATCTGTCCATTGCCTGGCGAAGAAGCAAACTGCTTCGTCTCTTCGCTGCCTGGCGAGCAAGCAAACCGCTGTGTCTCTTGGCTGCCTCGCAGAATGAGTGACCACTGTGGATGTTCGCTGTCTCACAAACAAGGAGAATGCCGAATCTGTTCGCTGCCTGGCGAACAAGCAGACTGCTGCGTCTCTTCGCTGCCTCGCAGAATGAGGAACCACTGTGGATATTCGCTGTCTCACAAACAAGGAGACTGCCTAATCTGTCCACTGCCTGGCGAACAAGCAAACCGCTTCGTCTCTTCGCTGCCTCACGAACAAGCAGACTGCTGTGTCTCTTCGCTGCCTCGTAGAATGAGGAACCACTGTGGATGTTCGCAGTCTCACAAACAAGGAGACTGCCTAATCTGTTCGCTGCCTGGCGAACAACCAGACCGCTGCGTCTCTTGGCTGCCTCGTAGAATGAGTGACCACTGTGGATCACAGAATCACAGAATTGCTGAGGTTGGAAGGGACCTCTGGAGATCAACTAGTCCAACCCCCCTGCTCAAGCAGGGTCACCTAGAGCACATTGCACACGATTGCATCCAGGCGCGTTTTGAATATCTCCAGAGAAGGAGACTCCACCACCTCTCTGGGCAACCTGTTCCAGTGCTCTGTCACCCTCACAGTGAAAAAGTTTTTCCTCGTGTTCAGATGGAAGTGTCTGTGTTTCAGTTTGTGCCCATTGCCTCGCGTCCTGTCGCTCGGCACCACTGAAAAGAGTCTGGTCCCATCCTCTCGACACCCTCCCTTCAGATACTTGTACACGTTGATAAGATCTCCTCTCAGCCTTTTCTTCTCCAAGCTAAACAGGCCAAGCTCTCTCAGTCTTTCCTCATAAGAGAGATGCTCCAGTCCCCTAATCATCTTTATAGCCCTTCGCTGGACTTGCTCCAGTAGTGCCACATCCCTCTTGTACTGGGGAGCCCAGAACTGGACGCAGTACTCCAGATGTGGCCTCACCAGGGCTGAGTTGAGGGGGAGGATCACCTCCCTCGACCTGCTGGCAACACTCTTCCTGATGCACCCCAGGATACCATTGGCCTTCTTGGCCACAAGGGCACATTGCTGCCTCATGCTTAACTTGGTGTCCACCAGCACTCCCAGGTCCTTCTCCGCAGAGCTGCTTTCCAGCAGGTCAACCCCCAACCTGTACTGGTGCATGGGGTTATTCCTCCCCAGGTGCAGGACCCTGCACTTGCCTTTGTTGAACTTCATGAGGTTCCTCTCTGCCCACCTCTCCAGCCTGTCCAAGTCTCTTTGAATGGCAGCACAGCCCTCTGGCGTATCAGCCACTCCTCCCAGTTTTGTATCGTCAGCCAACTTGTTGAGGGTGCACTCTGTCCCTTCATCCAGGTCGTTGATGAAGAAGTTGAACAAGACTGGACCCAGTACTGACCCCTGGGGGACACCGCTAGCTACAGGCCTCCAACTAGACTCTGTGCCACTGATCACAACTCTCTGAGCTCTGCCATTCAGCCAGTTCTCAATCCACCTCTCTGTCCACTCATCTAACCCACACTTCCTGAGCTTGTCTATGAGGCTGCTATGGGAGACAGTGTCAAAAGCCTTGCTGAAGTCTAGGTAGACAACATCCACTGCTCTCCCCTCATCTATCCAGCCAGTCATTCCAGCATAGAAGGCTATCAGATTGGTTAGGCATGATTTCCCCTTGGTGAAGCCACGCTGACTACTCCTGATCACCTTCTTTTCCTCCACATGCTTGGAGATGGCTTCCAGGATGAGCTGCTCCATCACCTTTGCAGGGATGGAGATGAGGCTGACTGGCCTGTAGTTCCCTGGGTCCTCCTTCTTGCCCTTTTTGAAGACTGGGGTGACGTTGGCTTTCTTCCAGTCCTCAGGCACCTCTCCTGTCCTCCATGACCTTTCAAAGATGATGGAGAGTGGCTTAGCAATAATGTCCGCCAGCTCCCTCAGCACTCGTGGGTGCATCCCATCAGGGCCCATGGATTTGTGGGTGTCAAGTCTGCTTAAATGATCTCTAACCCACTCCTCCTCCACCAAGGGAAAGTCTTCCTCTCTCCAGACTTTCTCTCTTGCCTCCAGGGTCTGGGGTTCCTGAGGGCTGGCCTGAGCAGTAAAGACTGAAGCAAAGAAGGCATTCAGTAACTCTGCCTTCTCTGTATCCTTCGTCACCAGGGCACCCACCCCATTCAGCAAAGGGCCCACATTTTCCCTAGTCTTCCTCTTGCTGCTGATGTATTTGAAGAAGCCCTTCTTGCTCTCCTTGACATGCCTTGCCAGATTTAATTCCAAACGGGCCTTAGCCTTCCTCGTCGCATCCCTGCATACTCTGACAACATCCCTATATTCCTCCCAAGTGGCCTGTCCCCCTTTCCACTTTCTGTAGACTTCCTTCTTCTGGTTGAGTTTTGCCAGGAGCTCCTTGCTCATCCATGCAGGTCTCCTGCCTCCTTTGCTTGACTTCCTACTCATAGGGATGCACCGCTCTTGAGCCTGGAGGAAGTGATGTTTGAATATTAACCAGCTCTCTTGAACACTCCTTCCTTCTAGGGCCCTCACCCATGGGATTACTCCAAGTAGGTCCCTGAAGAGGCCAAAGTTTGCTCTCCTGAAGTCCAGGGTTGCGATCCTACTTGGTGCCCTGCTGCCTCCTCGCAGAATCCTGAACTCCACCATCTCATGGTCATGCAGCCAAGGCTGCCCCCAACCTTCACACCTTCCACCAGTCCTTCTTTGTTTGTTAGTACGAGGTCCAGCAGCACACCTCTCCTCGTTGGCTCCTCCACCACCTGTGTCAAGAAGTTGTCACCAATGCTCTGCAGGAACCTCCAGGACTCTTTGTGCCTAGCTGTGTTGTCTTTCCAGCAGATATCGGGGTGGTTGAAGTCCCCCATGAGAACCAGGGCCTGGGATCGTGAGGCTACTTCCAGCTGTCTGTAGAAGGCCTCATCCACTTCCTCCTCCTGATCAGGTGGCCTGTAGTAAACACCCACAACAGTGCCACCCATGCTAGCCTGCCCTTTGATCCTTACCCATAAGCTCTCGACTCGCTCTTCATCCACCCCTAGGCACAGCTCAATACATTCCAGTTGCTCTCTCACATAAAGAGCAACTCCACCACCTCGCTTTCCTGGCCTGTCTTTCCTAAAAAGCACGTAGCCATCCATGACAGCACTCCAGTCATGCGAGCTATCCCACCATGTCTCTGTAATGGCAATGAGATCATGGCCCTGCGACCGCACACATATCTCTAGTTCTTCCTGTTTGTTCCCCAAGCTGCGCGCATTGGTGTACAGGCATTTCAGGGAGGTGATCGAGCATGCAGGTTTCCCAGGAGGGGTAAAAGAGGGTCCTCCGTAGCCACATCCCATGCGCACTTCCCTGGCTGCATTCACCTGTTGGAGGCATCCTGACTTGAGCAGTCTTTTGCCAATTACCCTGGCACTATAACTCTCCCCTTCCCCCATCTTTCCTAGTTTAAAGCCCTCCTTACCAGGTTGGCCAACCTGTTGGCAAAGACCCGCGTGCCCCGCCTCGTGCGGTGGATCCCATCTCTCGCCATCAGTTGTCGATCTTCAAACAGGGTCCCATGGTCATAGAAACCAAAACCCTGTTGCCAACAGCAGCGGCACAGCCAGTCGTTAACCTGGAAAGTCCGTCTCCTCCTCCTCTCATCCATCCCCCTCACTGGCAGGATTGAGGAGAAGAAGACCTGGGCTCCCAGACCCTTGAACACCATCCCCAGAGCTCTGAAATCCTGCTTGATGGTCTCCAGTTTGCCCTTGGTGTCATTGGCGCCCACGTGGAAGAGCAGCAGTGGGTAATAGTCCGAAGAATGGATGAGCCTAGGCAGTCTTTGCATGATGTTCGCTGTCTCACAAACAAGGAGACTGCCGAATCTCTTCGCTGCCTGGCGAACAAGCAGACCGCTGTGCCTCTTCACTGCCTCGCAGAATGACGAACCACTGTGTCTCTTCACTGCCTCGCAGAATGAGTGACCACTGTGGATGTTCGCTGTCTCACAAACAAGGAGACTGCCTAATCTGTCCAATGCCTGGCGAACAAGCAGACTGCTGCGTCTCTTGGCTGCCTCACAGAATGAGTGAGCACTGTGGATGTTCGCTGTCTCACAAACAAGGAGACTGCCGAATCTGTTCGCTGCCTGGCGAACAAGCAGACCGCTGTGTCTCTTCGCTGCCTCGCAGAATGAGGAACCACTGTGGATGTTCGCAGTCTCACAAACAAGGAGACTGCCTAATCTGTTCGCTGCCTGGCGAACAACCAGACCGCTGCGTCTCTTGGCTGCCTCGTAGAATGAGTGACCACTGTGGATCACAGAATCACAGAATTGCTGAGGTTGGAAGGGACCTCTGGAGATCAACTAGTCCAACCCCCCTGCTCAAGCAGGGTCACCTAGAGCACATTGCACAGGATTGCATCCAGGCGCGTTTTGAATATCTCCAGAGAAGGAGACTCCACCACCTCTCTGGGCAACCTGTTCCAGTGCTCTGTCACCCTCACAGTGAAAAAGTTTTTCCTCGTGTTCAGATGGAAGTGTCTGTGTTTCAGTTTGTGCCCATTGCCTCGCGTCCTGTCGCTCGGCACCACTGAAAAGAGTCTGGTCCCATCCTCTCGACACCCTCCCTTCAGATACTTGTACACGTTGATAAGATCTCCTCTCAGCCTTTTCTTCTCCAAGCTAAACAGGCCAAGCTCTCTCAGTCTTTCCTCATAAGAGAGATGCTCCAGTCCCCTAATCATCTTTATAGCCCTTCGCTGGACTTGCTCCAGTAGTGCCACATCCCTCTTGTACTGGGGAGCCCAGAACTGGACGCAGTACTCCAGATGTGGCCTCACCAGGGCTGAGTTGAGGGGGAGGATCACCTCCCTCGACCTGCTGGCAACACTCTTCCTGATGCACCCCAGGATACCATTGGCCTTCTTGGCCACAAGGGCACATTGCTGCCTCATGCTTAACTTGGTGTCCACCAGCACTCCCAGGTCCTTCTCCGCAGAGCTGCTTTCCAGCAGGTCAACCCCCAACCTGTACTGGTGCATGGGGTTATTCCTCCCCAGGTGCAGGACCCTGCACTTGCCTTTGTTGAACTTCATGAGGTTCCTCTCTGCCCACCTCTCCAGCCTGTCCAAGTCTCTTTGAATGGCAGCACAGCCCTCTGGCGTATCAGCCACTCCTCCCAGTTTTGTATCGTCAGCCAACTTGTTGAGGGTGCACTCTGTCCCTTCATCCAGGTCGTTGATGAAGAAGTTGAACAAGACTGGACCCAGTACTGACCCCTGGGGGACACCGCTAGCTACAGGCCTCCAACTAGACTCTGTGCCACTGATCACAACTCTCTGAGCTCTGCCATTCAGCCAGTTCTCAATCCACCTCTCTGTCCACTCATCTAACCCACACTTCCTGAGCTTGTCTATGAGGCTGCTATGGGAGACAGTGTCAAAAGCCTTGCTGAAGTCTAGGTAGACAACATCCACTGCTCTCCCCTCATCTATCCAGCCAGTCATTCCAGCATAGAAGGCTATCAGATTGGTTAGGCATGATTTCCCCTTGGTGAAGCCACGCTGACTACTCCTGATCACCTTCTTTTCCTCCACATGCTTGGAGATGGCTTCCAGGATGAGCTGCTCCATCACCTTTGCAGGGATGGAGATGAGGCTGACTGGCCTGTAGTTCCCTGGGTCCTCCTTCTTGCCCTTTTTGAAGACTGGGGTGACGTTGGCTTTCTTCCAGTCCTCAGGCACCTCTCCTGTCCTCCATGACCTTTCAAAGATGATGGAGAGTGGCTTAGCAATAATGTCCGCCAGCTCCCTCAGCACTCGTGGGTGCATCCCATCAGGGCCCATGGATTTGTGGGTGTCAAGTTTGCTTAAATGATCTCTAACCCACTCCTCCTCCACCAAGGGAAAGTCTTCCTCTCTCCAGACTTTCTCTCTTGCCTCCAGGGTCTGGGGTTCCTGAGGGCTGGCCTGAGCAGTAAAGACTGAAGCAAAGAAGACATTCAGTAACTCTGCCTTCTCTGTATCCTTCGTCACCAGGGCACCCACCCCATTCAGCAAAGGGCCCACATTTTCCCTAGTCTTCCTCTTGCTGCTGATGTATTTGAAGAAGCCCTTCTTGCTCTCCTTGACATGCCTTGCCAGATTTAATTCCAAACGGGCCTTAGCCTTCCTCGTCGCATCCCTGCATACTCTGACAACATCCCTATATTCCTCCCAAGTGGCCTGTCCCCCTTTCCACTTTCTGTAGACTTCCTTCTTCTGGTTGAGTTTTGCCAGGAGCTCCTTGCTCATCCATGCAGGTCTCCTGCCTCCTTTGCTTGACTTCCTACTCATAGGGATGCACCGCTCTTGAGCCTGGAGGAAGTGATGTTTGAATATTAACCAGCTCTCTTGAACACTCCTTCCTTCTAGGGCCCTCACCCATGGGATTACTCCAAGTAGGTCCCTGAAGAGGCCAAAGTTTGCTCTCCTGAAGTCCAGGGTTGCGATCCTACTTGGTGCCCTGCTGCCTCCTCGCAGAATCCTGAACTCCACCATCTCATGGTCATGCAGCCAAGGCTGCCCCCAACCTTCACATCTTCCACCAGTCCTTCTTTGTTTGTTAGTACGAGGTCCAGCAGCACACCTCTCCTCGTTGGCTCCTCCACCACCTGTGTCAAGAAGTTGTCACCAATGCTCTGCAGGAACCTCCAGGACTCTTTGTGCCTAGCTGTGTTGTCTTTCCAGCAGATATCGGGGTGGTTGAAGTCCCCCATGAGAACCAGGGCCTGGGATCGTGAGGCTACTTCCAGCTGTCTGTAGAAGGCCTCATCCACTTCCTCCTCCTGATCAGGTGGCCTGTAGTAAACACCCACAACAGTGCCACCCATGCTAGCCTGCCCTTTGATCCTTACCCATAAGCTCTCGACTCGCTCTTCATCCACCCCTAGGCACAGCTCAATACATTCCAGTTGCTCTCTCACATAAAGAGCAACTCCACCACCTCGCTTTCCTGGCCTGTCTTTCCTAAAAAGCACGTAGCCATCCATGACAGCACTCCAGTCATGCGAGCTATCCCACCATGTCTCTGTAATGGCAATGAGATCATGGCCCTGCGACCGCACACATATCTCTAGTTCTTCCTGTTTGTTCCCCAAGCTGCGCGCATTGGTGTACAGGCATTTCAGGGAGGTGATCGAGCATGCAGGTTTCCCAGGAGGGGTAAAAGAGGGTCCTCCGTAGCCACATCCCATGCGCACTTCCCTGGCTGCATTCACCTGTTGGAGGCATCCTGACTTGAGCAGTCTTTTGCCAATTACCCTGGCACTATAACTCTCCCCTTCCCCCATCTTTCCTAGTTTAAAGCCCTCCTTACCAGGTTGGCCAACCTGTTGGCAAAGACCCGCGTGCCCCGCCTCGTGCGGTGGATCCCATCTCTCGCCATCAGTTGTCGATCTTCAAACAGGGTCCCATGGTCATAGAAACCAAAACCCTGTTGCCAACAGCAGCGGCACAGCCAGTCGTTAACCTGGAAAGTCCGTCTCCTCCTCCTCTCATCCATCCCCCTCACTGGCAGGATTGAGGAGAAGATGACCTGGGCTCCCAGACCCTTGAACACCATCCCCAGAGCTCTGAAATCCTGCTTGATGGTCTCCAGTTTGCCCTTGGTGTCATTGGCGCCCACATGGAAGAGCAGCAGTGGGTAATAGTCCGAAGAATGGAAGAGCCTAGGCAGTCTTTGCATGATGTTCGCTGTCTCACAAACAAGGAGACTGCCGAATCTCTTCGCTGCCTGGCGAACAAGCAGACCGCTGTGCCTCTTCGCTGCCTCGCAAAATGAGGAACCACTGTGGATGTTCGCTGTCTCACAAACAAGGAGACTGCCTAATCTGTCCATTGCCTGGCGAAGAAGCAAACCGCTTCGTCTCTTCGCTGCCTGGCGAACAAGCAAACCGCTGTGTCTCTTCGCTGCCTCGCAGAATGAGTGACCACTGTGGATGTTCGCTGTCTCACAAACAAGGAGACTGCCGAATCTCTTCGCTGCCTGGCGAACAAGCAGACCGCTGTGCCTCTTCACTGCCTCGCAGAATGACGAACCACTGTTTCTCTTCGCTGCCTCGTAGAATGAGTGACCACTGTGGATGTTCGCTGTCTCACAAACAAGGAGACTGCCTAATCTGTCCATTGCCTGGCGAAGAAGCAAACTGCTTCGTCTCTTCGCTGCCTGGCGAGCAAGCAAACCGCTGTGTCTCTTGGCTGCCTCGCAGAATGAGTGACCACTGTGGATGTTCGCTGTCTCACAAACAAGGAGAATGCCGAATCTGTTCGCTGCCTGGCGAACAAGCAGACTGCTGCGTCTCTTCGCTGCCTCGCAGAATGAGGAACCACTGTGGATATTCGCTGTCTCACAAACAAGGAGACTGCCTAATCTGTCCACTGCCTGGCGAAGAAGCAAACCGCTTCGTCTCTTCGCTGCCTCGCGAACAAGCAGACCGCTGTGTCTCTTCGCTGCCTCGCAGAATGAGGAACCACTGTGGATGTTCGCAGTCTCACAAACAAGGAGACTGCCTAATCTGTTCGCTGCCTGGCGAACAACCAGACCGCTGCGTCTCTTGGCTGCCTCGTAGAATGAGTGACCACTGTGGATCACAGAATCACAGAATTGCTGAGGTTGGAAGGGACCTCTGGAGATCAACTAGTCCAACCCCCCTGCTCAAGCAGGGTCACCTAGAGCACATTGCACAGGATTGCATCCAGGCGCGTTTTGAATATCTCCAGAGAAGGAGACTCCACCACCTCTCTGGGCAACCTGTTCCAGTGCTCTGTCACCCTCACAGTGAAAAAGTTTTTCCTCGTGTTCAGATGGAAGTGTCTGTGTTTCAGTTTGTGCCCATTGCCTCGCGTCCTGTCGCTCGGCACCACTGAAAAGAGTCTGGTCCCATCCTCTCGACACCCTCCCTTCAGATACTTGTACACGTTGATAAGATCTTCTCTCAGCCTTTTCTTCTCCAAGCTAAACAGGCCAAGCTCTCTCAGTCTTTCCTCATAAGAGAGATGCTCCAGTCCCCTAATCATCTTTATAGCCCTTCGCTGGACTTGCTCCAGTAGTGCCACATCCCTCTTGTACTGGGGAGCCCAGAACTGGACGCAGTACTCCAGATGTGGCCTCACCAGGGCTGAGTTGAGGGGGAGGATCACCTCCCTCGACCTGCTGGCAACACTCTTCCTGATGCACCCCAGGATACCATTGGCCTTCTTGGCCACAAGGGCACATTGCTGCCTCATGCTTAACTTGGTGTCCACCAGCACTCCCAGGTCCTTCTCCGCAGAGCTGCTTTCCAGCAGGTCAACCCCCAACCTGTACTGGTGCATGGGGTTATTCCTCCCCAGGTGCAGGACCCTGCACTTGCCTTTGTTGAACTTCATGAGGTTCCTCTCTGCCCACCTCTCCAGCCTGTCCAAGTCTCTTTGAATGGCAGCACAGCCCTCTGGCGTATCAGCCACTCCTCCCAGTTTTGTATCGTCAGCCAACTTGTTGAGGGTGCACTCTGTCCCTTCATCCAGGTCGTTGATGAAGAAGTTGAACAAGACTGGACCCAGTACTGACCCCTGGGGGACACCGCTAGCTACAGGCCTCCAACTAGACTCTGTGCCACTGATCACAACTCTCTGAGCTCTGCCATTCAGCCAGTTCTCAATCCACCTCTCTGTCCACTCATCTAACCCACACTTCCTGAGCTTGTCTATGAGGATGCTATGGGAGACAGTGTCAAAAGCCTTGCTGAAGTCTAGGTAGACAACATCCACTGCTCTCCCCTCATCTATCCAGCCAGTCATTCCAGCATAGAAGGCTATCAGATTGGTTAGGCATGATTTCCCCTTGGTGAAGCCACGCTGACTACTCCTGATCACCTTCTTTTCCTCCACATGCTTGGAGATGGCTTCCAGGATGAGCTGCTCCATCACCTTTGCAGGGATGGAGATGAGGCTGACTGGCCTGTAGTTCCCTGGGTCCTCCTTCTTGCCCTTTTTGAAGACTGGGGTGACGTTGGCTTTCTTCCAGTCCTCAGGCACCTCTCCTGTCCTCCATGACCTTTCAAAGATGATGGAGAGTGGCTTAGCAATAATGTCCGCCAGCTCCCTCAGCACTCGTGGGTGCATCCCATCAGGGCCCATGGATTTGTGGGTGTCAAGTTTGCTTAAATGATCTCTAACCCACTCCTCCTCCACCAAGGGAAAGTCTTCCTCTCTCCAGACTTTCTCTCTTGCCTCCAGGGTCTGGGGTTCCTGAGGGCTGGCCTGAGCAGTAAAGACTGAAGCAAAGAAGGCATTCAGTAACTCTGCCTTCTCTGTATCCTTCGTCACCAGGGCACCCACCCCATTCAGCAAAGGGCCCACATTTTCCCTAGTCTTCCTCTTGCTGCTGATGTATTTGAAGAAGCCCTTCTTGCTCTCCTTGACATGCCTTGCCAGATTTAATTCCAAACGGGCCTTAGCCTTCCTCGTCGCATCCCTGCATACTCTGACAACATCCCTATATTCCTCCCAAGTGGCCTGTCCCCCTTTCCACTTTCTGTAGACTTCCTTCTTCTGGTTGAGTTTTGCCAGGAGCTCCTTGCTCATCCATGCAGGTCTCCTGCCTCCTTTGCTTGACTTCCTACTCATAGGGATGCACCGCTCTTGAGCCTGGAGGAAGTGATGTTTGAATATTAACCAGCTCTCTTGAACACTCCTTCCTTCTAGGGCCCTCACCCATGGGATTACTCCAAGTAGGTCCCTGAAGAGGCCAAAGTTTGCTCTCCTGAAGTCCAGGGTTGCGATCCTACTTGGTGCCCTGCTGCCTCCTCGCAGAATCCTGAACTCCACCATCTCATGGTCATGCAGCCAAGGCTGCCCCCAACCTTCACATCTTCCACCAGTCCTTCTTTGTTTGTTAGTACGAGGTCCAGCAGCACACCTCTCCTCGTTGGCTCCTCCACCACCTGTGTCAAGAAGTTGTCACCAATGCTCTGCAGGAACCTCCAGGACTCTTTGTGCCTAGCTGTGTTGTCTTTCCAGCAGATATCGGGGTGGTTGAAGTCCCCCATGAGAACCAGGGCCTGGGATCGTGAGGCTACTTCCAGCTGTCTGTAGAAGGCCTCATCCACTTCCTCCTCCTGATCAGGTGGCCTGTAGTAAACACCCACAACAGTGCCACCCATGCTAGCCTGCCCTTTGATCCTTACCCATAAGCTCTCGACTCGCTCTTCATCCACCCCTAGGCACAGCTCAATACATTCCAGTTGCTCTCTCACATAAAGAGCAACTCCACCACCTCGCTTTCCTGGCCTGTCTTTCCTAAAAAGCACGTAGCCATCCATGACAGCACTCCAGTCATGCGAGCTATCCCACCATGTCTCTGTAATGGCAATGAGATCATGGCCCTGCGACCGCACACATATCTCTAGTTCTTCCTGTTTGTTCCCCAAGCTGCGCGCATTGGTGTACAGGCATTTCAGGGAGGTGATCGAGCATGCAGGTTTCCCAGGAGGGGTAAAAGAGGGTCCTCCGTAGCCACATCCCATGCGCACTTCCCTGGCTGCATTCACCTGTTGGAGGCATCCTGACTTGAGCAGTCTTTTGCCAATTACCCTGGCACTATAACTCTCCCCTTCCCCCATCTTTCCTAGTTTAAAGCCCTCCTTACCAGGTTGGCCAACCTGTTGGCAAAGACCCGCGTGCCCCGCCTCGTGCGGTGGATCCCATCTCTCGCCATCAGTTGTCGATCTTCAAACAGGGTCCCATGGTCATAGAAACCAAAACCCTGTTGCCAACAGCAGCGGCACAGCCAGTCGTTAACCTGGAAAGTCCGTCTCCTCCTCCTCTCATCCATCCCCCTCACTGGCAGGATTGAGGAGAAGATGACCTGGGCTCCCAGACCCTTGAACACCATCCCCAGAGCTCTGAAATCCTGCTTGATGGTCTCCAGTTTGCCCTTGGTGTCATTGGCGCCCACATGGAAGAGCAGCAGTGGGTAATAGTCCGAAGAATGGAAGAGCCTAGGCAGTCTTTGCATGATGTTCGCTGTCTCACAAACAAGGAGACTGCCGAATCTCTTCGCTGCCTGGCGAACAAGCAGACCGCTGTGCCTCTTCGCTGCCTCGCAAAATGAGGAACCACTGTGGATGTTCGCTGTCTCACAAACAAGGAGACTGCCTAATCTGTCCATTGCCTGGCGAAGAAGCAGACCGCTGTGTCTCTTCGCTGCCTCGCAGAATGAGTGACCACTGTGGATGTTCGCTGTCTCACAAACAAGGAGACTGCCGAATCTCTTCGCTGCCTGGCGAACAAGCAGACCGCTGTGTCTCTTCGCTGCCTCGCAGAATGAGTGACCACTGTGGATGTTCGCTGTCTCACAAACAAGGAGACTGCCGAATCTCTTCGCTGCCTGGCGAACAAGCAGACCGCTGTGCCTCTTCACTGCCTCGCAGAATGACGAACCACTGTGTCTCTTCGCTGCCTCGTAGAATGAGTGACCACTGTGGATGTTCGCTGTCTCACAAACAAGGAGACTGCCTAATCTGTCCATTGCCTGGCGAAGAAGCAAACTGCTTCGTCTCTTCGCTGCCTGGCGAGCAAGCAAACCGCTGTGTCTCTTGGCTGCCTCGCAGAATGAGTGACCACTGTGGATGTTCGCTGTCTCACAAACAAGGAGAATGCCGAATCTGTTCGCTGCCTGGCGAACAAGCAGACTGCTGCGTCTCTTCGCTGCCTCGCAGAATGAGGAACCACTGTGGATATTCGCTGTCTCACAAACAAGGAGACTGCCTAATCTGTCCACTGCCTGGCGAAGAAGCAAACCGCTTCGTCTCTTCGCTGCCTCGCGAACAAGCAGACCGCTGTGTCTCTTCGCTGCCTCGCAGAATGAGGAACCACTGTGGATGTTCGCAGTCTCACAAACAAGGAGACTGCCTAATCTGTTCGCTGCCTGGCGAACAACCAGACCGCTGCGTCTCTTGGCTGCCTCGTAGAATGAGTGACCACTGTGGATCACAGAATCACAGAATTGCTGAGGTTGGAAGGGACCTCTGGAGATCAACTAGTCCAACCCCCCTGCTCAAGCAGGGTCACCTAGAGCACATTGCACAGGATTGCATCCAGGCGCGTTTTGAATATCTCCAGAGAAGGAGACTCCACCACCTCTCTGGGCAACCTGTTCCAGTGCTCTGTCACCCTCACAGTGAAAAAGTTTTTCCTCGTGTTCAGATGGAAGTGTCTGTGTTTCAGTTTGTGCCCATTGCCTCGCGTCCTGTCGCTCGGCACCACTGAAAAGAGTCTGGTCCCATCCTCTCGACACCCTCCCTTCAGATACTTGTACACGTTGATAAGATCTTCTCTCAGCCTTTTCTTCTCCAAGCTAAACAGGCCAAGCTCTCTCAGTCTTTCCTCATAAGAGAGATGCTCCAGTCCCCTAATCATCTTTATAGCCCTTCGCTGGACTTGCTCCAGTAGTGCCACATCCCTCTTGTACTGGGGAGCCCAGAACTGGACGCAGTACTCCAGATGTGGCCTCACCAGGGCTGAGTTGAGGGGGAGGATCACCTCCCTCGACCTGCTGGCAACACTCTTCCTGATGCACCCCAGGATACCATTGGCCTTCTTGGCCACAAGGGCACATTGCTGCCTCATGCTTAACTTGGTGTCCACCAGCACTCCCAGGTCCTTCTCCGCAGAGCTGCTTTCCAGCAGGTCAACCCCCAACCTGTACTGGTGCATGGGGTTATTCCTCCCCAGGTGCAGGACCCTGCACTTGCCTTTGTTGAACTTCATGAGGTTCCTCTCTGCCCACCTCTCCAGCCTGTCCAAGTCTCTTTGAATGGCAGCACAGCCCTCTGGCGTATCAGCCACTCCTCCCAGTTTTGTATCGTCAGCCAACTTGTTGAGGGTGCACTCTGTCCCTTCATCCAGGTCGTTGATGAAGAAGTTGAACAAGACTGGACCCAGTACTGACCCCTGGGGGACACCGCTAGCTACAGGCCTCCAACTAGACTCTGTGCCACTGATCACAACTCTCTGAGCTCTGCCATTCAGCCAGTTCTCAATCCACCTCTCTGTCCACTCATCTAACCCACACTTCCTGAGCTTGTCTATGAGGATGCTATGGGAGACAGTGTCAAAAGCCTTGCTGAAGTCTAGGTAGACAACATCCACTGCTCTCCCCTCATCTATCCAGCCAGTCATTCCAGCATAGAAGGCTATCAGATTGGTTAGGCATGATTTCCCCTTGGTGAAGCCACGCTGACTACTCCTGATCACCTTCTTTTCCTCCACATGCTTGGAGATGGCTTCCAGGATGAGCTGCTCCATCACCTTTGCAGGGATGGAGATGAGGCTGACTGGCCTGTAGTTCCCTGGGTCCTCCTTCTTGCCCTTTTTGAAGACTGGGGTGACGTTGGCTTTCTTCCAGTCCTCAGGCACCTCTCCTGTCCTCCATGACCTTTCAAAGATGATGGAGAGTGGCTTAGCAATAATGTCCGCCAGCTCCCTCAGCACTCGTGGGTGCATCCCATCAGGGCCCATGGATTTGTGGGTGTCAAGTTTGCTTAAATGATCTCTAACCCACTCCTCCTCCACCAAGGGAAAGTCTTCCTCTCTCCAGACTTTCTCTCTTGCCTCCAGGGTCTGGGGTTCCTGAGGGCTGGCCTGAGCAGTAAAGACTGAAGCAAAGAAGGCATTCAGTAACTCTGCCTTCTCTGTATCCTTCGTCACCAGGGCACCCACCCCATTCAGCAAAGGGCCCACATTTTCCCTAGTCTTCCTCTTGCTGCTGATGTATTTGAAGAAGCCCTTCTTGCTCTCCTTGACATGCCTTGCCAGATTTAATTCCAAACGGGCCTTAGCCTTCCTCGTCGCATCCCTGCATACTCTGACAACATCCCTATATTCCTCCCAAGTGGCCTGTCCCCCTTTCCACTTTCTGTAGACTTCCTTCTTCTGGTTGAGTTTTGCCAGGAGCTCCTTGCTCATCCATGCAGGTCTCCTGCCTCCTTTGCTTGACTTCCTACTCATAGGGATGCACCGCTCTTGAGCCTGGAGGAAGTGATGTTTGAATATTAACCAGCTCTCTTGAACACTCCTTCCTTCTAGGGCCCTCACCCATGGGATTACTCCAAGTAGGTCCCTGAAGAGGCCAAAGTTTGCTCTCCTGAAGTCCAGGGTTGCGATCCTACTTGGTGCCCTGCTGCCTCCTCGCAGAATCCTGAACTCCACCATCTCATGGTCATGCAGCCAAGGCTGCCCCCAACCTTCACATCTTCCACCAGTCCTTCTTTGTTTGTTAGTACGAGGTCCAGCAGCACACCTCTCCTCGTTGGCTCCTCCACCACCTGTGTCAAGAAGTTGTCACCAATGCTCTGCAGGAACCTCCAGGACTCTTTGTGCCTAGCTGTGTTGTCTTTCCAGCAGATATCGGGGTGGTTGAAGTCCCCCATGAGAACCAGGGCCTGGGATCGTGAGGCTACTTCCAGCTGTCTGTAGAAGGCCTCATCCACTTCCTCCTCCTGATCAGGTGGCCTGTAGTAAACACCCACAACAGTGCCACCCATGCTAGCCTGCCCTTTGATCCTTACCCATAAGCTCTCGACTCGCTCTTCATCCACCCCTAGGCACAGCTCAATACATTCCAGTTGCTCTCTCACATAAAGAGCAACTCCACCACCTCGCTTTCCTGGCCTGTCTTTCCTAAAAAGCACGTAGCCATCCATGACAGCACTCCAGTCATGCGAGCTATCCCACCATGTCTCTGTAATGGCAATGAGATCATGGCCCTGCGACCGCACACATATCTCTAGTTCTTCCTGTTTGTTCCCCAAGCTGCGCGCATTGGTGTACAGGCATTTCAGGGAGGTGATCGAGCATGCAGGTTTCCCAGGAGGGGTAAAAGAGGGTCCTCCGTAGCCACATCCCATGCGCACTTCCCTGGCTGCATTCACCTGTTGGAGGCATCCTGACTTGAGCAGTCTTTTGCCAATTACCCTGGCACTATAACTCTCCCCTTCCCCCATCTTTCCTAGTTTAAAGCCCTCCTTACCAGGTTGGCCAACCTGTTGGCAAAGACCCGCGTGCCCCGCCTCGTGCGGTGGATCCCATCTCTCGCCATCAGTTGTCGATCTTCAAACAGGGTCCCATGGTCATAGAAACCAAAACCCTGTTGCCAACAGCAGCGGCACAGCCAGTCGTTAACCTGGAAAGTCCGTCTCCTCCTCCTCTCATCCATCCCCCTCACTGGCAGGATTGAGGAGAAGAAGACCTGGGCTCCCAGACCCTTGAACACCATCCCCAGAGCTCTGAAATCCTGCTTGATGGTCTCCAGTTTGCCCTTGGTGTCATTGGCGCCCACGTGGAAGAGCAGCAGTGGGTAATAGTCCGAAGAATGGATGAGCCTAGGCAGTCTTTGCATGATGTTCGCTGTCTCACAAACAAGGAGACTGCCGAATCTCTTCGCTGCCTGGCGAACAAGCAGACCGCTGTGCCTCTTCACTGCCTCGCAGAATGACGAACCACTGTGTCTCTTCACTGCCTCGTAGAATGAGTGACCACTGTGGATGTTCGCTGTCTCACAAACAAGGAGACTGCCTAATCTGTCCAATGCCTGGCGAACAAGCAGACTGCTGCGTCTCTTGGCTGCCTCACAGAATGAGTGAGCACTGTGGATGTTCGCTGTCTCACAAACAAGGAGACTGCCGAATCTGTTCGCTGCCTGGCGAACAAGCAGACCGCTGTGTCTCTTCGCTGCCTCGCAGAATGAGGAACCACTGTGGATGTTCGCAGTCTCACAAACAAGGAGACTGCCTAATCTGTTCGCTGCCTGGCGAACAACCAGACCGCTGCGTCTCTTGGCTGCCTCGTAGAATGAGTGACCACTGTGGATCACAGAATCACAGAATTGCTGAGGTTGGAAGGGACCTCTGGAGATCAACTAGTCCAACCCCCCTGCTCAAGCAGGGTCACCTAGAGCACATTGCACAGGATTGCATCCAGGCGCGTTTTGAATATCTCCAGAGAAGGAGACTCCACCACCTCTCTGGGCAACCTGTTCCAGTGCTCTGTCACCCTCACAGTGAAAAAGTTTTTCCTCGTGTTCAGATGGAAGTGTCTGTGTTTCAGTTTGTGCCCATTGCCTCGCGTCCTGTCGCTCGGCACCACTGAAAAGAGTCTGGTCCCATCCTCTCGACACCCTCCCTTCAGATACTTGTACACGTTGATAAGATCTCCTCTCAGCCTTTTCTTCTCCAAGCTAAACAGGCCAAGCTCTCTCAGTCTTTCCTCATAAGAGAGATGCTCCAGTCCCCTAATCATCTTTATAGCCCTTCGCTGGACTTGCTCCAGTAGTGCCACATCCCTCTTGTACTGGGGAGCCCAGAACTGGACGCAGTACTCCAGATGTGGCCTCACCAGGGCTGAGTTGAGGGGGAGGATCACCTCCCTCGACCTGCTGGCAACACTCTTCCTGATGCACCCCAGGATACCATTGGCCTTCTTGGCCACAAGGGCACATTGCTGCCTCATGCTTAACTTGGTGTCCACCAGCACTCCCAGGTCCTTCTCCGCAGAGCTGCTTTCCAGCAGGTCAACCCCCAACCTGTACTGGTGCATGGGGTTATTCCTCCCCAGGTGCAGGACCCTGCACTTGCCTTTGTTGAACTTCATGAGGTTCCTCTCTGCCCACCTCTCCAGCCTGTCCAAGTCTCTTTGAATGGCAGCACAGCCCTCTGGCGTATCAGCCACTCCTCCCAGTTTTGTATCGTCAGCCAACTTGTTGAGGGTGCACTCTGTCCCTTCATCCAGGTCGTTGATGAAGAAGTTGAACAAGACTGGACCCAGTACTGACCCCTGGGGGACACCGCTAGCTACAGGCCTCCAACTAGACTCTGTGCCACTGATCACAACTCTCTGAGCTCTGCCATTCAGCCAGTTCTCAATCCACCTCTCTGTCCACTCATCTAACCCACACTTCCTGAGCTTGTCTATGAGGCTGCTATGGGAGACAGTGTCAAAAGCCTTGCTGAAGTCTAGGTAGACAACATCCACTGCTCTCCCCTCATCTATCCAGCCAGTCATTCCAGCATAGAAGGCTATCAGATTGGTTAGGCATGATTTCCCCTTGGTGAAGCCACGCTGACTACTCCTGATCACCTTCTTTTCCTCCACATGCTTGGAGATGGCTTCCAGGATGAGCTGCTCCATCACCTTTGCAGGGATGGAGATGAGGCTGACTGGCCTGTAGTTCCCTGGGTCCTCCTTCTTGCCCTTTTTGAAGACTGGGGTGACGTTGGCTTTCTTCCAGTCCTCAGGCACCTCTCCTGTCCTCCATGACCTTTCAAAGATGATGGAGAGTGGCTTAGCAATAATGTCCGCCAGCTCCCTCAGCACTCGTGGGTGCATCCCATCAGGGCCCATGGATTTGTGGGTGTCAAGTTTGCTTAAATGATCTCTAACCCACTCCTCCTCCACCAAGGGAAAGTCTTCCTCTCTCCAGACTTTCTCTCTTGCCTCCAGGGTCTGGGGTTCCTGAGGGCTGGCCTGAGCAGTAAAGACTGAAGCAAAGAAGACATTCAGTAACTCTGCCTTCTCTGTATCCTTCGTCACCAGGGCACCCACCCCATTCAGCAAAGGGCCCACATTTTCCCTAGTCTTCCTCTTGCTGCTGATGTATTTGAAGAAGCCCTTCTTGCTCTCCTTGACATGCCTTGCCAGATTTAATTCCAAACGGGCCTTAGCCTTCCTCGTCGCATCCCTGCATACTCTGACAACATCCCTATATTCCTCCCAAGTGGCCTGTCCCCCTTTCCACTTTCTGTAGACTTCCTTCTTCTGGTTGAGTTTTGCCAGGAGCTCCTTGCTCATCCATGCAGGTCTCCTGCCTCCTTTGCTTGACTTCCTACTCATAGGGATGCACCGCTCTTGAGCCTGGAGGAAGTGATGTTTGAATATTAACCAGCTCTCTTGAACACTCCTTCCTTCTAGGGCCCTCACCCATGGGATTACTCCAAGTAGGTCCCTGAAGAGGCCAAAGTTTGCTCTCCTGAAGTCCAGGGTTGCGATCCTACTTGGTGCCCTGCTGCCTCCTCGCAGAATCCTGAACTCCACCATCTCATGGTCATGCAGCCAAGGCTGCCCCCAACCTTCACATCTTCCACCAGTCCTTCTTTGTTTGTTAGTACGAGGTCCAGCAGCACACCTCTCCTCGTTGGCTCCTCCACCACCTGTGTCAAGAAGTTGTCACCAATGCTCTGCAGGAACCTCCAGGACTCTTTGTGCCTAGCTGTGTTGTCTTTCCAGCAGATATCGGGGTGGTTGAAGTCCCCCATGAGAACCAGGGCCTGGGATCGTGAGGCTACTTCCAGCTGTCTGTAGAAGGCCTCATCCACTTCCTCCTCCTGATCAGGTGGCCTGTAGTAAACACCCACAACAGTGCCACCCATGCTAGCCTGCCCTTTGATCCTTACCCATAAGCTCTCGACTCGCTCTTCATCCACCCCTAGGCACAGCTCAATACATTCCAGTTGCTCTCTCACATAAAGAGCAACTCCACCACCTCGCTTTCCTGGCCTGTCTTTCCTAAAAAGCACGTAGCCATCCATGACAGCACTCCAGTCATGCGAGCTATCCCACCATGTCTCTGTAATGGCAATGAGATCATGGCCCTGCGACCGCACACATATCTCTAGTTCTTCCTGTTTGTTCCCCAAGCTGCGCGCATTGGTGTACAGGCATTTCAGGGAGGTGATCGAGCATGCAGGTTTCCCAGGAGGGGTAAAAGAGGGTCCTCCGTAGCCACATCCCATGCGCACTTCCCTGGCTGCATTCACCTGTTGGAGGCATCCTGACTTGAGCAGTCTTTTGCCAATTACCCTGGCACTATAACTCTCCCCTTCCCCCATCTTTCCTAGTTTAAAGCCCTCCTTACCAGGTTGGCCAACCTGTTGGCAAAGACCCGCGTGCCCCGCCTCGTGCGGTGGATCCCATCTCTCGCCATCAGTTGTCGATCTTCAAACAGGGTCCCATGGTCATAGAAACCAAAACCCTGTTGCCAACAGCAGCGGCACAGCCAGTCGTTAACCTGGAAAGTCCGTCTCCTCCTCCTCTCATCCATCCCCCTCACTGGCAGGATTGAGGAGAAGATGACCTGGGCTCCCAGACCCTTGAACACCATCCCCAGAGCTCTGAAATCCTGCTTGATGGTCTCCAGTTTGCCCTTGGTGTCATTGGCGCCCACATGGAAGAGCAGCAGTGGGTAATAGTCCGAAGAATGGAAGAGCCTAGGCAGTCTTTGCATGATGTTCGCTGTCTCACAAACAAGGAGACTGCCGAATCTCTTCGCTGCCTGGCGAACAAGCAGACCGCTGTGCCTCTTCGCTGCCTCGCAAAATGAGGAACCACTGTGGATGTTCGCTGTCTCACAAACAAGGAGACTGCCTAATCTGTCCATTGCCTGGCGAAGAAGCAAACCGCTTCGTCTCTTCGCTGCCTGGCGAACAAGCAGACCGCTGTGTCTCTTCGCTGCCTCGCAGAATGAGTGACCACTGTGGATGTTCGCTGTCTCACAAACAAGGAGACTGCCGAATCTCTTCGCTGCCTGGCGAACAAGCAGACCGCTGTGCCTCTTCACTGCCTCGCAGAATGACGAACCACTGTTTCTCTTCGCTGCCTCGTAGAATGAGTGACCACTGTGGATGTTCGCTGTCTCACAAACAAGGAGACTGCCTAATCTGTCCATTGCCTGGCGAAGAAGCAAACTGCTTCGTCTCTTCGCTGCCTGGCGAGCAAGCAAACCGCTGTGTCTCTTGGCTGCCTCGCAGAATGAGTGACCACTGTGGATGTTCGCTGTCTCACAAACAAGGAGAATGCTGAATCTGTTCGCTGCCTGGCGAACAAGCAGACTGCTGCGTCTCTTCGCTGCCTCGCAGAATGAGGAACCACTGTGGATATTCGCTGTCTCACAAACAAGGAGACTGCCTAATCTGTCCACTGCCTGGCGAAGAAGCAAACCGCTTCGTCTCTTCGCTGCCTCGCGAACAAGCAGACCGCTGTGTCTCTTCGCTGCCTCGCAGAATGAGGAACCACTGTGGATGTTCGCAGTCTCACAAACAAGGAGACTGCCTAATCTGTTCGCTGCCTGGCGAACAACCAGACCGCTGCGTCTCTTGGCTGCCTCGTAGAATGAGTGACCACTGTGGATCACAGAATCACAGAATTGCTGAGGTTGGAAGGGACCTCTGGAGATCAACTAGTCCAACCCCCCTGCTCAAGCAGGGTCACCTAGAGCACATTGCACAGGATTGCATCCAGGCGCGTTTTGAATATCTCCAGAGAAGGAGACTCCACCACCTCTCTGGGCAACCTGTTCCAGTGCTCTGTCACCCTCACAGTGAAAAAGTTTTTCCTCGTGTTCAGATGGAAGTGTCTGTGTTTCAGTTTGTGCCCATTGCCTCGCGTCCTGTCGCTCGGCACCACTGAAAAGAGTCTGGTCCCATCCTCTCGACACCCTCCCTTCAGATACTTGTACACGTTGATAAGATCTTCTCTCAGCCTTTTCTTCTCCAAGCTAAACAGGCCAAGCTCTCTCAGTCTTTCCTCATAAGAGAGATGCTCCAGTCCCCTAATCATCTTTATAGCCCTTCGCTGGACTTGCTCCAGTAGTGCCACATCCCTCTTGTACTGGGGAGCCCAGAACTGGACGCAGTACTCCAGATGTGGCCTCACCAGGGCTGAGTTGAGGGGGAGGATCACCTCCCTCGACCTGCTGGCAACACTCTTCCTGATGCACCCCAGGATACCATTGGCCTTCTTGGCCACAAGGGCACATTGCTGCCTCATGCTTAACTTGGTGTCCACCAGCACTCCCAGGTCCTTCTCCGCAGAGCTGCTTTCCAGCAGGTCAACCCCCAACCTGTACTGGTGCATGGGGTTATTCCTCCCCAGGTGCAGGACCCTGCACTTGCCTTTGTTGAACTTCATGAGGTTCCTCTCTGCCCACCTCTCCAGCCTGTCCAAGTCTCTTTGAATGGCAGCACAGCCCTCTGGCGTATCAGCCACTCCTCCCAGTTTTGTATCGTCAGCCAACTTGTTGAGGGTGCACTCTGTCCCTTCATCCAGGTCGTTGATGAAGAAGTTGAACAAGACTGGACCCAGTACTGACCCCTGGGGGACACCGCTAGCTACAGGCCTCCAACTAGACTCTGTGCCACTGATCACAACTCTCTGAGCTCTGCCATTCAGCCAGTTCTCAATCCACCTCTCTGTCCACTCATCTAACCCACACTTCCTGAGCTTGTCTATGAGGATGCTATGGGAGACAGTGTCAAAAGCCTTGCTGAAGTCTAGGTAGACAACATCCACTGCTCTCCCCTCATCTATCCAGCCAGTCATTCCAGCATAGAAGGCTATCAGATTGGTTAGGCATGATTTCCCCTTGGTGAAGCCACGCTGACTACTCCTGATCACCTTCTTTTCCTCCACATGCTTGGAGATGGCTTCCAGGATGAGCTGCTCCATCACCTTTGCAGGGATGGAGATGAGGCTGACTGGCCTGTAGTTCCCTGGGTCCTCCTTCTTGCCCTTTTTGAAGACTGGGGTGACGTTGGCTTTCTTCCAGTCCTCAGGCACCTCTCCTGTCCTCCATGACCTTTCAAAGATGATGGAGAGTGGCTTAGCAATAATGTCCGCCAGCTCCCTCAGCACTCGTGGGTGCATCCCATCAGGGCCCATGGATTTGTGGGTGTCAAGTTTGCTTAAATGATCTCTAACCCACTCCTCCTCCACCAAGGGAAAGTCTTCCTCTCTCCAGACTTTCTCTCTTGCCTCCAGGGTCTGGGGTTCCTGAGGGCTGGCCTGAGCAGTAAAGACTGAAGCAAAGAAGGCATTCAGTAACTCTGCCTTCTCTGTATCCTTCGTCACCAGGGCACCCACCCCATTCAGCAAAGGGCCCACATTTTCCCTAGTCTTCCTCTTGCTGCTGATGTATTTGAAGAAGCCCTTCTTGCTCTCCTTGACATGCCTTGCCAGATTTAATTCCAAACGGGCCTTAGCCTTCCTCGTCGCATCCCTGCATACTCTGACAACATCCCTATATTCCTCCCAAGTGGCCTGTCCCCCTTTCCACTTTCTGTAGACTTCCTTCTTCTGGTTGAGTTTTGCCAGGAGCTCCTTGCTCATCCATGCAGGTCTCCTGCCTCCTTTGCTTGACTTCCTACTCATAGGGATGCACCGCTCTTGAGCCTGGAGGAAGTGATGTTTGAATATTAACCAGCTCTCTTGAACACTCCTTCCTTCTAGGGCCCTCACCCATGGGATTACTCCAAGTAGGTCCCTGAAGAGGCCAAAGTTTGCTCTCCTGAAGTCCAGGGTTGCGATCCTACTTGGTGCCCTGCTGCCTCCTCGCAGAATCCTGAACTCCACCATCTCATGGTCATGCAGCCAAGGCTGCCCCCAACCTTCACATCTTCCACCAGTCCTTCTTTGTTTGTTAGTACGAGGTCCAGCAGCACACCTCTCCTCGTTGGCTCCTCCACCACCTGTGTCAAGAAGTTGTCACCAATGCTCTGCAGGAACCTCCAGGACTCTTTGTGCCTAGCTGTGTTGTCTTTCCAGCAGATATCGGGGTGGTTGAAGTCCCCCATGAGAACCAGGGCCTGGGATCGTGAGGCTACTTCCAGCTGTCTGTAGAAGGCCTCATCCACTTCCTCCTCCTGATCAGGTGGCCTGTAGTAAACACCCACAACAGTGCCACCCATGCTAGCCTGCCCTTTGATCCTTACCCATAAGCTCTCGACTCGCTCTTCATCCACCCCTAGGCACAGCTCAATACATTCCAGTTGCTCTCTCACATAAAGAGCAACTCCACCACCTCGCTTTCCTGGCCTGTCTTTCCTAAAAAGCACGTAGCCATCCATGACAGCACTCCAGTCATGCGAGCTATCCCACCATGTCTCTGTAATGGCAATGAGATCATGGCCCTGCGACCGCACACATATCTCTAGTTCTTCCTGTTTGTTCCCCAAGCTGCGCGCATTGGTGTACAGGCATTTCAGGGAGGTGATCGAGCATGCAGGTTTCCCAGGAGGGGTAAAAGAGGGTCCTCCGTAGCCACATCCCATGCGCACTTCCCTGGCTGCATTCACCTGTTGGAGGCATCCTGACTTGAGCAGTCTTTTGCCAATTACCCTGGCACTATAACTCTCCCCTTCCCCCATCTTTCCTAGTTTAAAGCCCTCCTTACCAGGTTGGCCAACCTGTTGGCAAAGACCCGCGTGCCCCGCCTCGTGCGGTGGATCCCATCTCTCGCCATCAGTTGTCGATCTTCAAACAGGGTCCCATGGTCATAGAAACCAAAACCCTGTTGCCAACAGCAGCGGCACAGCCAGTCGTTAACCTGGAAAGTCCGTCTCCTCCTCCTCTCATCCATCCCCCTCACTGGCAGGATTGAGGAGAAGATGACCTGGGCTCCCAGACCCTTGAACACCATCCCCAGAGCTCTGAAATCCTGCTTGATGGTCTCCAGTTTGCCCTTGGTGTCATTCGCGCCCACATGGAAGAACAGCAGTGGGTAATAGTCCGAAGAATGGATGAGCCTAGGCAGTCTTTGCATGATGTTCGCTGTCTCACAAACAAGAAGAATGCCGAATCTGCTCGCTGCCTGGCGAACAAGCAGACCGCTGTGCCTCTTCGCTGCCTCGCAAAATGAGGAACCACTGTGGATGTTCGCTGTCTCACAAACAAGGAGACTGCCTAATCTGTCCATTGCCTGGCGAAGAAGCAAACCGCTTCGTCTCTTCGCTGCCTGGCGAACAAGCAGACCGCTGTGTCTCTTGGCTGCCTCGCAGAATGAGTGACCACTGTGGATGTTCGCTGTCTCACAAACAAGGAGACTGCCGAATCTCTTCGCTGCCTGGCGAACAAGCAGACCGCTGTGCCTCTTCACTGCCTCGCAGAATGACGAACCACTGTGTCTCTTCGCTGCCTCGTAGAATGAGTGACCACTGTGGATGTTCGCTGTCTCACAAACAAGGAGACTGCCTAATCTGTCCATTGCCTGGCGAAGAAGCAAACTGCTTCGTCTCTTCGCTGCCTGGCGAGCAAGCAAACCGCTGTGTCTCTTGGCTGCCTCGCAGAATGAGTGAGCACTGTGGATGTTCGCTGTCTCACAAACAAGGAGAATGCCGAATCTGTTCGCTGCCTGGCGAACAAGCAGACTGCTGCGTCTCTTCGCTGCCTCGCAGAATGAGGAACCACTGTGGATGTTCGCTGTCTCACAAACAAGGAGACTGCCTAATCTGTCCACTGCCTGGCGAACAAGCAAACCGCTTCGTCTCTTCGCTGCCTGGCGAACAAGCAGACCGCTGTGTCTCTTCGCTGCCTCGCAGAATGAGTGACCACTGTGGATGTTCGCTGTCTCACAAACAAGGAGACTGCCTAATCTGTCCACTGCCTGGCGAAGAAGCAAACCGCTTCGTCTCTTCGCTGCCTCGCGAACAAGCAGACCGCTGTGTCTCTTCGCTGCCTCGCAGAATGAGGAACCACTGTGGATGTTCGCAGTCTCACAAACAAGGAGACTGCCTAATCTGTTCGCTGCCTGGCGAACAACCAGACCGCTGCGTCTCTTGGCTGCCTCGTAGAATGAGTGACCACTGTGGATCACAGAATCACAGAATTGCTGAGGTTGGAAGGGACCTCTGGAGATCAACTAGTCCAACCCCCCTGCTCAAGCAGGGTCACCTAGAGCACATTGCACAGGATTGCATCCAGGCGCGTTTTGAATATCTCCAGAGAAGGAGACTCCACCACCTCTCTGGGCAACCTGTTCCAGTGCTCTGTCACCCTCACAGTGAAAAAGTTTTTCCTCGTGTTCAGATGGAAGTGTCTGTGTTTCAGTTTGTGCCCATTGCCTCGCGTCCTGTCGCTCGGCACCACTGAAAAGAGTCTGGTCCCATCCTCTCGACACCCTCCCTTCAGATACTTGTACACGTTGATAAGATCTTCTCTCAGCCTTTTCTTCTCCAAGCTAAACAGGCCAAGCTCTCTCAGTCTTTCCTCATAAGAGAGATGCTCCAGTCCCCTAATCATCTTTATAGCCCTTCGCTGGACTTGCTCCAGTAGTGCCACATCCCTCTTGTACTGGGGAGCCCAGAACTGGACGCAGTACTCCAGATGTGGCCTCACCAGGGCTGAGTTGAGGGGGAGGATCACCTCCCTCGACCTGCTGGCAACACTCTTCCTGATGCACCCCAGGATACCATTGGCCTTCTTGGCCACAAGGGCACATTGCTGCCTCATGCTTAACTTGGTGTCCACCAGCACTCCCAGGTCCTTCTCCGCAGAGCTGCTTTCCAGCAGGTCAACCCCCAACCTGTACTGGTGCATGGGGTTATTCCTCCCCAGGTGCAGGACCCTGCACTTGCCTTTGTTGAACTTCATGAGGTTCCTCTCTGCCCACCTCTCCAGCCTGTCCAAGTCTCTTTGAATGGCAGCACAGCCCTCTGGCGTATCAGCCACTCCTCCCAGTTTTGTATCGTCAGCCAACTTGTTGAGGGTGCACTCTGTCCCTTCATCCAGGTCGTTGATGAAGAAGTTGAACAAGACTGGACCCAGTACTGACCCCTGGGGGACACCGCTAGCTACAGGCCTCCAACTAGACTCTGTGCCACTGATCACAACTCTCTGAGCTCTGCCATTCAGCCAGTTCTCAATCCACCTCTCTGTCCACTCATCTAACCCACACTTCCTGAGCTTGTCTATGAGGCTGCTATGGGAGACAGTGTCAAAAGCCTTGCTGAAGTCTAGGTAGACAACATCCACTGCTCTCCCCTCATCTATCCAGCCAGTCATTCCAGCATAGAAGGCTATCAGATTGGTTAGGCATGATTTCCCCTTGGTGAAGCCACGCTGACTACTCCTGATCACCTTCTTTTCCTCCACATGCTTGGAGATGGCTTCCAGGATGAGCTGCTCCATCACCTTTGCAGGGATGGAGATGAGGCTGACTGGCCTGTAGTTCCCTGGGTCCTCCTTCTTGCCCTTTTTGAAGACTGGGGTGACGTTGGCTTTCTTCCAGTCCTCAGGCACCTCTCCTGTCCTCCATGACCTTTCAAAGATGATGGAGAGTGGCTTAGCAATAATGTCCGCCAGCTCCCTCAGCACTCGTGGGTGCATCCCATCAGGGCCCATGGATTTGTGGGTGTCAAGTTTGCTTAAATGATCTCTAACCCACTCCTCCTCCACCAAGGGAAAGTCTTCCTCTCTCCAGACTTTCTCTCTTGCCTCCAGGGTCTGGGGTTCCTGAGGGCTGGCCTGAGCAGTAAAGACTGAAGCAAAGAAGGCATTCAGTAACTCTGCCTTCTCTGTATCCTTCGTCACCAGGGCACCCACCCCATTCAGCAAAGGGCCCACATTTTCCCTAGTCTTCCTCTTGCTGCTGATGTATTTGAAGAAGCCCTTCTTGCTCTCCTTGACATGCCTTGCCAGATTTAATTCCAAACGGGCCTTAGCCTTCCTCGTCGCATCCCTGCATACTCTGACAACATCCCTATATTCCTCCCAAGTGGCCTGTCCCCCTTTCCACTTTCTGTAGACTTCCTTCTTCTGGTTGAGTTTTGCCAGGAGCTCCTTGCTCATCCATGCAGGTCTCCTGCCTCCTTTGCTTGACTTCCTACTCATAGGGATGCACCGCTCTTGAGCCTGGAGGAAGTGATGTTTGAATATTAACCAGCTCTCTTGAACACTCCTTCCTTCTAGGGCCCTCACCCATGGGATTACTCCAAGTAGGTCCCTGAAGAGGCCAAAGTTTGCTCTCCTGAAGTCCAGGGTTGCGATCCTACTTGGTGCCCTGCTGCCTCCTCGCAGAATCCTGAACTCCACCATCTCATGGTCATGCAGCCAAGGCTGCCCCCAACCTTCACATCTTCCACCAGTCCTTCTTTGTTTGTTAGTACGAGGTCCAGCAGCACACCTCTCCTCGTTGGCTCCTCCACCACCTGTGTCAAGAAGTTGTCACCAATGCTCTGCAGGAACCTCCAGGACTCTTTGTGCCTAGCTGTGTTGTCTTTCCAGCAGATATCGGGGTGGTTGAAGTCCCCCATGAGAACCAGGGCCTGGGATCGTGAGGCTACTTCCAGCTGTCTGTAGAAGGCCTCATCCACTTCCTCCTCCTGATCAGGTGGCCTGTAGTAAACACCCACAACAGTGCCACCCATGCTAGCCTGCCCTTTGATCCTTACCCATAAGCTCTCGACTCGCTCTTCATCCACCCCTAGGCACAGCTCAATACATTCCAGTTGCTCTCTCACATAAAGAGCAACTCCACCACCTCGCTTTCCTGGCCTGTCTTTCCTAAAAAGCACGTAGCCATCCATGACAGCACTCCAGTCATGCGAGCTATCCCACCATGTCTCTGTAATGCCAATGAGATCATGGCCCTGCGACCGCACACATATCTCTAGTTCTTCCTGTTTGTTCCCCAAGCTGCGCGCATTGGTGTACAGGCATTTCAGGGAGGTGATCGAGCATGCAGGTTTCCCAGGAGGGGTAAAAGAGGGTCCTCCGTAGCCACATCCCATGCGCACTTCCCTGGCTGCATTCACCTGTTGGAGGCATCCTGACTTGAGCAGTCTTTTGCCAATTACCCTGGCACTATAACTCTCCCCTTCCCCCATCTTTCCTAGTTTAAAGCCCTCCTTACCAGGTTGGCCAACCTGTTGGCAAAGACCCGCGTGCCCCGCCTCGTGAGGTGGATCCCATCTCTCGCCATCAGTTGTCGATCTTCAAACAGGGTCCCATGGTCATAGAAACCAAAACCCTGTTGCCAACAGCAGCGGCACAGCCAGTCGTTAACCTGGAAAGTCCGTCTCCTCCTCCTCTCATCCATCCCCCTCACTGGCAGGATTGAGGAGAAGATGACCTGGGCTCCCAGACCCTTGAACACCATCCCCAGAGCTCTGAAATCCTGCTTGATGGTCTCCAGTTTGCCCTTGGTGTCATTCGCGCCCACATGGAAGAGCAGCAGTGGGTAATAGTCCGAAGAATGGATGAGCCTAGGCAGTCTTTGCATGATGTTCGCTGTCTCACAAACAAGAAGAATGCCGAATCTGCTCGCTGCCTGGCGAACAAGCAGACCGCTGTGCCTCTTCGCTGCCTCGCAAAATGAGGAACCACTGTGGATGTTCGCTGTCTCACAAACAAGGAGACTGCCTAATCTGTCCATTGCCTGGCGAAGAAGCAAACCGCTTCGTCTCTTCGCTGCCTCGCGAACAAGCAGACCGCTGTGTCTCTTCGCTGCCTCGCAGAATGAGGAACCACTGTGGATGTTCGCAGTCTCACAAACAAGGAGACTGCCTAATCTGTTCGCTGCCTGGCGAACAACCAGACCGCTGCGTCTCTTGGCTGCCTCGTAGAATGAGTGACCACTGTGGATCACAGAATCGCTGAGGTTGGAAGGGACCTCTGGAGATCAACTAGTCCAACCCCCCTGCTCAAGCAGGGTCACCTAGAGCACATTGCACAGGATTGCATCCAGGCGCGTTTTGAATATCTCCAGAGAAGGAGACTCCACCACCTCTCTGGGCAACCTGTTCCAGTGCTCTGTCACCCTCACAGTGAAAAAGTTTTTCCTCGTGTTCAGATGGAAGTGTCTGTGTTTCAGTTTGTGCCCATTGCCTCGCGTCCTGTCGCTCGGCACCACTGAAAAGAGTCTGGTCCCATCCTCTCGACACCCTCCCTTCAGATACTTGTACACGTTGATAAGATCTCCTCTCAGCCTTTTCTTCTCCAAGCTAAACAGGCCAAGCTCTCTCAGTCTTTCCTCATAAGAGAGATGCTCCAGTCCCCTAATCATCTTTATAGCCCTTCGCTGGACTTGCTCCAGTAGTGCCACATCCCTCTTGTACTGGGGAGCCCAGAACTGGACGCAGTACTCCAGATGTGGCCTCACCAGGGCTGAGTTGAGGGGGAGGATCACCTCCCTCGACCTGCTGGCAACACTCTTCCTGATGCACCCCAGGATACCATTGGCCTTCTTGGCCACAAGGGCACATTGCTGCCTCATGCTTAACTTGGTGTCCACCAGCACTCCCAGGTCCTTCTCCGCAGAGCTGCTTTCCAGCAGGTCAACCCCCAACCTGTACTGGTGCATGGGGTTATTCCTCCCCAGGTGCAGGACCCTGCACTTGCCTTTGTTGAACTTCATGAGGTTCCTCTCTGCCCACCTCTCCAGCCTGTCCAAGTCTCTTTGAATGGCAGCACAGCCCTCTGGCGTATCAGCCACTCCTCCCAGTTTTGTATCGTCAGCCAACTTGTTGAGGGTGCACTCTGTCCCTTCATCCAGGTCGTTGATGAAGAAGTTGAACAAGACTGGACCCAGTACTGACCCCTGGGGGACACCGCTAGCTACAGGCCTCCAACTAGACTCTGTGCCACTGATCACAACTCTCTGAGCTCTGCCATTCAGCCAGTTCTCAATCCACCTCTCTGTCCACTCATCTAACCCACACTTCCTGAGCTTGTCTATGAGGCTGCTATGGGAGACAGTGTCAAAAGCCTTGCTGAAGTCTAGGTAGACAACATCCACTGCTCTCCCCTCATCTATCCAGCCAGTCATTCCAGCATAGAAGGCTATCAGATTGGTTAGGCATGATTTCCCCTTGGTGAAGCCACGCTGACTACTCCTGATCACCTTCTTTTCCTCCACATGCTTGGAGATGGCTTCCAGGATGAGCTGCTCCATCACCTTTGCAGGGATGGAGATGAGGCTGACTGGCCTGTAGTTCCCTGGGTCCTCCTTCTTGCCCTTTTTGAAGACTGGGGTGACGTTGGCTTTCTTCCAGTCCTCAGGCACCTCTCCTGTCCTCCATGACCTTTCAAAGATGATGGAGAGTGGCTTAGCAATAATGTCCGCCAGCTCCCTCAGCACTCGTGGGTGCATCCCATCAGGGCCCATGGATTTGTGGGTGTCAAGTTTGCTTAAATGATCTCTAACCCACTCCTCCTCCACCAAGGGAAAGTCTTCCTCTCTCCAGACTTTCTCTCTTGCCTCCAGGGTCTGGGGTTCCTGAGGGCTGGCCTGAGCAGTAAAGACTGAAGCAAAGAAGACATTCAGTAACTCTGCCTTCTCTGTATCCTTCGTCACCAGGGCACCCACCCCATTCAGCAAAGGGCCCACATTTTCCCTAGTCTTCCTCTTGCTGCTGATGTATTTGAAGAAGCCCTTCTTGCTCTCCTTGACATGCCTTGCCAGATTTAATTCCAAACGGGCCTTAGCCTTCCTCGTCGCATCCCTGCATACTCTGACAACATCCCTATATTCCTCCCAAGTGGCCTGTCCCCCTTTCCACTTTCTGTAGACTTCCTTCTTCTGGTTGAGTTTTGCCAGGAGCTCCTTGCTCATCCATGCAGGTCTCCTGCCTCCTTTGCTTGACTTCCTACTCATAGGGATGCACCGCTCTTGAGCCTGGAGGAAGTGATGTTTGAATATTAACCAGCTCTCTTGAACACTCCTTCCTTCTAGGGCCCTCACCCATGGGATTACTCCAAGTAGGTCCCTGAAGAGGCCAAAGTTTGCTCTCCTGAAGTCCAGGGTTGCGATCCTACTTGGTGCCCTGCTGCCTCCTCGCAGAATCCTGAACTCCACCATCTCATGGTCATGCAGCCAAGGCTGCCCCCAACCTTCACATCTTCCACCAGTCCTTCTTTGTTTGTTAGTACGAGGTCCAGCAGCACACCTCTCCTCGTTGGCTCCTCCACCACCTGTGTCAAGAAGTTGTCACCAATGCTCTGCAGGAACCTCCAGGACTCTTTGTGCCTAGCTGTGTTGTCTTTCCAGCAGATATCGGGGTGGTTGAAGTCCCCCATGAGAACCAGGGCCTGGGATCGTGAGGCTACTTCCAGCTGTCTGTAGAAGGCCTCATCCACTTCCTCCTCCTGATCAGGTGGCCTGTAGTAAACACCCACAACAGTGTCACCCATGCTAGCCTGCCCTTTGATCCTTACCCATAAGCTCTCGACTCGCTCTTCATCCACCCCTAGGCACAGCTCAATACATTCCAGTTGCTCTCTCACATAAAGAGCAACTCCACCACCTCGCTTTCCTGGCCTGTCTTTCCTAAAAAGCACGTAGCCATCCATGACAGCACTCCAGTCATGCGAGCTATCCCACCATGTCTCTGTAATGGCAATGAGATCATGGCCCTGCGACCGCACACATATCTCTAGTTCTTCCTGTTTGTTCCCCAAGCTGCGCGCATTGGTGTACAGGCATTTCAGGGAGGTGATCGAGCATGCAGGTTTCCCAGGAGGGGTAAAAGAGGGTCCTCCGTAGCCACATCCCATGCGCACTTCCCTGGCTGCATTCACCTGTTGGAGGCATCCTGACTTGAGCAGTCTTTTGCCAATTACCCTGGCACTATAACTCTCCCCTTCCCCCATCTTTCCTAGTTTAAAGCCCTCCTTACCAGGTTGGCCAACCTGTTGGCAAAGACCCGCGTGCCCCGCCTCGTGAGGTGGATCCCATCTCTCGCCATCAGTTGTCGATCTTCAAACAGGGTCCCATGGTCATAGAAACCAAAACCCTGTTGCCAACAGCAGCGGCACAGCCAGTCGTTAACCTGGAAAGTCCGTCTCCTCCTCCTCTCATCCATCCCCCTCACTGGCAGGATTGAGGAGAAGAAGACCTGGGCTCCCAGACCCTTGAACACCATCCCCAGAGCTCTGAAATCCTGCTTGATGGTCTCCAGTTTGCCCTTGGTGTCATTGGCGCCCACGTGGAAGAGCAGCAGTGGGTAATAGTCCGAAGAATGGATGAGCCTAGGCAGTCTTTGCATGATGTTCGCTGTCTCACAAACAAGGAGACTGCCGAATCTCTTCGCTGCCTGGCGAACAAGCAGACCGCTGTGCCTCTTCACTGCCTCGCAGAATGACGAACCACTGTGTCTCTTCACTGCCTCGTAGAATGAGTGACCACTGTGGATGTTCGCTGTCTCACAAACAAGGAGACTGCCTAATCTGTCCATTGCCTGGCGAACAAGCAGACTGCTGCGTCTCTTGGCTGCCTCACAGAATGAGTGAGCACTGTGGATGTTCGCTGTCTCACAAACAAGGAGACTGCCGAATCTGTTCGCTGCCTGGCGAACAAGCAGACCGCTGTGTCTCTTCGCTGCCTCGCAGAATGAGGAACCACTGTGGATGTTCGCAGTCTCACAAACAAGGAGACTGCCTAATCTGTTCGCTGCCTGGCGAACAACCAGACCGCTGCGTCTCTTGGCTGCCTCGTAGAATGAGTGACCACTGTGGATCACAGAATCACAGAATTGCTGAGGTTGGAAGGGACCTCTGGAGATCAACTAGTCCAACCCCCCTGCTCAAGCAGGGTCACCTAGAGCACATTGCACAGGATTGCATCCAGGTGCGTTTTGAATATCTCCAGAGAAGGAGACTCCACCACCTCTCTGGGCAACCTGTTCCAGTGCTCTGTCACCCTCACAGTGAAAAAGTTTTTCCTCGTGTTCAGATGGAAGTGTCTGTGTTTCAGTTTGTGCCCATTGCCTCGCGTCCTGTCGCTCGGCACCACTGAAAAGAGTCTGGTCCCATCCTCTCGACACCCTCCCTTCAGATACTTGTACACGTTGATAAGATCTCCTCTCAGCCTTTTCTTCTCCAAGCTAAACAGGCCAAGCTCTCTCAGTCTTTCCTCATAAGAGAGATGCTCCAGTCCCCTAATCATCTTTATAGCCCTTCGCTGGACTTGCTCCAGTAGTGCCACATCCCTCTTGTACTGGGGAGCCCAGAACTGGACGCAGTACTCCAGATGTGGCCTCACCAGGGCTGAGTTGAGGGGGAGGATCACCTCCCTCGACCTGCTGGCAACACTCTTCCTGATGCACCCCAGGATACCATTGGCCTTCTTGGCCACAAGGGCACATTGCTGCCTCATGCTTAACTTGGTGTCCACCAGCACTCCCAGGTCCTTCTCCGCAGAGCTGCTTTCCAGCAGGTCAACCCCCAACCTGTACTGGTGCATGGGGTTATTCCTCCCCAGGTGCAGGACCCTGCACTTGCCTTTGTTGAACTTCATGAGGTTCCTCTCTGCCCACCTCTCCAGCCTGTCCAAGTCTCTTTGAATGGCAGCACAGCCCTCTGGCGTATCAGCCACTCCTCCCAGTTTTGTATCGTCAGCCAACTTGTTGAGGGTGCACTCTGTCCCTTCATCCAGGTCGTTGATGAAGAAGTTGAACAAGACTGGACCCAGTACTGACCCCTGGGGGACACCGCTAGCTACAGGCCTCCAACTAGACTCTGTGCCACTGATCACAACTCTCTGAGCTCTGCCATTCAGCCAGTTCTCAATCCACCTCTCTGTCCACTCATCTAACCCACACTTCCTGAGCTTGTCTATGAGGCTGCTATGGGAGACAGTGTCAAAAGCCTTGCTGAAGTCTAGGTAGACAACATCCACTGCTCTCCCCTCATCTATCCAGCCAGTCATTCCAGCATAGAAGGCTATCAGATTGGTTAGGCATGATTTCCCCTTGGTGAAGCCACGCTGACTACTCCTGATCACCTTCTTTTCCTCCACATGCTTGGAGATGGCTTCCAGGATGAGCTGCTCCATCACCTTTGCAGGGATGGAGATGAGGCTGACTGGCCTGTAGTTCCCTGGGTCCTCCTTCTTGCCCTTTTTGAAGACTGGGGTGACGTTGGCTTTCTTCCAGTCCTCAGGCACCTCTCCTGTCCTCCATGACCTTTCAAAGATGATGGAGAGTGGCTTAGCAATAATGTCCGCCAGCTCCCTCAGCACTCGTGGGTGCATCCCATCAGGGCCCATGGATTTGTGGGTGTCAAGTTTGCTTAAATGATCTCTAACCCACTCCTCCTCCACCAAGGGAAAGTCTTCCTCTCTCCAGACTTTCTCTCTTGCCTCCAGGGTCTGGGGTTCCTGAGGGCTGGCCTGAGCAGTAAAGACTGAAGCAAAGAAGACATTCAGTAACTCTGCCTTCTCTGTATCCTTCGTCACCAGGGCACCCACCCCATTCAGCAAAGGGCCCACATTTTCCCTAGTCTTCCTCTTGCTGCTGATGTATTTGAAGAAGCCCTTCTTGCTCTCCTTGACATGCCTTGCCAGATTTAATTCCAAACGGGCCTTAGCCTTCCTCGTCGCATCCCTGCATACTCTGACAACATCCCTATATTCCTCCCAAGTGGCCTGTCCCCCTTTCCACTTTCTGTAGACTTCCTTCTTCTGGTTGAGTTTTGCCAGGAGCTCCTTGCTCATCCATGCAGGTCTCCTGCCTCCTTTGCTTGACTTCCTACTCATAGGGATGCACCGCTCTTGAGCCTGGAGGAAGTGATGTTTGAATATTAACCAGCTCTCTTGAACACTCCTTCCTTCTAGGGCCCTCACCCATGGGATTACTCCAAGTAGGTCCCTGAAGAGGCCAAAGTTTGCTCTCCTGAAGTCCAGGGTTGCGATCCTACTTGGTGCCCTGCTGCCTCCTCGCAGAATCCTGAACTCCACCATCTCATGGTCATGCAGCCAAGGCTGCCCCCAACCTTCACATCTTCCACCAGTCCTTCTTTGTTTGTTAGTACGAGGTCCAGCAGCACACCTCTCCTCGTTGGCTCCTCCACCACCTGTGTCAAGAAGTTGTCACCAATGCTCTGCAGGAACCTCCAGGACTCTTTGTGCCTAGCTGTGTTGTCTTTCCAGCAGATATCGGGGTGGTTGAAGTCCCCCATGAGAACCAGGGCCTGGGATCGTGAGGCTACTTCCAGCTGTCTGTAGAAGGCCTCATCCACTTCCTCCTCCTGATCAGGTGGCCTGTAGTAAACACCCACAACAGTGTCACCCATGCTAGCCTGCCCTTTGATCCTTACCCATAAGCTCTCGACTCGCTCTTCATCCACCCCTAGGCACAGCTCAATACATTCCAGTTGCTCTCTCACATAAAGAGCAACTCCACCACCTCGCTTTCCTGGCCTGTCTTTCCTAAAAAGCACGTAGCCATCCATGACAGCACTCCAGTCATGCGAGCTATCCCACCATGTCTCTGTAATGCCAATGAGATCATGGCCCTGCGACCGCACACATATCTCTAGTTCTTCCTGTTTGTTCCCCAAGCTGCGCGCATTGGTGTACAGGCATTTCAGGGAGGTGATCGAGCATGCAGGTTTCCCAGGAGGGGTAAAAGAGGGTCCTCCGTAGCCACATCCCATGCGCACTTCCCTGGCTGCATTCACCTGTTGGAGGCATCCTGACTTGAGCAGTCTTTTGCCAATTACCCTGGCACTATAACTCTCCCCTTCCCCCATCTTTCCTAGTTTAAAGCCCTCCTTACCAGGTTGGCCAACCTGTTGGCAAAGACCCGCGTGCCCCGCCTCGTGAGGTGGATCCCATCTCTCGCCATCAGTTGTCGATCTTCAAACAGGGTCCCATGGTCATAGAAACCAAAACCCTGTTGCCAACAGCAGCGGCACAGCCAGTCGTTAACCTGGAAAGTCCGTCTCCTCCTCCTCTCATCCATCCCCCTCACTGGCAGGATTGAGGAGAAGAAGACCTGGGCTCCCAGACCCTTGAACACCATCCCCAGAGCTCTGAAATCCTGCTTGATGGTCTCCAGTTTGCCCTTGGTGTCATTGGCGCCCACGTGGAAGAGCAGCAGTGGGTAATAGTCCGAAGAATGGAAGAGCCTAGGCAGTCTTTGCATGATGTTCGCTGTCTCACAAACAAGGAGACTGCCGAATCTCTTCGCTGCCTGGCGAACAAGCAGACCGCTGTGCCTCTTCACTGCCTCGCAGAATGACGAACCACTGTGTCTCTTCACTGCCTCGTAGAATGAGTGACCACTGTGGATGTTCGCTGTCTCACAAACAAGGAGACTGCCTAATCTGTCCATTGCCTGGCGAACAAGCAGACTGCTGCGTCTCTTGGCTGCCTCACAGAATGAGTGAGCACTGTGGATGTTCGCTGTCTCACAAACAAGGAGACTGCCGAATCTGTTCGCTGCCTGGCGAACAAGCAGACCGCTGTGTCTCTTCGCTGCCTCGCAGAATGAGGAACCACTGTGGATGTTCGCAGTCTCACAAACAAGGAGACTGCCTAATCTGTTCGCTGCCTGGCGAACAACCAGACCGCTGCGTCTCTTGGCTGCCTCGTAGAATGAGTGACCACTGTGGATCACAGAATCACAGAATTGCTGAGGTTGGAAGGGACCTCTGGAGATCAACTAGTCCAACCCCCCTGCTCAAGCAGGGTCACCTAGAGCACATTGCACAGGATTGCATCCAGGTGCGTTTTGAATATCTCCAGAGAAGGAGACTCCACCACCTCTCTGGGCAACCTGTTCCAGTGCTCTGTCACCCTCACAGTGAAAAAGTTTTTCCTCGTGTTCAGATGGAAGTGTCTGTGTTTCAGTTTGTGCCCATTGCCTCGCGTCCTGTCGCTCGGCACCACTGAAAAGAGTCTGGTCCCATCCTCTCGACACCCTCCCTTCAGATACTTGTACACGTTGATAAGATCTCCTCTCAGCCTTTTCTTCTCCAAGCTAAACAGGCCAAGCTCTCTCAGTCTTTCCTCATAAGAGAGATGCTCCAGTCCCCTAATCATCTTTATAGCCCTTCGCTGGACTTGCTCCAGTAGTGCCACATCCCTCTTGTACTGGGGAGCCCAGAACTGGACGCAGTACTCCAGATGTGGCCTCACCAGGGCTGAGTTGAGGGGGAGGATCACCTCCCTCGACCTGCTGGCAACACTCTTCCTGATGCACCCCAGGATACCATTGGCCTTCTTGGCCACAAGGGCACATTGCTGCCTCATGCTTAACTTGGTGTCCACCAGCACTCCCAGGTCCTTCTCCGCAGAGCTGCTTTCCAGCAGGTCAACCCCCAACCTGTACTGGTGCATGGGGTTATTCCTCCCCAGGTGCAGGACCCTGCACTTGCCTTTGTTGAACTTCATGAGGTTCCTCTCTGCCCACCTCTCCAGCCTGTCCAAGTCTCTTTGAATGGCAGCACAGCCCTCTGGCGTATCAGCCACTCCTCCCAGTTTTGTATCGTCAGCCAACTTGTTGAGGGTGCACTCTGTCCCTTCATCCAGGTCGTTGATGAAGAAGTTGAACAAGACTGGACCCAGTACTGACCCCTGGGGGACACCGCTAGCTACAGGCCTCCAACTAGACTCTGTGCCACTGATCACAACTCTCTGAGCTCTGCCATTCAGCCAGTTCTCAATCCACCTCTCTGTCCACTCATCTAACCCACACTTCCTGAGCTTGTCTATGAGGCTGCTATGGGAGACAGTGTCAAAAGCCTTGCTGAAGTCTAGGTAGACAACATCCACTGCTCTCCCCTCATCTATCCAGCCAGTCATTCCAGCATAGAAGGCTATCAGATTGGTTAGGCATGATTTCCCCTTGGTGAAGCCACGCTGACTACTCCTGATCACCTTCTTTTCCTCCACATGCTTGGAGATGGCTTCCAGGATGAGCTGCTCCATCACCTTTGCAGGGATGGAGATGAGGCTGACTGGCCTGTAGTTCCCTGGGTCCTCCTTCTTGCCCTTTTTGAAGACTGGGGTGACGTTGGCTTTCTTCCAGTCCTCAGGCACCTCTCCTGTCCTCCATGACCTTTCAAAGATGATGGAGAGTGGCTTAGCAATAATGTCCGCCAGCTCCCTCAGCACTCGTGGGTGCATCCCATCAGGGCCCATGGATTTGTGGGTGTCAAGTTTGCTTAAATGATCTCTAACCCACTCCTCCTCCACCAAGGGAAAGTCTTCCTCTCTCCAGACTTTCTCTCTTGCCTCCAGGGTCTGGGGTTCCTGAGGGCTGGCCTGAGCAGTAAAGACTGAAGCAAAGAAGGCATTCAGTAACTCTGCCTTCTCTGTATCCTTCGTCACCAGGGCACCCACCCCATTCAGCAAAGGGCCCACATTTTCCCTAGTCTTCCTCTTGCTGCTGATGTATTTGAAGAAGCCCTTCTTGCTCTCCTTGACATGCCTTGCCAGATTTAATTCCAAACGGGCCTTAGCCTTCCTCGTCGCATCCCTGCATACTCTGACAACATCCCTATATTCCTCCCAAGTGGCCTGTCCCCCTTTCCACTTTCTGTAGACTTCCTTCTTCTGGTTGAGTTTTGCCAGGAGCTCCTTGCTCATCCATGCAGGTCTCCTGCCTCCTTTGCTTGACTTCCTACTCATAGGGATGCACCGCTCTTGAGCCTGGAGGAAGTGATGTTTGAATATTAACCAGCTCTCTTGAACACTCCTTCCTTCTAGGGCCCTCACCCATGGGATTACTCCAAGTAGGTCCCTGAAGAGGCCAAAGTTTGCTCTCCTGAAGTCCAGGGTTGCGATCCTACTTGGTGCCCTGCTGCCTCCTCGCAGAATCCTGAACTCCACCATCTCATGGTCATGCAGCCAAGGCTGCCCCCAACCTTCACATCTTCCACCAGTCCTTCTTTGTTTGTTAGTACGAGGTCCAGCAGCACACCTCTCCTCGTTGGCTCCTCCACCACCTGTGTCAAGAAGTTGTCACCAATGCTCTGCAGGAACCTCCAGGACTCTTTGTGCCTAGCTGTGTTGTCTTTCCAGCAGATATCGGGGTGGTTGAAGTCCCCCATGAGAACCAGGGCCTGGGATCGTGAGGCTACTTCCAGCTGTCTGTAGAAGGCCTCATCCACTTCCTCCTCCTGATCAGGTGGCCTGTAGTAAACACCCACAACAGTGCCACCCATGCTAGCCTGCCCTTTGATCCTTACCCATAAGCTCTCGACTCGCTCTTCATCCACCCCTAGGCACAGCTCAATACATTCCAGTTGCTCTCTCACATAAAGAGCAACTCCACCACCTCGCTTTCCTGGCCTGTCTTTCCTAAAAAGCACGTAGCCATCCATGACAGCACTCCAGTCATGCGAGCTATCCCACCATGTCTCTGTAATGGCAATGAGATCATGGCCCTGCGACCGCACACATATCTCTAGTTCTTCCTGTTTGTTCCCCAAGCTGCGCGCATTGGTATACAGGCATTTCAGGGAGGTGATCGAGCATGCAGGTTTCCCAGGAGGGGGTAAAAGAGGGTCCTCCGTAGCCACATCCCATGCGCACTTCCCTGGCTGCATTCACCTGTTGGAGGCATCCTGACTTGAGCAGTCTTTTGCCAATTACCCTGGCACTATAACTCTCCCCTTCCCCCATCTTTCCTAGTTTAAAGCCCTCCTTACCAGGTTGGCCAACCTGTTGGCAAAGACCCGCGTGCCCCGCCTCGTGAGGTGGATCCCATCTCTCGCCATCAGTTGTCGATCTTCAAACAGGGTCCCATGGTCATAGAAACCAAAACCCTGTTGCCAACAGCAGCGGCACAGCCAGTCGTTAACCTGGAAAGTCCGTCTCCTCCTCCTCTCATCCATCCCCCTCACTGGCAGGATTGAGGAGAAGAAGACCTGGGCTCCCAGACCCTTGAACACCATCCCCAGAGCTCTGAAATCCTGCTTGATGGTCTCCAGTTTGCCCTTGGTGTCATTGGCGCCCACGTGGAAGAGCAGCAGTGGGTAATAGTCCGAAGAATGGAAGAGCCTAGGCAGTCTTTGCATGATGTTCGCTGTCTCACAAACAAGGAGACTGCCGAATCTCTTCGCTGCCTGGCGAACAAGCAGACCGCTGTGCCTCTTCACTGCCTCGCAGAATGACGAACCACTGTGTCTCTTCGCTGCCTCGTAGAATGAGTGACCACTGTGGATGTTCGCTGTCTCACAAACAAGGAGACTGCCGAATCTGTCCGTTGCCTGGCGAAGAAGCAAACTGCTTCGTCTCTTCGCTGCCTGGCGAGCAAGCAAACCGCTGTGTCTCTTGGCTGCCTCGCAGAATGAGTGACCACTGTGGATGTTCGCTGTCTCACAAACAAGGAGACTGCCTAATCTGTCCAATGCCTGGCGAACAAGCAGACTGCTGCGTCTCTTGGCTGCCTCACAGAATGAGTGAGCACTGTGGATGTTCGCTGTCTCACAAACAAGGAGAATGCCGAATCTGTTCGCTGCCTGGCGAACAAGCAGACCGCTGTGTCTCTTGGCTGCCTCGCAGAATGAGTGAGCACTGTGGATGTTCGCTGTCTCACAAACAAGGAGACTGCCTAATCTGTCCACTGCCTGGCGAACAAGCAGACTGCTGCGTCTCTTGGCTGCCTCGCAGAATGAGTGAGCACTGTGGATGTTCGCTGTCTCACAAACAAGGAGAATGCCGAATCTGTTCGCTGCCTGGCGAACAAGCAGACCGCTGTGTCTCTTCGCTGCCTCGCAGAATGAGTGACCACTGTGGATGCTCGCTGTCTCACAAACAAGGAGACTGCCTAATCTGTCCACTGCCTGGCGAACAAGCAAACCGCTTCGTCTCTTCGCTGCCTGGCGAACAAGCAGACCGCTGTGTCTCTTCGCTGCCTCGCAGAATGAGTGACCACTGTGGATGTTCGCTGTCTCACAAACAAGGAGACTGCCTAATCTGTCCACTGCCTGGCGAACAAGCAAACCGCTTCGTCTCTTCGCTGCCTCACGAACAAGCAGACCGCTGTGTCTCTTCGCTGCCTCGCAGAATGAGGAACCACTGTGGATGTTCGCAGTCTCACAAACAAGGAGACTGCCTAATCTGTTCGCTGCCTGGCGAACAACCAGACCGCTGCGTCTCTTGGCTGCCTCGTAGAATGAGTGAGCACTGTGGATCACAGAATCACAGAATTGCTGAGGTTGGAAGGGACCTCTGGAGATCAACTAGTCCAACCCCCCTGCTCAAGCAGGGTCACCTAGAGCACATTGCACAGGATTGCATCCAGGCGCGTTTTGAATATCTCCAGAGAAGGAGACTCCACCACCTCTCTGGGCAACCTGTTCCAGTGCTCTGTCACCCTCACAGTGAAAAAGTTTTTCCTCGTGTTCAGATGGAAGTGTCTGTGTTTCAGTTTGTGCCCATTGCCTCGCGTCCTGTCGCTCGGCACCACTGAAAAGAGTCTGGTCCCATCCTCTCGACACCCTCCCTTCAGATACTTGTACACGTTGATAAGATCTCCTCTCAGCCTTTTCTTCTCCAAGCTAAACAGGCCAAGCTCTCTCAGTCTTTCCTCATAAGAGAGATGCTCCAGTCCCCTAATCATCTTTATAGCCCTTCGCTGGACTTGCTCCAGTAGTGCCACATCCCTCTTGTACTGGGGAGCCCAGAACTGGACGCAGTACTCCAGATGTGGCCTCACCAGGGCTGAGTTGAGGGGGAGGATCACCTCCCTCGACCTGCTGGCAACACTCTTCCTGATGCACCCCAGGATACCATTGGCCTTCTTGGCCACAAGGGCACATTGCTGCCTCATGCTTAACTTGGTGTCCACCAGCACTCCCAGGTCCTTCTCCGCAGAGCTGCTTTCCAGCAGGTCAACCCCCAACCTGTACTGGTGCATGGGGTTATTCCTCCCCAGGTGCAGGACCCTGCACTTGCCTTTGTTGAACTTCATGAGGTTCCTCTCTGCCCACCTCTCCAGCCTGTCCAAGTCTCTTTGAATGGCAGCACAGCCCTCTGGCGTATCAGCCACTCCTCCCAGTTTTGTATCGTCAGCCAACTTGTTGAGGGTGCACTCTGTCCCTTCATCCAGGTCGTTGATGAAGAAGTTGAACAAGACTGGACCCAGTACTGACCCCTGGGGGACACCGCTAGCTACAGGCCTCCAACTAGACTCTGTGCCACTGATCACAACTCTCTGAGCTCTGCCATTCAGCCAGTTCTCAATCCACCTCTCTGTCCACTCATCTAACCCACACTTCCTGAGCTTGTCTATGAGGATGCTATGGGAGACAGTGTCAAAAGCCTTGCTGAAGTCTAGGTAGACAACATCCACTGCTCTCCCCTCATCTATCCAGCCAGTCATTCCAGCATAGAAGGCTATCAGATTGGTTAGGCATGATTTCCCCTTGGTGAAGCCACGCTGACTACTCCTGATCACCTTCTTTTCCTCCACATGCCTGGAGATGGCTTCCAGGATGAGCTGCTCCATCACCTTTGCAGGGATGGAGATGAGGCTGACTGGCCTGTAGTTCCCTGGGTCCTCCTTCTTGCCCTTTTTGAAGACTGGGGTGACGTTGGCTTTCTTCCAGTCCTCAGGCACCTCTCCTGTCCTCCATGACCTTTCAAAGATGATGGAGAGTGGCTTAGCAATAATGTCCGCCAGCTCCCTCAGCACTCGTGGGTGCATCCCATCAGGGCCCATGGATTTGTGGGTGTCAAGTTTGCTTAAATGATCTCTAACCCACTCCTCCTCCACCAAGGGAAAGTCTTCCTCTCTCCAGACTTTCTCTCTTGCCTCCAGGGTCTGGGGTTCCTGAGGGCTGGCCTGAGCAGTAAAGACTGAAGCAAAGAAGACATTCAGTAACTCTGCCTTCTCTGTATCCTTCGTCACCAGGGCACCCACCCCATTCAGCAAAGGGCCCACATTTTCCCTAGTCTTCCTCTTGCTGCTGATGTATTTGAAGAAGCCCTTCTTGCTCTCCTTGACATGCCTTGCCAGATTTAATTCCAAACGGGCCTTAGCCTTCCTCGTCGCATCCCTGCATACTCTGACAACATCCCTATATTCCTCCCAAGTGGCCTGTCCCCCTTTCCACTTTCTGTAGACTTCCTTCTTCTGGTTGAGTTTTGCCAGGAGCTCCTTGCTCATCCATGCAGGTCTCCTGCCTCCTTTGCTTGACTTCCTACTCATAGGGATGCACCGCTCTTGAGCCTGGAGGAAGTGATGTTTGAATATTAACCAGCTCTCTTGAACACTCCTTCCTTCTAGGGCCCTCACCCATGGGATTACTCCAAGTAGGTCCCTGAAGAGGCCAAAGTTTGCTCTCCTGAAGTCCAGGGTTGCGATCCTACTTGGTGCCCTGCTGCCTCCTCGCAGAATCCTGAACTCCACCATCTCATGGTCATGCAGCCAAGGCTGCCCCCAACCTTCACATCTTCCACCAGTCCTTCTTTGTTTGTTAGTACGAGGTCCAGCAGCACACCTCTCCTCGTTGGCTCCTCCACCACCTGTGTCAAGAAGTTGTCACCAATGCTCTGCAGGAACCTCCAGGACTCTTTGTGCCTAGCTGTGTTGTCTTTCCAGCAGATATCGGGGTGGTTGAAGTCCCCCATGAGAACCAGGGCCTGGGATCGTGAGGCTACTTCCAGCTGTCTGTAGAAGGCCTCATCCACTTCCTCCTCCTGATCAGGTGGCCTGTAGTAAACACCCACAACAGTGCCACCCATGCTAGCCTGCCCTTTGATCCTTACCCATAAGCTCTCGACTCGCTCTTCATCCACCCCTAGGCACAGCTCAATACATTCCAGTTGCTCTCTCACATAAAGAGCAACTCCACCACCTCGCTTTCCTGGCCTGTCTTTCCTAAAAAGCACGTAGCCATCCATGACAGCACTCCAGTCATGCGAGCTATCCCACCATGTCTCTGTAATGGCAATGAGATCATGGCCCTGCGACCGCACACATATCTCTAGTTCTTCCTGTTTGTTCCCCAAGCTGCGCGCATTGGTGTACAGGCATTTCAGGGAGGTGATCGAGCATGCAGGTTTCCCAGGAGGGGTAAAAGAGGGTCCTCCGTAGCCACATCCCATGCGCACTTCCCTGGCTGCATTCACCTGTTGGAGGCATCCTGACTTGAGCAGTCTTTTGCCAATTACCCTGGCACTATAACTCTCCCCTTCCCCCATCTTTCCTAGTTTAAAGCCCTCCTTACCAGGTTGGCCAACCTGTTGGCAAAGACCCGCGTGCCCCGCCTCGTGCGGTGGATCCCATCTCTCGCCATCAGTTGTCGATCTTCAAACAGGGTCCCATGGTCATAGAAACCAAAACCCTGTTGCCAACAGCAGCGGCACAGCCAGTCGTTAACCTGGAAAGTCCGTCTCCTCCTCCTCTCATCCATCCCCCTCACTGGCAGGATTGAGGAGAAGATGACCTGGGCTCCCAGACCCTTGAACACCATCCCCAGAGCTCTGAAATCCTGCTTGATGGTCTCCAGTTTGCCCTTGGTGTCATTGGCGCCCACGTGGAAGAGCAGCAGTGGGTAATAGTCCGAAGAATGGAAGAGCCTAGGCAGTCTTTGCATGATGTTCGCTGTCTCACAAACAAGGAGACTGCCGAATCTCTTCGCTGCCTGGCGAACAAGCAGACCGCTGTGCCTCTTCACTGCCTCGCAGAATGACGAACCACTGTGTCTCTTCGCTGCCTCGTAGAATGAGTGACCACTGTGGATGTTCGCTGTCTCACAAACAAGGAGACTGCCGAATCTGTCCATTGCCTGGCGAAGAAGCAAACTGCTTCGTCTCTTCGCTGCCTGGCGAGCAAGCAAACCGCTGTGTCTCTTGGCTGCCTCGCAGAATGAGTGAGCACTGTGGATGTTCGCTGTCTCACAAACAAGGAGACTGCCGAATCTGTCCAATGCCTGGCGAACAAGCAGACTGCTGCGTCTCTTGGCTGCCTCACAGAATGAGTGAGCACTGTGGATGTTCGCTGTCTCACAAACAAGGAGAATGCCGAATCTGTTCGCTGCCTGGCGAACAAGCAGACCGCTGTGTCTCTTCGCTGCCTCGCAGAATGAGGAACCACTGTGGATGCTCGCTGTCTCACAAACAAGGAGACTGCCTAATCTGTCCACTGCCTGGCGAACAAGCAAACCGCTTCGTCTCTTCGCTGCCTGGCGAACAAGCAGACCGCTGTGTCTCTTCGCTGCCTCGCAGAATGAGTGACCACTGTGGATGTTCGCTGTCTCACAAACAAGGAGACTGCCTGATCTGTCCACTGCCTGGCGAACAAGCAAACCGCTTCGTCTCTTCGCTGCCTCACGAACAAGCAGACCGCTGTGTCTCTTCGCTGCCTCGCAGAATGAGGAACCACTGTGGATGTTCGCAGTCTCACAAACAAGGAGACTGCCTAATCTGTTCGCTGCCTGGCGAACAACCAGACCGCTGCGTCTCTTGGCTGCCTCGTAGAATGAGTGAGCACTGTGGATCACAGAATCACAGAATTGCTGAGGTTGGAAGGGACCTCTGGAGATCAACTAGTCCAACCCCCCTGCTCAAGCAGGGTCACCTAGAGCACATTGCACAGGATTGCATCCAGGCGCGTTTTGAATATCTCCAGAGAAGGAGACTCCACCACCTCTCTGGGCAACCTGTTCCAGTGCTCTGTCACCCTCACAGTGAAAAAGTTTTTCCTCGTGTTCAGATGGAAGTGTCTGTGTTTCAGTTTGTGCCCATTGCCTCGCGTCCTGTCGCTCGGCACCACTGAAAAGAGTCTGGTCCCATCCTCTCGACACCCTCCCTTCAGATACTTGTACACGTTGATAAGATCTCCTCTCAGCCTTTTCTTCTCCAAGCTAAACAGGCCAAGCTCTCTCAGTCTTTCCTCATAAGAGAGATGCTCCAGTCCCCTAATCATCTTTATAGCCCTTCGCTGGACTTGCTCCAGTAGTGCCACATCCCTCTTGTACTGGGGAGCCCAGAACTGGACGCAGTACTCCAGATGTGGCCTCACCAGGGCTGAGTTGAGGGGGAGGATCACCTCCCTCGACCTGCTGGCAACACTCTTCCTGATGCACCCCAGGATACCATTGGCCTTCTTGGCCACAAGGGCACATTGCTGCCTCATGCTTAACTTGGTGTCCACCAGCACTCCCAGGTCCTTCTCCGCAGAGCTGCTTTCCAGCAGGTCAACCCCCAACCTGTACTGGTGCATGGGGTTATTCCTCCCCAGGTGCAGGACCCTGCACTTGCCTTTGTTGAACTTCATGAGGTTCCTCTCTGCCCACCTCTCCAGCCTGTCCAAGTCTCTTTGAATGGCAGCACAGCCCTCTGGCGTATCAGCCACTCCTCCCAGTTTTGTATCGTCAGCCAACTTGTTGAGGGTGCACTCTGTCCCTTCATCCAGGTCGTTGATGAAGAAGTTGAACAAGACTGGACCCAGTACTGACCCCTGGGGGACACCGCTAGCTACAGGCCTCCAACTAGACTCTGTGCCACTGATCACAACTCTCTGAGCTCTGCCATTCAGCCAGTTCTCAATCCACCTCTCTGTCCACTCATCTAACCCACACTTCCTGAGCTTGTCTATGAGGATGCTATGGGAGACAGTGTCAAAAGCCTTGCTGAAGTCTAGGTAGACAACATCCACTGCTCTCCCCTCATCTATCCAGCCAGTCATTCCAGCATAGAAGGCTATCAGATTGGTTAGGCATGATTTCCCCTTGGTGAAGCCACGCTGACTACTCCTGATCACCTTCTTTTCCTCCACATGCTTGGAGATGGCTTCCAGGATGAGCTGCTCCATCACCTTTGCAGGGATGGAGATGAGGCTGACTGGCCTGTAGTTCCCTGGGTCCTCCTTCTTGCCCTTTTTGAAGACTGGGGTGACGTTGGCTTTCTTCCAGTCCTCAGGCACCTCTCCTGTCCTCCATGACCTTTCAAAGATGATGGAGAGTGGCTTAGCAATAATGTCCGCCAGCTCCCTCAGCACTCGTGGGTGCATCCCATCAGGGCCCATGGATTTGTGGGTGTCAAGTTTGCTTAAATGATCTCTAACCCACTCCTCCTCCACCAAGGGAAAGTCTTCCTCTCTCCAGACTTTCTCTCTTGCCTCCAGGGTCTGGGGTTCCTGAGGGCTGGCCTGAGCAGTAAAGACTGAAGCAAAGAAGGCATTCAGTAACTCTGCCTTCTCTGTATCCTTCGTCACCAGGGCACCCACCCCATTCAGCAAAGGGCCCACATTTTCCCTAGTCTTCCTCTTGCTGCTGATGTATTTGAAGAAGCCCTTCTTGCTCTCCTTGACATGCCTTGCCAGATTTAATTCCAAACGGGCCTTAGCCTTCCTCGTCGCATCCCTGCATACTCTGACAACATCCCTATATTCCTCCCAAGTGGCCTGTCCCCCTTTCCACTTTCTGTAGACTTCCTTCTTCTGGTTGAGTTTTGCCAGGAGCTCCTTGCTCATCCATGCAGGTCTCCTGCCTCCTTTGCTTGACTTCCTACTCATAGGGATGCACCGCTCTTGAGCCTGGAGGAAGTGATGTTTGAATATTAACCAGCTCTCTTGAACACTCCTTCCTTCTAGGGCCCTCACCCATGGGATTACTCCAAGTAGGTCCCTGAAGAGGCCAAAGTTTGCTCTCCTGAAGTCCAGGGTTGCGATCCTACTTGGTGCCCTGCTGCCTCCTCGCAGAATCCTGAACTCCACCATCTCATGGTCATGCAGCCAAGGCTGCCCCCAACCTTCACATCTTCCACCAGTCCTTCTTTGTTTGTTAGTACGAGGTCCAGCAGCACACCTCTCCTCGTTGGCTCCTCCACCACCTGTGTCAAGAAGTTGTCACCAATGCTCTGCAGGAACCTCCAGGACTCTTTGTGCCTAGCTGTGTTGTCTTTCCAGCAGATATCGGGGTGGTTGAAGTCCCCCATGAGAACCAGGGCCTGGGATCGTGAGGCTACTTCCAGCTGTCTGTAGAAGGCCTCATCCACTTCCTCCTCCTGATCAGGTGGCCTGTAGTAAACACCCACAACAGTGCCACCCATGCTAGCCTGCCCTTTGATCCTTACCCATAAGCTCTCGACTCGCTCTTCATCCACCCCTAGGCACAGCTCAATACATTCCAGTTGCTCTCTCACATAAAGAGCAACTCCACCACCTCGCTTTCCTGGCCTGTCTTTCCTAAAAAGCACGTAGCCATCCATGACAGCACTCCAGTCATGCGAGCTATCCCACCATGTCTCTGTAATGGCAATGAGATCATGGCCCTGCGACCGCACACATATCTCTAGTTCTTCCTGTTTGTTCCCCAAGCTGCGCGCATTGGTGTACAGGCATTTCAGGGAGGTGATCGAGCATGCAGGTTTCCCAGGAGGGGTAAAAGAGGGTCCTCCGTAGCCACATCCCATGCGCACTTCCCTGGCTGCATTCACCTGTTGGAGGCATCCTGACTTGAGCAGTCTTTTGCCAATTACCCTGGCACTATAACTCTCCCCTTCCCCCATCTTTCCTAGTTTAAAGCCCTCCTTACCAGGTTGGCCAACCTGTTGGCAAAGACCCGCGTGCCCCGCCTCGTGCGGTGGATCCCATCTCTCGCCATCAGTTGTCGATCTTCAAACAGGGTCCCATGGTCATAGAAACCAAAACCCTGTTGCCAACAGCAGCGGCACAGCCAGTCGTTAACCTGGAAAGTCCGTCTCCTCCTCCTCTCATCCATCCCCCTCACTGGCAGGATTGAGAAGATGACCTGGGCTCCCAGACCCTTGAACACCATCCCCAGAGCTCTGAAATCCTGCTTGATGGTCTCCAGTTTGCCCTTGGTGTCATTGGCGCCCACGTGGAAGAGCAGCAGTGGGTAATAGTCCGAAGAATTGAAGAGCCTAGGCAGTCTTTGCATGATGTTCGCTGTCTCACAAACAAGGAGACTGCCGAATCTCTTCGCTGCCTGGCGAACAAGCAGACCGCTGTGCCTCTTCACTGCCTCGCAGAATGACGAACCACTGTGTCTCTTCGCTGCCTCGTAGAATGAGTGACCACTGTGGATGTTCGCTGTCTCACAAACAAGGAGACTGCCGAATCTGTCCATTGCCTGGCGAAGAAGCAGACTGCTGCGTCTCTTGGCTGCCTCACAGAATGAGTGAGCACTGTGGATGTTCGCTGTCTCACAAACAAGGAGAATGCCGAATCTGTTCGCTGCCTGGCGAACAAGCAGACCGCTGTGTCTCTTGGCTGCCTCGCAGAATGAGTGAGCACTGTGGATGCTCGCTGTCTCACAAACAAGGAGACTGCCTAATCTGTCCACTGCCTGGCGAACAAGCAAACCGCTTCGTCTCTTCGCTGCCTGGCGAACAAGCAGACCGCTGTGTCTCTTCGCTGCCTCGCAGAATGAGTGACCACTGTGGATGTTCACTGTCTCACAAACAAGGAGACTGCCTAATCTGTCCACTGCCTGGCGAAGAAGCAAACCGCTTCGTCTCTTCGCTGCCTCACGAACAAGCAGACCGCTGTGTCTCTTCGCTGCCTCGCAGAATGAGGAACCACTGTGGATGTTCGCAGTCTCACAAACAAGGAGACTGCCTAATCTGTTCGCTGCCTGGTGAACAACCAGACCGCTGCGTCTCTTGGCTGCCTCGTAGAATGAGTGAGCACTGTGGATCACAGAATCACAGAATTGCTGAGGTTGGAAGGGACCTCTGGAGATCAACTAGTCCAACCCCCCTGCTCAAGCAGGGTCACCTAGAGCACATTGCACAGGATTGCATCCAGGCGCGTTTTGAATATCTCCAGAGAAGGAGACTCCACCACCTCTCTGGGCAACCTGTTCCAGTGCTCTGTCACCCTCACAGTGAAAAAGTTTTTCCTCGTGTTCAGATGGAAGTGTCTGTGTTTCAGTTTGTGCCCATTGCCTCGCGTCCTGTCGCTCGGCACCACTGAAAAGAGTCTGGTCCCATCCTCTCGACACCCTCCCTTCAGATACTTGTACACGTTGATAAGATCTCCTCTCAGCCTTTTCTTCTCCAAGCTAAACAGGCCAAGCTCTCTCAGTCTTTCCTCATAAGAGAGATGCTCCAGTCCCCTAATCATCTTTATAGCCCTTCGCTGGACTTGCTCCAGTAGTGCCACATCCCTCTTGTACTGGGGAGCCCAGAACTGGACGCAGTACTCCAGATGTGGCCTCACCAGGGCTGAGTTGAGGGGGAGGATCACCTCCCTCGACCTGCTGGCAACACTCTTCCTGATGCACCCCAGGATACCATTGGCCTTCTTGGCCACAAGGGCACATTGCTGCCTCATGCTTAACTTGGTGTCCACCAGCACTCCCAGGTCCTTCTCCGCAGAGCTGCTTTCCAGCAGGTCAACCCCCAACCTGTACTGGTGCATGGGGTTATTCCTCCCCAGGTGCAGGACCCTGCACTTGCCTTTGTTGAACTTCATGAGGTTCCTCTCTGCCCACCTCTCCAGCCTGTCCAAGTCTCTTTGAATGGCAGCACAGCCCTCTGGCGTATCAGCCACTCCTCCCAGTTTTGTATCGTCAGCCAACTTGTTGAGGGTGCACTCTGTCCCTTCATCCAGGTCGTTGATGAAGAAGTTGAACAAGACTGGACCCAGTACTGACCCCTGGGGGACACCGCTAGCTACAGGCCTCCAACTAGACTCTGTGCCACTGATCACAACTCTCTGAGCTCTGCCATTCAGCCAGTTCTCAATCCACCTCTCTGTCCACTCATCTAACCCACACTTCCTGAGCTTGTCTATGAGGATGCTATGGGAGACAGTGTCAAAAGCCTTGCTGAAGTCTAGGTAGACAACATCCACTGCTCTCCCCTCATCTATCCAGCCAGTCATTCCAGCATAGAAGGCTATCAGATTGGTTAGGCATGATTTCCCCTTGGTGAAGCCACGCTGACTACTCCTGATCACCTTCTTTTCCTCCACATGCCTGGAGATGGCTTCCAGGATGAGCTGCTCCATCACCTTTGCAGGGATGGAGATGAGGCTGACTGGCCTGTAGTTCCCTGGGTCCTCCTTCTTGCCCTTTTTGAAGACTGGGGTGACGTTGGCTTTCTTCCAGTCCTCAGGCACCTCTCCTGTCCTCCATGACCTTTCAAAGATGATGGAGAGTGGCTTAGCAATAATGTCCGCCAGCTCCCTCAGCACTCGTGGGTGCATCCCATCAGGGCCCATGGATTTGTGGGTGTCAAGTTTGCTTAAATGATCTCTAACCCACTCCTCCTCCACCAAGGGAAAGTCTTCCTCTCTCCAGACTTTCTCTCTTGCCTCCAGGGTCTGGGGTTCCTGAGGGCTGGCCTGAGCAGTAAAGACTGAAGCAAAGAAGACATTCAGTAACTCTGCCTTCTCTGTATCCTTCGTCACCAGGGCACCCACCCCATTCAGCAAAGGGCCCACATTTTCCCTAGTCTTCCTCTTGCTGCTGATGTATTTGAAGAAGCCCTTCTTGCTCTCCTTGACATGCCTTGCCAGATTTAATTCCAAACGGGCCTTAGCCTTCCTCGTCGCATCCCTGCATACTCTGACAACATCCCTATATTCCTCCCAAGTGGCCTGTCCCCCTTTCCACTTTCTGTAGACTTCCTTCTTCTGGTTGAGTTTTGCCAGGAGCTCCTTGCTCATCCATGCAGGTCTCCTGCCTCCTTTGCTTGACTTCCTACTCATAGGGATGCACCGCTCTTGAGCCTGGAGGAAGTGATGTTTGAATATTAACCAGCTCTCTTGAACACTCCTTCCTTCTAGGGCCCTCACCCATGGGATTACTCCAAGTAGGTCCCTGAAGAGGCCAAAGTTTGCTCTCCTGAAGTCCAGGGTTGCGATCCTACTTGGTGCCCTGCTGCCTCCTCGCAGAATCCTGAACTCCACCATCTCATGGTCATGCAGCCAAGGCTGCCCCCAACCTTCACATCTTCCACCAGTCCTTCTTTGTTTGTTAGTACGAGGTCCAGCAGCACACCTCTCCTCGTTGGCTCCTCCACCACCTGTGTCAAGAAGTTGTCACCAATGCTCTGCAGGAACCTCCAGGACTCTTTGTGCCTAGCTGTGTTGTCTTTCCAGCAGATATCGGGGTGGTTGAAGTCCCCCATGAGAACCAGGGCCTGGGATCGTGAGGCTACTTCCAGCTGTCTGTAGAAGGCCTCATCCACTTCCTCCTCCTGATCAGGTGGCCTGTAGTAAACACCCACAACAGTGCCACCCATGCTAGCCTGCCCTTTGATCCTTACCCATAAGCTCTCGACTCGCTCTTCATCCACCCCTAGGCACAGCTCAATACATTCCAGTTGCTCTCTCACATAAAGAGCAACTCCACCACCTCGCTTTCCTGGCCTGTCTTTCCTAAAAAGCACGTAGCCATCCATGACAGCACTCCAGTCATGCGAGCTATCCCACCATGTCTCTGTAATGGCAATGAGATCATGGCCCTGCGACCGCACACATATCTCTAGTTCTTCCTGTTTGTTCCCCAAGCTGCGCGCATTGGTGTACAGGCATTTCAGGGAGGTGATCGAGCATGCAGGTTTCCCAGGAGGGGTAAAAGAGGGTCCTCCGTAGCCACATCCCATGCGCACTTCCCTGGCTGCATTCACCTGTTGGAGGCATCCTGACTTGAGCAGTCTTTTGCCAATTACCCTGGCACTATAACTCTCCCCTTCCCCCATCTTTCCTAGTTTAAAGCCCTCCTTACCAGGTTGGCCAACCTGTTGGCAAAGACCCGCGTGCCCCGCCTCGTGCGGTGGATCCCATCTCTCGCCATCAGTTGTCGATCTTCAAACAGGGTCCCATGGTCATAGAAACCAAAACCCTGTTGCCAACAGCAGCGGCACAGCCAGTCGTTAACCTGGAAAGTCCGTCTCCTCCTCCTCTCATCCATCCCCCTCACTGGCAGGATTGAGGAGAAGATGACCTGGGCTCCCAGACCCTTGAACACCATCCCCAGAGCTCTGAAATCCTGCTTGATGGTCTCCAGTTTGCCCTTGGTGTCATTGGCGCCCACGTGGAAGAGCAGCAGTGGGTAATAGTCCGAAGAATGGAAGAGCCTAGGCAGTCTTTGCATGATGTTCGCTGTCTCACAAACAAGGAGACTGCCGAATCTCTTCGCTGCCTGGCGAACAAGCAGACCGCTGTGCCTCTTCACTGCCTCGCAGAATGACGAACCACTGTGTCTCTTCGCTGCCTCGTAGAATGAGTGACCACTGTGGATGTTCGCTGTCTCACAAACAAGGAGACTGCCTAATCTGTCCACTGCCTGGCGAAGAAGCAAACTGCTTCGTCTCTTCGCTGCCTGGCGAGCAAGCAAACCGCTGTGTCTCTTGGCTGCCTCGCAGAATGAGTGACCACTGTGGATGTTCGCTGTCTCACAAACAAGGAGACTGCCGAATCTGTCCAATGCCTGGCGAACAAGCAGACTGCTGCGTCTCTTGGCTGCCTCACAGAATGAGTGAGCACTGTGGATGTTCGCTGTCTCACAAACAAGGAGAATGCCGAATCTGTTCGCTGCCTGGCGAACAAGCAGACCGCTGTGTCTCTTCGCTGCCTCGCAGAATGAGGAACCACTGTGGATGTTCGCAGTCTCACAAACAAGGAGACTGCCTAATCTGTTCGCTGCCTGGCGAACAACCAGACCGCTGCGTCTCTTGGCTGCCTCGTAGAATGAGTGAGCACTGTGGATCACAGAATCACAGAATTGCTGAGGTTGGAAGGGACCTCTGGAGATCAACTAGTCCAACCCCCCTGCTCAAGCAGGGTCACCTAGAGCACATTGCACAGGATTGCATCCAGGCGCGTTTTGAATATCTCCAGAGAAGGAGACTCCACCACCTCTCTGGGCAACCTGTTCCAGTGCTCTGTCACCCTCACAGTGAAAAAGTTTTTCCTCGTGTTCAGATGGAAGTGTCTGTGTTTCAGTTTGTGCCCATTGCCTCGCGTCCTGTCGCTCGGCACCACTGAAAAGAGTCTGGTCCCATCCTCTCGACACCCTCCCTTCAGATACTTGTACACGTTGATAAGATCTCCTCTCAGCCTTTTCTTCTCCAAGCTAAACAGGCCAAGCTCTCTCAGTCTTTCCTCATAAGAGAGATGCTCCAGTCCCCTAATCATCTTTATAGCCCTTCGCTGGACTTGCTCCAGTAGTGCCACATCCCTCTTGTACTGGGGAGCCCAGAACTGGACGCAGTACTCCAGATGTGGCCTCACCAGGGCTGAGTTGAGGGGGAGGATCACCTCCCTCGACCTGCTGGCAACACTCTTCCTGATGCACCCCAGGATACCATTGGCCTTCTTGGCCACAAGGGCACATTGCTGCCTCATGCTTAACTTGGTGTCCACCAGCACTCCCAGGTCCTTCTCCGCAGAGCTGCTTTCCAGCAGGTCAACCCCCAACCTGTACTGGTGCATGGGGTTATTCCTCCCCAGGTGCAGGACCCTGCACTTGCCTTTGTTGAACTTCATGAGGTTCCTCTCTGCCCACCTCTCCAGCCTGTCCAAGTCTCTTTGAATGGCAGCACAGCCCTCTGGCGTATCAGCCACTCCTCCCAGTTTTGTATCGTCAGCCAACTTGTTGAGGGTGCACTCTGTCCCTTCATCCAGGTCGTTGATGAAGAAGTTGAACAAGACTGGACCCAGTACTGACCCCTGGGGGACACCGCTAGCTACAGGCCTCCAACTAGACTCTGTGCCACTGATCACAACTCTCTGAGCTCTGCCATTCAGCCAGTTCTCAATCCACCTCTCTGTCCACTCATCTAACCCACACTTCCTGAGCTTGTCTATGAGGCTGCTATGGGAGACAGTGTCAAAAGCCTTGCTGAAGTCTAGGTAGACAACATCCACTGCTCTCCCCTCATCTATCCAGCCAGTCATTCCAGCATAGAAGGCTATCAGATTGGTTAGGCATGATTTCCCCTTGGTGAAGCCACGCTGACTACTCCTGATCACCTTCTTTTCCTCCACATGCCTGGAGATGGCTTCCAGGATGAGCTGCTCCATCACCTTTGCAGGGATGGAGATGAGGCTGACTGGCCTGTAGTTCCCTGGGTCCTCCTTCTTGCCCTTTTTGAAGACTGGGGTGACGTTGGCTTTCTTCCAGTCCTCAGGCACCTCTCCTGTCCTCCATGACCTTTCAAAGATGATGGAGAGTGGCTTAGCAATAATGTCCGCCAGCTCCCTCAGCACTCGTGGGTGCATCCCATCAGGGCCCATGGATTTGTGGGTGTCAAGTTTGCTTAAATGATCTCTAACCCACTCCTCCTCCACCAAGGGAAAGTCTTCCTCTCTCCAGACTTTCTCTCTTGCCTCCAGGGTCTGGGGTTCCTGAGGGCTGGCCTGAGCAGTAAAGACTGAAGCAAAGAAGGCATTCAGTAACTCTGCCTTCTCTGTATCCTTCGTCACCAGGGCACCCACCCCATTCAGCAAAGGGCCCACATTTTCCCTAGTCTTCCTCTTGCTGCTGATGTATTTGAAGAAGCCCTTCTTGCTCTCCTTGACATGCCTTGCCAGATTTAATTCCAAACGGGCCTTAGCCTTCCTCGTCGCATCCCTGCATACTCTGACAACATCCCTATATTCCTCCCAAGTGGCCTGTCCCCCTTTCCACTTTCTGTAGACTTCCTTCTTCTGGTTGAGTTTTGCCAGGAGCTCCTTGCTCATCCATGCAGGTCTCCTGCCTCCTTTGCTTGACTTCCTACTCATAGGGATGCACCGCTCTTGAGCCTGGAGGAAGTGATGTTTGAATATTAACCAGCTCTCTTGAACACTCCTTCCTTCTAGGGCCCTCACCCATGGGATTACTCCAAGTAGGTCCCTGAAGAGGCCAAAGTTTGCTCTCCTGAAGTCCAGGGTTGCGATCCTACTTGGTGCCCTGCTGCCTCCTCGCAGAATCCTGAACTCCACCATCTCATGGTCATGCAGCCAAGGCTGCCCCCAACCTTCACATCTTCCACCAGTCCTTCTTTGTTTGTTAGTACGAGGTCCAGCAGCACACCTCTCCTCGTTGGCTCCTCCACCACCTGTGTCAAGAAGTTGTCACCAATGCTCTGCAGGAACCTCCAGGACTCTTTGTGCCTAGCTGTGTTGTCTTTCCAGCAGATATCGGGGTGGTTGAAGTCCCCCATGAGAACCAGGGCCTGGGATCGTGAGGCTACTTCCAGCTGTCTGTAGAAGGCCTCATCCACTTCCTCCTCCTGATCAGGTGGCCTGTAGTAAACACCCACAACAGTGCCACCCATGCTAGCCTGCCCTTTGATCCTTACCCATAAGCTCTCGACTCGCTCTTCATCCACCCCTAGGCACAGCTCAATACATTCCAGTTGCTCTCTCACATAAAGAGCAACTCCACCACCTCGCTTTCCTGGCCTGTCTTTCCTAAAAAGCACGTAGCCATCCATGACAGCACTCCAGTCATGCGAGCTATCCCACCATGTCTCTGTAATGGCAATGAGATCATGGCCCTGCGACCGCACACATATCTCTAGTTCTTCCTGTTTGTTCCCCAAGCTGCGCGCATTGGTGTACAGGCATTTCAGGGAGGTGATCGAGCATGCAGGTTTCCCAGGAGGGGTAAAAGAGGGTCCTCCGTAGCCACATCCCATGCGCACTTCCCTGGCTGCATTCACCTGTTGGAGGCATCCTGACTTGAGCAGTCTTTTGCCAATTACCCTGGCACTATAACTCTCCCCTTCCCCCATCTTTCCTAGTTTAAAGCCCTCCTTACCAGGTTGGCCAACCTGTTGGCAAAGACCCGCGTGCCCCGCCTCGTGCGGTGGATCCCATCTCTCGCCATCAGTTGTCGATCTTCAAACAGGGTCCCATGGTCATAGAAACCAAAACCCTGTTGCCAACAGCAGCGGCACAGCCAGTCGTTAACCTGGAAAGTCCGTCTCCTCCTCCTCTCATCCATCCCCCTCACTGGCAGGATTGAGGAGAAGATGACCTGGGCTCCCAGACCCTTGAACACCATCCCCAGAGCTCTGAAATCCTGCTTGATGGTCTCCAGTTTGCCCTTGGTGTCATTGGCGCCCACGTGGAAGAGCAGCAGTGGGTAATAGTCCGAAGAATGGAAGAGCCTAGGCAGTCTTTGCATGATGTTCGCTGTCTCACAAACAAGGAGACTGCCGAATCTCTTCGCTGCCTGGCGAACAAGCAGACCGCTGTGCCTCTTCACTGCCTCGCAGAATGACGAACCACTGTGTCTCTTCGCTGCCTCGTAGAATGAGTGACCACTGTGGATGTTCGCTGTCTCACAAACAAGGAGACTGCCGAATCTGTCCGTTGCCTGGCGAAGAAGCAAACTGCTTCGTCTCTTCGCTGCCTGGCGAGCAAGCAAACCGCTGTGTCTCTTGGCTGCCTCGCAGAATGAGTGACCACTGTGGATGTTCGCTGTCTCACAAACAAGGAGACTGCCTAATCTGTCCAATGCCTGGCGAACAAGCAGACTGCTGCGTCTCTTGGCTGCCTCACAGAATGAGTGAGCACTGTGGATGTTCGCTGTCTCACAAACAAGGAGAATGCCGAATCTGTTCGCTGCCTGGCGAACAAGCAGACCGCTGTGTCTCTTGGCTGCCTCGCAGAATGAGTGACCACTGTGGATGTTCGCTGTCTCACAAACAAGGAGACTGCCTAATCTGTCCAATGCCTGGCGAACAAGCAGACTGCTGCGTCTCTTGGCTGCCTCACAGAATGAGTGAGCACTGTGGATGTTCGCTGTCTCACAAACAAGGAGAATGCCGAATCTGTTCGCTGCCTGGCGAACAAGCAGACCGCTGTGTCTCTTCGCTGCCTCGCAGAATGAGGAACCACTGTGGATGTTCGCTGTCTCACAAACAAGGAGACTGCCTAATCTGTCCACTGCCTGGCGAACAAGCAAACCGCTTCGTCTCTTCGCTGCCTCACGAACAAGCAGACCGCTGTGTCTCTTCGCTGCCTCGCAGAATGAGGAACCACTGTGGATGTTCGCAGTCTCACAAACAAGGAGACTGCCGAATCTGTCCATTGCCTGGCGAAGAAGCAAACTGCTTCGTCTCTTCGCTGCCTGGCGAGCAAGCAAACCGCTGTGTCTCTTGGCTGCCTCGCAGAATGAGTGACCACTGTGGATGTTCGCTGTCTCACAAACAAGGAGACTGCCTAATCTGTCCAATGCCTGGCGAACAAGCAGACTGCTGCGTCTCTTGGCTGCCTCACAGAATGAGTGAGCACTGTGGATGTTCGCTGTCTCACAAACAAGGAGACTGCCGAATCTGTTCGCTGCCTGGCGAACAAGCAGACCGCTGTGTCTCTTGGCTGCCTCGCAGAATGAGGAACCACTGTGGATGTTCGCTGTCTCACAAACAAGGAGACTGCCTAATCTGTCCAATGCCTGGCGAACAAGCAGACTGCTGCGTCTCTTGGCTGCCTCACAGAATGAGTGAGCACTGTGGATGTTCGCTGTCTCACAAACAAGGAGACTGCCGAATCTGTTCGCTGCCTGGCGAACAAGCAGACCGCTGTGTCTCTTCGCTGCCTCGCAGAATGAGTGACCACTGTGGATGTTCGCTGTCTCACAAACAAGGAGACTGCCTAATCTGTCCACTGCCTGGCGAAGAAGCAAACCGCTTCGTCTCTTCGCTGCCTCACGAACAAGCAGACCGCTGTGTCTCTTCGCTGCCTCGCAGAATGAGGAACCACTGTGGATGTTCGCAGTCTCACAAACAAGGAGACTGCCTAATCTGTTCGCTGCCTGGCGAACAACCAGACCGCTGCGTCTCTTGGCTGCCTCGTAGAATGAGTGACCACTGTGGATCACAGAATCACAGAATTGCTGAGGTTGGAAGGGACCTCTGGAGATCAACTAGTCCAACCCCCCTGCTCAAGCAGGGTCACCTAGAGCACATTGCACAGGATTGCATCCAGGCGCGTTTTGAATATCTCCAGAGAAGGAGACTCCACCACCTCTCTGGGCAACCTGTTCCAGTGCTCTGTCACCCTCACAGTGAAAAAGTTTTTCCTCGTGTTCAGATGGAAGTGTCTGTGTTTCAGTTTGTGCCCATTGCCTCGCGTCCTGTCGCTCGGCACCACTGAAAAGAGTCTGGTCCCATCCTCTCGACACCCTCCCTTCAGATACTTGTACACGTTGATAAGATCTCCTCTCAGCCTTTTCTTCTCCAAGCTAAACAGGCCAAGCTCTCTCAGTCTTTCCTCATAAGAGAGATGCTCCAGTCCCCTAATCATCTTTATAGCCCTTCGCTGGACTTGCTCCAGTAGTGCCACATCCCTCTTGTACTGGGGAGCCCAGAACTGGACGCAGTACTCCAGATGTGGCCTCACCAGGGCTGAGTTGAGGGGGAGGCTCACCTCCCTCGACCTGCTGGCAACACTCTTCCTGATGCACCCCAGGATACCATTGGCCTTCTTGGCCACAAGGGCACATTGCTGCCTCATGCTTAACTTGGTGTCCACCAGCACTCCCAGGTCCTTCTCCGCAGAGCTGCTTTCCAGCAGGTCAACCCCCAACCTGTACTGGTGCATGGGGTTATTCCTCCCCAGGTGCAGGACCCTGCACTTGCCTTTGTTGAACTTCATGAGGTTCCTCTCTGCCCACCTCTCCAGCCTGTCCAAGTCTCTTTGAATGGCAGCACAGCCCTCTGGCGTATCAGCCACTCCTCCCAGTTTTGTATCGTCAGCCAACTTGTTGAGGGTGCACTCTGTCCCTTCATCCAGGTCGTTGATGAAGAAGTTGAACAAGACTGGACCCAGTACTGACCCCTGGGGGACACCGCTAGCTACAGGCCTCCAACTAGACTCTGTGCCACTGATCACAACTCTCTGAGCTCTGCCATTCAGCCAGTTCTCAATCCACCTCTCTGTCCACTCATCTAACCCACACTTCCTGAGCTTGTCTATGAGGATGCTATGGGAGACAGTGTCAAAAGCCTTGCTGAAGTCTAGGTAGACAACATCCACTGCTCTCCCCTCATCTATCCAGCCAGTCATTCCAGCATAGAAGGCTATCAGATTGGTTAGGCATGATTTCCCCTTGGTGAAGCCACGCTGACTACTCCTGATCACCTTCTTTTCCTCCACATGCCTGGAGATGGCTTCCAGGATGAGCTGCTCCATCACCTTTGCAGGGATGGAGATGAGGCTGACTGGCCTGTAGTTCCCTGGGTCCTCCTTCTTGCCCTTTTTGAAGACTGGGGTGACGTTGGCTTTCTTCCAGTCCTCAGGCACCTCTCCTGTCCTCCATGACCTTTCAAAGATGATGGAGAGTGGCTTAGCAATAATGTCCGCCAGCTCCCTCAGCACTCGTGGGTGCATCCCATCAGGGCCCATGGATTTGTGGGTGTCAAGTTTGCTTAAATGATCTCTAACCCACTCCTCCTCCACCAAGGGAAAGTCTTCCTCTCTCCAGACTTTCTCTCTTGCCTCCAGGGTCTGGGGTTCCTGAGGGCTGGCCTGAGCAGTAAAGACTGAAGCAAAGAAGGCATTCAGTAACTCTGCCTTCTCTGTATCCTTCGTCACCAGGGCACCCACCCCATTCAGCAAAGGGCCCACATTTTCCCTAGTCTTCCTCTTGCTGCTGATGTATTTGAAGAAGCCCTTCTTGCTCTCCTTGACATGCCTTGCCAGATTTAATTCCAAACGGGCCTTAGCCTTCCTCGTCGCATCCCTGCATACTCTGACAACATCCCTATATTCCTCCCAAGTGGCCTGTCCCCCTTTCCACTTTCTGTAGACTTCCTTCTTCTGGTTGAGTTTTGCCAGGAGCTCCTTGCTCATCCATGCAGGTCTCCTGCCTCCTTTGCTTGACTTCCTACTCATAGGGATGCACCGCTCTTGAGCCTGGAGGAAGTGATGTTTGAATATTAACCAGCTCTCTTGAACACTCCTTCCTTCTAGGGCCCTCACCCATGGGATTACTCCAAGTAGGTCCCTGAAGAGGCCAAAGTTTGCTCTCCTGAAGTCCAGGGTTGCGATCCTACTTGGTGCCCTGCTGCCTCCTCGCAGAATCCTGAACTCCACCATCTCATGGTCATGCAGCCAAGGCTGCCCCCAACCTTCACATCTTCCACCAGTCCTTCTTTGTTTGTTAGTACGAGGTCCAGCAGCACACCTCTCCTCGTTGGCTCCTCCACCACCTGTGTCAAGAAGTTGTCACCAATGCTCTGCAGGAACCTCCAGGACTCTTTGTGCCTAGCTGTGTTGTCTTTCCAGCAGATATCGGGGTGGTTGAAGTCCCCCATGAGAACCAGGGCCTGGGATCGTGAGGCTACTTCCAGCTGTCTGTAGAAGGCCTCATCCACTTCCTCCTCCTGATCAGGTGGCCTGTAGTAAACACCCACAACAGTGCCACCCATGCTAGCCTGCCCTTTGATCCTTACCCATAAGCTCTCGACTCGCTCTTCATCCACCCCTAGGCACAGCTCAATACATTCCAGTTGCTCTCTCACATAAAGAGCAACTCCACCACCTCGCTTTCCTGGCCTGTCTTTCCTAAAAAGCACGTAGCCATCCATGACAGCACTCCAGTCATGCGAGCTATCCCACCATGTCTCTGTAATGGCAATGAGATCATGGCCCTGCGACCGCACACATATCTCTAGTTCTTCCTGTTTGTTCCCCAAGCTGCGCGCATTGGTGTACAGGCATTTCAGGGAGGTGATCGAGCATGCAGGTTTCCCAGGAGGGGTAAAAGAGGGTCCTCCGTAGCCACATCCCATGCGCACTTCCCTGGCTGCATTCACCTGTTGGAGGCATCCTGACTTGAGCAGTCTTTTGCCAATTACCCTGGCACTATAACTCTCCCCTTCCCCCATCTTTCCTAGTTTAAAGCCCTCCTTACCAGGTTGGCCAACCTGTTGGCAAAGACCCGCGTGCCCCGCCTCGTGCGGTGGATCCCATCTCTCGCCATCAGTTGTCGATCTTCAAACAGGGTCCCATGGTCATAGAAACCAAAACCCTGTTGCCAACAGCAGCGGCACAGCCAGTCGTTAACCTGGAAAGTCCGTCTCCTCCTCCTCTCATCCATCCCCCTCACTGGCAGGATTGAGGAGAAGATGACCTGGGCTCCCAGACCCTTGAACACCATCCCCAGAGCTCTGAAATCCTGCTTGATGGTCTCCAGTTTGCCCTTGGTGTCATTGGCGCCCACGTGGAAGAGCAGCAGTGGGTAATAGTCCGAAGAATGGAAGAGCCTAGGCAGTCTTTGCATGATGTTCGCTATCTCACAAACAAGGAGACTGCCGAATCTCTTCGCTGCCTGGCGAACAAGCAGACCGCTGTGCCTCTTCACTGCCTCGCAGAATGACGAACCACTGTGTCTCTTCGCTGCCTCGTAGAATGAGTGACCACTGTGGATGTTCGCTGTCTCACAAACAAGGAGACTGCCGAATCTGTCCGTTGCCTGGCGAAGAAGCAAACTGCTTCGTCTCTTCGCTGCCTGGCGAGCAAGCAAACCGCTGTGTCTCTTGGCTGCCTCGCAGAATGAGTGACCACTGTGGATGTTCGCTGTCTCACAAACAAGGAGACTGCCTAATCTGTCCAATGCCTGGCGAACAAGCAGACTGCTGCGTCTCTTGGCTGCCTCACAGAATGAGTGAGCACTGTGGATGTTCGCTGTCTCACAAACAAGGAGAATGCCGAATCTGTTCGCTGCCTGGCGAACAAGCAGACCGCTGTGTCTCTTGGCTGCCTCGCAGAATGAGTGACCACTGTGGATGTTCGCTGTCTCACAAACAAGGAGACTGCCTAATCTGTCCAATGCCTGGCGAACAAGCAGACTGCTGCGTCTCTTGGCTGCCTCACAGAATGAGTGAGCACTGTGGATGTTCGCTGTCTCACAAACAAGGAGAATGCCGAATCTGTTCGCTGCCTGGCGAACAAGCAGACCGCTGTGTCTCTTCGCTGCCTCGCAGAATGAGGAACCACTGTGGATGTTCGCTGTCTCACAAACAAGGAGACTGCCTAATCTGTCCACTGCCTGGCGAACAAGCAAACCGCTTCGTCTCTTCGCTGCCTCACGAACAAGCAGACCGCTGTGTCTCTTCGCTGCCTCGCAGAATGAGGAACCACTGTGGATGTTCGCAGTCTCACAAACAAGGAGACTGCCGAATCTGTCCATTGCCTGGCGAAGAAGCAAACTGCTTCGTCTCTTCGCTGCCTGGCGAGCAAGCAAACCGCTGTGTCTCTTGGCTGCCTCGCAGAATGAGTGACCACTGTGGATGTTCGCTGTCTCACAAACAAGGAGACTGCCTAATCTGTCCAATGCCTGGCGAACAAGCAGACTGCTGCGTCTCTTGGCTGCCTCACAGAATGAGTGAGCACTGTGGATGTTCGCTGTCTCACAAACAAGGAGACTGCCTAATCTGTCCAATGCCTGGCGAACAAGCAGACTGCTGCGTCTCTTGGCTGCCTCACAGAATGAGTGAGCACTGTGGATGTTCGCTGTCTCACAAACAAGGAGACTGCCGAATCTGTTCGCTGCCTGGCGAACAAGCAGACCGCTGTGTCTCTTGGCTGCCTCGCAGAATGAGGAACCACTGTGGATGTTCGCTGTCTCACAAACAAGGAGACTGCCTAATCTGTCCAATGCCTGGCGAACAAGCAGACTGCTGCGTCTCTTGGCTGCCTCACAGAATGAGTGAGCACTGTGGATGTTCGCTGTCTCACAAACAAGGAGACTGCCGAATCTGTTCGCTGCCTGGCGAACAAGCAGACCGCTGTGTCTCTTCGCTGCCTCGCAGAATGAGTGACCACTGTGGATGTTCGCTGTCTCACAAACAAGGAGACTGCCTAATCTGTCCACTGCCTGGCGAAGAAGCAAACCGCTTCGTCTCTTCGCTGCCTCACGAACAAGCAGACCGCTGTGTCTCTTCGCTGCCTCGCAGAATGAGGAACCACTGTGGATGTTCGCAGTCTCACAAACAAGGAGACTGCCTAATCTGTTCGCTGCCTGGCGAACAACCAGACCGCTGCGTCTCTTGGCTGCCTCGTAGAATGAGTGACCACTGTGGATCACAGAATCACAGAATTGCTGAGGTTGGAAGGGACCTCTGGAGATCAACTAGTCCAACCCCCCTGCTCAAGCAGGGTCACCTAGAGCACATTGCACAGGATTGCATCCAGGCGCGTTTTGAATATCTCCAGAGAAGGAGACTCCACCACCTCTCTGGGCAACCTGTTCCAGTGCTCTGTCACCCTCACAGTGAAAAAGTTTTTCCTCGTGTTCAGATGGAAGTGTCTGTGTTTCAGTTTGTGCCCATTGCCTCGCGTCCTGTCGCTCGGCACCACTGAAAAGAGTCTGGTCCCATCCTCTCGACACCCTCCCTTCAGATACTTGTACACGTTGATAAGATCTCCTCTCAGCCTTTTCTTCTCCAAGCTAAACAGGCCAAGCTCTCTCAGTCTTTCCTCATAAGAGAGATGCTCCAGTCCCCTAATCATCTTTATAGCCCTTCGCTGGACTTGCTCCAGTAGTGCCACATCCCTCTTGTACTGGGGAGCCCAGAACTGGACGCAGTACTCCAGATGTGGCCTCACCAGGGCTGAGTTGAGGGGGAGGATCACCTCCCTCGACCTGCTGGCAACACTCTTCCTGATGCACCCCAGGATACCATTGGCCTTCTTGGCCACAAGGGCACATTGCTGCCTCATGCTTAACTTGGTGTCCACCAGCACTCCCAGGTCCTTCTCCGCAGAGCTGCTTTCCAGCAGGTCAACCCCCAACCTGTACTGGTGCATGGGGTTATTCCTCCCCAGGTGCAGGACCCTGCACTTGCCTTTGTTGAACTTCATGAGGTTCCTCTCTGCCCACCTCTCCAGCCTGTCCAAGTCTCTTTGAATGGCAGCACAGCCCTCTGGCGTATCAGCCACTCCTCCCAGTTTTGTATCGTCAGCCAACTTGTTGAGGGTGCACTCTGTCCCTTCATCCAGGTCGTTGATGAAGAAGTTGAACAAGACTGGACCCAGTACTGACCCCTGGGGGACACCGCTAGCTACAGGCCTCCAACTAGACTCTGTGCCACTGATCACAACTCTCTGAGCTCTGCCATTCAGCCAGTTCTCAATCCACCTCTCTGTCCACTCATCTAACCCACACTTCCTGAGCTTGTCTATGAGGATGCTATGGGAGACAGTGTCAAAAGCCTTGCTGAAGTCTAGGTAGACAACATCCACTGCTCTCCCCTCATCTATCCAGCCAGTCATTCCAGCATAGAAGGCTATCAGATTGGTTAGGCATGATTTCCCCTTGGTGAAGCCACGCTGACTACTCCTGATCACCTTCTTTTCCTCCACATGCCTGGAGATGGCTTCCAGGATGAGCTGCTCCATCACCTTTGCAGGGATGGAGATGAGGCTGACTGGCCTGTAGTTCCCTGGGTCCTCCTTCTTGCCCTTTTTGAAGACTGGGGTGACGTTGGCTTTCTTCCAGTCCTCAGGCACCTCTCCTGTCCTCCATGACCTTTCAAAGATGATGGAGAGTGGCTTAGCAATAATGTCCGCCAGCTCCCTCAGCACTCGTGGGTGCATCCCATCAGGGCCCATGGATTTGTGGGTGTCAAGTTTGCTTAAATGATCTCTAACCCACTCCTCCTCCACCAAGGGAAAGTCTTCCTCTCTCCAGACTTTCTCTCTTGCCTCCAGGGTCTGGGGTTCCTGAGGGCTGGCCTGAGCAGTAAAGACTGAAGCAAAGAAGGCATTCAGTAACTCTGCCTTCTCTGTATCCTTCGTCACCAGGGCACCCACCCCATTCAGCAAAGGGCCCACATTTTCCCTAGTCTTCCTCTTGCTGCTGATGTATTTGAAGAAGCCCTTCTTGCTCTCCTTGACATGCCTTGCCAGATTTAATTCCAAACGGGCCTTAGCCTTCCTCGTCGCATCCCTGCATACTCTGACAACATCCCTATATTCCTCCCAAGTGGCCTGTCCCCCTTTCCACTTTCTGTAGACTTCCTTCTTCTGGTTGAGTTTTGCCAGGAGCTCCTTGCTCATCCATGCAGGTCTCCTGCCTCCTTTGCTTGACTTCCTACTCATAGGGATGCACCGCTCTTGAGCCTGGAGGAAGTGATGTTTGAATATTAACCAGCTCTCTTGAACACTCCTTCCTTCTAGGGCCCTCACCCATGGGATTACTCCAAGTAGGTCCCTGAAGAGGCCAAAGTTTGCTCTCCTGAAGTCCAGGGTTGCGATCCTACTTGGTGCCCTGCTGCCTCCTCGCAGAATCCTGAACTCCACCATCTCATGGTCATGCAGCCAAGGCTGCCCCCAACCTTCACACCTTCCACCAGTCCTTCTTTGTTTGTTAGTACGAGGTCCAGCAGCACACCTCTCCTCGTTGGCTCCTCCACCACCTGTGTCAAGAAGTTGTCACCAATGCTCTGCAGGAACCTCCAGGACTCTTTGTGCCTAGCTGTGTTGTCTTTCCAGCAGATATCGGGGTGGTTGAAGTCCCCCATGAGAACCAGGGCCTGGGATCGTGAGGCTACTTCCAGCTGTCTGTAGAAGGCCTCATCCACTTCCTCCTCCTGATCAGGTGGCCTGTAGTAAACACCCACAACAGTGCCACCCATGCTAGCCTGCCCTTTGATCCTTACCCATAAGCTCTCGACTCGCTCTTCATCCACCCCTAGGCACAGCTCAATACATTCCAGTTGCTCTCTCACATAAAGAGCAACTCCACCACCTCGCTTTCCTGGCCTGTCTTTCCTAAAAAGCACGTAGCCATCCATGACAGCACTCCAGTCATGCGAGCTATCCCACCATGTCTCTGTAATGGCAATGAGATCATGGCCCTGCGACCGCACACATATCTCTAGTTCTTCCTGTTTGTTCCCCAAGCTGCGCGCATTGGTGTACAGGCATTTCAGGGAGGTGATCGAGCATGCAGGTTTCCCAGGAGGGGTAAAAGAGGGTCCTCCGTAGCCACATCCCATGCGCACTTCCCTGGCTGCATTCACCTGTTGGAGGCATCCTGACTTGAGCAGTCTTTTGCCAATTACCCTGGCACTATAACTCTCCCCTTCCCCCATCTTTCCTAGTTTAAAGCCCTCCTTACCAGGTTGGCCAACCTGTTGGCAAAGACCCGCGTGCCCCGCCTCGTGCGGTGGATCCCATCTCTCGCCATCAGTTGTCGATCTTCAAACAGGGTCCCATGGTCATAGAAACCAAAACCCTGTTGCCAACAGCAGCGGCACAGCCAGTCGTTAACCTGGAAAGTCCGTCTCCTCCTCCTCTCATCCATCCCCCTCACTGGCAGGATTGAGGAGAAGATGACCTGGGCTCCCAGACCCTTGAACACCATCCCCAGAGCTCTGAAATCCTGCTTGATGGTCTCCAGTTTGCCCTTGGTGTCATTGGCGCCCACGTGGAAGAGCAGCAGTGGGTAATAGTCCGAAGAATGGAAGAGCCTAGGCAGTCTTTGCATGATGTTCGCTGTCTCACAAACAAGGAGACTGCCGAATCTCTTCGCTGCCTGGCGAACAAGCAGACCGCTGTGCCTCTTCACTGCCTCGCAGAATGACGAACCACTGTGTCTCTTCGCTGCCTCGTAGAATGAGTGACCACTGTGGATGTTCGCTGTCTCACAAACAAGGAGACTGCCGAATCTGTCCGTTGCCTGGCGAAGAAGCAAACTGCTTCGTCTCTTCGCTGCCTGGCGAGCAAGCAAACCGCTGTGTCTCTTGGCTGCCTCGCAGAATGAGTGACCACTGTGGATGTTCGCTGTCTCACAAACAAGGAGACTGCCTAATCTGTCCAATGCCTGGCGAACAAGCAGACTGCTGCGTCTCTTGGCTGCCTCACAGAATGAGTGAGCACTGTGGATGTTCGCTGTCTCACAAACAAGGAGAATGCCGAATCTGTTCGCTGCCTGGCGAACAAGCAGACCGCTGTGTCTCTTGGCTGCCTCGCAGAATGAGTGACCACTGTGGATGTTCGCTGTCTCACAAACAAGGAGACTGCCTAATCTGTCCAATGCCTGGCGAACAAGCAGACTGCTGCGTCTCTTGGCTGCCTCACAGAATGAGTGAGCACTGTGGATGTTCGCTGTCTCACAAACAAGGAGAATGCCGAATCTGTTCGCTGCCTGGCGAACAAGCAGACCGCTGTGTCTCTTCGCTGCCTCGCAGAATGAGGAACCACTGTGGATGTTCGCTGTCTCACAAACAAGGAGACTGCCTAATCTGTCCACTGCCTGGCGAACAAGCAAACCGCTTCGTCTCTTCGCTGCCTCACGAACAAGCAGACCGCTGTGTCTCTTCGCTGCCTCGCAGAATGAGGAACCACTGTGGATGTTCGCAGTCTCACAAACAAGGAGACTGCCGAATCTGTCCATTGCCTGGCGAAGAAGCAAACTGCTTCGTCTCTTCGCTGCCTGGCGAGCAAGCAAACCGCTGTGTCTCTTGGCTGCCTCGCAGAATGAGTGACCACTGTGGATGTTCGCTGTCTCACAAACAAGGAGACTGCCTAATCTGTCCAATGCCTGGCGAACAAGCAGACTGCTGCGTCTCTTGGCTGCCTCACAGAATGAGTGAGCACTGTGGATGTTCGCTGTCTCACAAACAAGGAGACTGCCTAATCTGTCCAATGCCTGGCGAACAAGCAGACTGCTGCGTCTCTTGGCTGCCTCACAGAATGAGTGAGCACTGTGGATGTTCGCTGTCTCACAAACAAGGAGACTGCCGAATCTGTTCGCTGCCTGGCGAACAAGCAGACCGCTGTGTCTCTTGGCTGCCTCGCAGAATGAGGAACCACTGTGGATGTTCGCTGTCTCACAAACAAGGAGACTGCCTAATCTGTCCAATGCCTGGCGAACAAGCAGACTGCTGCGTCTCTTGGCTGCCTCACAGAATGAGTGAGCACTGTGGATGTTCGCTGTCTCACAAACAAGGAGACTGCCGAATCTGTTCGCTGCCTGGCGAACAAGCAGACCGCTGTGTCTCTTCGCTGCCTCGCAGAATGAGTGACCACTGTGGATGTTCGCTGTCTCACAAACAAGGAGACTGCCTAATCTGTCCACTGCCTGGCGAAGAAGCAAACCGCTTCGTCTCTTCGCTGCCTCACGAACAAGCAGACCGCTGTGTCTCTTCGCTGCCTCGCAGAATGAGGAACCACTGTGGATGTTCGCAGTCTCACAAACAAGGAGACTGCCTAATCTGTTCGCTGCCTGGCGAACAACCAGACCGCTGCGTCTCTTGGCTGCCTCGTAGAATGAGTGACCACTGTGGATCACAGAATCACAGAATTGCTGAGGTTGGAAGGGACCTCTGGAGATCAACTAGTCCAACCCCCCTGCTCAAGCAGGGTCACCTAGAGCACATTGCACAGGATTGCATCCAGGCGCGTTTTGAATATCTCCAGAGAAGGAGACTCCACCACCTCTCTGGGCAACCTGTTCCAGTGCTCTGTCACCCTCACAGTGAAAAAGTTTTTCCTCGTGTTCAGATGGAAGTGTCTGTGTTTCAGTTTGTGCCCATTGCCTCGCGTCCTGTCGCTCGGCACCACTGAAAAGAGTCTGGTCCCATCCTCTCGACACCCTCCCTTCAGATACTTGTACACGTTGATAAGATCTCCTCTCAGCCTTTTCTTCTCCAAGCTAAACAGGCCAAGCTCTCTCAGTCTTTCCTCATAAGAGAGATGCTCCAGTCCCCTAATCATCTTTATAGCCCTTCGCTGGACTTGCTCCAGTAGTGCCACATCCCTCTTGTACTGGGGAGCCCAGAACTGGACGCAGTACTCCAGATGTGGCCTCACCAGGGCTGAGTTGAGGGGGAGGATCACCTCCCTCGACCTGCTGGCAACACTCTTCCTGATGCACCCCAGGATACCATTGGCCTTCTTGGCCACAAGGGCACATTGCTGCCTCATGCTTAACTTGGTGTCCACCAGCACTCCCAGGTCCTTCTCCGCAGAGCTGCTTTCCAGCAGGTCAACCCCCAACCTGTACTGGTGCATGGGGTTATTCCTCCCCAGGTGCAGGACCCTGCACTTGCCTTTGTTGAACTTCATGAGGTTCCTCTCTGCCCACCTCTCCAGCCTGTCCAAGTCTCTTTGAATGGCAGCACAGCCCTCTGGCGTATCAGCCACTCCTCCCAGTTTTGTATCGTCAGCCAACTTGTTGAGGGTGCACTCTGTCCCTTCATCCAGGTCGTTGATGAAGAAGTTGAACAAGACTGGACCCAGTACTGACCCCTGGGGGACACCGCTAGCTACAGGCCTCCAACTAGACTCTGTGCCACTGATCACAACTCTCTGAGCTCTGCCATTCAGCCAGTTCTCAATCCACCTCTCTGTCCACTCATCTAACCCACACTTCCTGAGCTTGTCTATGAGGATGCTATGGGAGACAGTGTCAAAAGCCTTGCTGAAGTCTAGGTAGACAACATCCACTGCTCTCCCCTCATCTATCCAGCCAGTCATTCCAGCATAGAAGGCTATCAGATTGGTTAGGCATGATTTCCCCTTGGTGAAGCCACGCTGACTACTCCTGATCACCTTCTTTTCCTCCACATGCCTGGAGATGGCTTCCAGGATGAGCTGCTCCATCACCTTTGCAGGGATGGAGATGAGGCTGACTGGCCTGTAGTTCCCTGGGTCCTCCTTCTTGCCCTTTTTGAAGACTGGGGTGACGTTGGCTTTCTTCCAGTCCTCAGGCACCTCTCCTGTCCTCCATGACCTTTCAAAGATGATGGAGAGTGGCTTAGCAATAATGTCCGCCAGCTCCCTCAGCACTCGTGGGTGCATCCCATCAGGGCCCATGGATTTGTGGGTGTCAAGTTTGCTTAAATGATCTCTAACCCACTCCTCCTCCACCAAGGGAAAGTCTTCCTCTCTCCAGACTTTCTCTCTTGCCTCCAGGGTCTGGGGTTCCTGAGGGCTGGCCTGAGCAGTAAAGACTGAAGCAAAGAAGGCATTCAGTAACTCTGCCTTCTCTGTATCCTTCGTCACCAGGGCACCCACCCCATTCAGCAAAGGGCCCACATTTTCCCTAGTCTTCCTCTTGCTGCTGATGTATTTGAAGAAGCCCTTCTTGCTCTCCTTGACATGCCTTGCCAGATTTAATTCCAAACGGGCCTTAGCCTTCCTCGTCGCATCCCTGCATACTCTGACAACATCCCTATATTCCTCCCAAGTGGCCTGTCCCCCTTTCCACTTTCTGTAGACTTCCTTCTTCTGGTTGAGTTTTGCCAGGAGCTCCTTGCTCATCCATGCAGGTCTCCTGCCTCCTTTGCTTGACTTCCTACTCATAGGGATGCACCGCTCTTGAGCCTGGAGGAAGTGATGTTTGAATATTAACCAGCTCTCTTGAACACTCCTTCCTTCTAGGGCCCTCACCCATGGGATTACTCCAAGTAGGTCCCTGAAGAGGCCAAAGTTTGCTCTCCTGAAGTCCAGGGTTGCGATCCTACTTGGTGCCCTGCTGCCTCCTCGCAGAATCCTGAACTCCACCATCTCATGGTCATGCAGCCAAGGCTGCCCCCAACCTTCACATCTTCCACCAGTCCTTCTTTGTTTGTTAGTACGAGGTCCAGCAGCACACCTCTCCTCGTTGGCTCCTCCACCACCTGTGTCAAGAAGTTGTCACCAATGCTCTGCAGGAACCTCCAGGACTCTTTGTGCCTAGCTGTGTTGTCTTTCCAGCAGATATCGGGGTGGTTGAAGTCCCCCATGAGAACCAGGGCCTGGGATCGTGAGGCTACTTCCAGCTGTCTGTAGAAGGCCTCATCCACTTCCTCCTCCTGATCAGGTGGCCTGTAGTAAACACCCACAACAGTGCCACCCATGCTAGCCTGCCCTTTGATCCTTACCCATAAGCTCTCGACTCGCTCTTCATCCACCCCTAGGCACAGCTCAATACATTCCAGTTGCTCTCTCACATAAAGAGCAACTCCACCACCTCGCTTTCCTGGCCTGTCTTTCCTAAAAAGCACGTAGCCATCCATGACAGCACTCCAGTCATGCGAGCTATCCCACCATGTCTCTGTAATGGCAATGAGATCATGGCCCTGCGACCGCACACATATCTCTAGTTCTTCCTGTTTGTTCCCCAAGCTGCGCGCATTGGTGTACAGGCATTTCAGGGAGGTGATCGAGCATGCAGGTTTCCCAGGAGGGGTAAAAGAGGGTCCTCCGTAGCCACATCCCATGCGCACTTCCCTGGCTGCATTCACCTGTTGGAGGCATCCTGACTTGAGCAGTCTTTTGCCAATTACCCTGGCACTATAACTCTCCCCTTCCCCCATCTTTCCTAGTTTAAAGCCCTCCTTACCAGGTTGGCCAACCTGTTGGCAAAGACCCGCGTGCCCCGCCTCGTGCGGTGGATCCCATCTCTCGCCATCAGTTGTCGATCTTCAAACAGGGTCCCATGGTCATAGAAACCAAAACCCTGTTGCCAACAGCAGCGGCACAGCCAGTCGTTAACCTGGAAAGTCCGTCTCCTCCTCCTCTCATCCATCCCCCTCACTGGCAGGATTGAGGAGAAGATGACCTGGGCTCCCAGACCCTTGAACACCATCCCCAGAGCTCTGAAATCCTGCTTGATGGTCTCCAGTTTGCCCTTGGTGTCATTGGCGCCCACGTGGAAGAGCAGCAGTGGGTAATAGTCCGAAGAATGGAAGAGCCTAGGCAGTCTTTGCATGATGTTCGCTGTCTCACAAACAAGGAGACTGCCGAATCTGTTCGCTGCCTGGCGAACAAGCAGACCGCTGTGCCTCTTCACTGCCTCGCAGAATGACGAACCACTGTGTCTCTTCGCTGCCTCGTAGAATGAGTGACCACTGTGGATGTTCGCTGTCTCACAAACAAGGAGACTGCCGAATCTGTCCATTGCCTGGCGAAGAAGCAAACTGCTTCGTCTCTTCGCTGCCTGGCGAGCAAGCAAACCGCTGTGTCTCTTGGCTGCCTCGCAGAATGAGTGAGCACTGTGGATGTTCGCTGTCTCACAAACAAGGAGACTGCCTAATCTGTCCACTGCCTGGCGAACAAGCAGACTGCTGCGTCTCTTGGCTGCCTCACAGAATGAGTGAGCACTGTGGATGTTCGCTGTCTCACAAACAAGGAGACTGCCTAATCTGTCCAATGCCTGGCGAACAAGCAGACTGCTGCGTCTCTTGGCTGCCTCACAGAATGAGTGAGCACTGTGGATGTTCGCTGTCTCACAAACAAGGAGACTGCCGAATCTGTTCGCTGCCTGGCGAACAAGCAGACCGCTGTGTCTCTTGGCTGCCTCGCAGAATGAGTGACCACTGTGGATGTTCGCTGTCTCACAAACAAGGAGACTGCCTAATCTGTCCAATGCCTGGCGAACAAGCAGACTGCTGCGTCTCTTGGCTGCCTCACAGAATGAGTGAGCACTGTGGATGTTCGCTGTCTCACAAACAAGGAGACTGCCGAATCTGTTCGCTGCCTGGCGAACAAGCAGACCGCTGTGTCTCTTCGCTGCCTCGCAGAATGAGTGACCACTGTGGATGTTCGCTGTCTCACAAACAAGGAGACTGCCTAATCTGTCCACTGCCTGGCGAAGAAGCAAACCGCTTCGTCTCTTCGCTGCCTCACGAACAAGCAGACCGCTGTGTCTCTTCGCTGCCTCGCAGAATGAGGAACCACTGTGGATGTTCGCAGTCTCACAAACAAGGAGACTGCCTAATCTGTTCGCTGCCTGGCGAACAACCAGACCGCTGCGTCTCTTGGCTGCCTCGTAGAATGAGTGACCACTGTGGATCACAGAATCACAGAATTGCTGAGGTTGGAAGGGACCTCTGGAGATCAACTAGTCCAACCCCCCTGCTCAAGCAGGGTCACCTAGAGCACATTGCACAGGATTGCATCCAGGCGCGTTTTGAATATCTCCAGAGAAGGAGACTCCACCACCTCTCTGGGCAACCTGTTCCAGTGCTCTGTCACCCTCACAGTGAAAAAGTTTTTCCTCGTGTTCAGATGGAAGTGTCTGTGTTTCAGTTTGTGCCCATTGCCTCGCGTCCTGTCGCTCGGCACCACTGAAAAGAGTCTGGTCCCATCCTCTCGACACCCTCCCTTCAGATACTTGTACACGTTGATAAGATCTCCTCTCAGCCTTTTCTTCTCCAAGCTAAACAGGCCAAGCTCTCTCAGTCTTTCCTCATAAGAGAGATGCTCCAGTCCCCTAATCATCTTTATAGCCCTTCGCTGGACTTGCTCCAGTAGTGCCACATCCCTCTTGTACTGGGGAGCCCAGAACTGGACGCAGTACTCCAGATGTGGCCTCACCAGGGCTGAGTTGAGGGGGAGGATCACCTCCCTCGACCTGCTGGCAACACTCTTCCTGATGCACCCCAGGATACCATTGGCCTTCTTGGCCACAAGGGCACATTGCTGCCTCATGCTTAACTTGGTGTCCACCAGCACTCCCAGGTCCTTCTCCGCAGAGCTGCTTTCCAGCAGGTCAACCCCCAACCTGTACTGGTGCATGGGGTTATTCCTCCCCAGGTGCAGGACCCTGCACTTGCCTTTGTTGAACTTCATGAGGTTCCTCTCTGCCCACCTCTCCAGCCTGTCCAAGTCTCTTTGAATGGCAGCACAGCCCTCTGGCGTATCAGCCACTCCTCCCAGTTTTGTATCGTCAGCCAACTTGTTGAGGGTGCACTCTGTCCCTTCATCCAGGTCGTTGATGAAGAAGTTGAACAAGACTGGACCCAGTACTGACCCCTGGGGGACACCGCTAGCTACAGGCCTCCAACTAGACTCTGTGCCACTGATCACAACTCTCTGAGCTCTGCCATTCAGCCAGTTCTCAATCCACCTCTCTGTCCACTCATCTAACCCACACTTCCTGAGCTTGTCTATGAGGATGCTATGGGAGACAGTGTCAAAAGCCTTGCTGAAGTCTAGGTAGACAACATCCACTGCTCTCCCCTCATCTATCCAGCCAGTCATTCCAGCATAGAAGGCTATCAGATTGGTTAGGCATGATTTCCCCTTGGTGAAGCCACGCTGACTACTCCTGATCACCTTCTTTTCCTCCACATGCTTGGAGATGGCTTCCAGGATGAGCTGCTCCATCACCTTTGCAGGGATGGAGATGAGGCTGACTGGCCTGTAGTTCCCTGGGTCCTCCTTCTTGCCCTTTTTGAAGACTGGGGTGACGTTGGCTTTCTTCCAGTCCTCAGGCACCTCTCCTGTCCTCCATGACCTTTCAAAGATGATGGAGAGTGGCTTAGCAATAATGTCCGCCAGCTCCCTCAGCACTCGTGGGTGCATCCCATCAGGGCCCATGGATTTGTGGGTGTCAAGTTTGCTTAAATGATCTCTAACCCACTCCTCCTCCACCAAGGGAAAGTCTTCCTCTCTCCAGACTTTCTCTCTTGCCTCCAGGGTCTGGGGTTCCTGAGGGCTGGCCTGAGCAGTAAAGACTGAAGCAAAGAAGGCATTCAGTAACTCTGCCTTCTCTGTATCCTTCGTCACCAGGGCACCCACCCCATTCAGCAAAGGGCCCACATTTTCCCTAGTCTTCCTCTTGCTGCTGATGTATTTGAAGAAGCCCTTCTTGCTCTCCTTGACATGCCTTGCCAGATTTAATTCCAAACGGGCCTTAGCCTTCCTCGTCGCATCCCTGCATACTCTGACAACATCCCTATATTCCTCCCAAGTGGCCTGTCCCCCTTTCCACTTTCTGTAGACTTCCTTCTTCTGGTTGAGTTTTGCCAGGAGCTCCTTGCTCATCCATGCAGGTCTCCTGCCTCCTTTGCTTGACTTCCTACTCATAGGGATGCACCGCTCTTGAGCCTGGAGGAAGTGATGTTTGAATATTAACCAGCTCTCTTGAACACTCCTTCCTTCTAGGGCCCTCACCCATGGGATTACTCCAAGTAGGTCCCTGAAGAGGCCAAAGTTTGCTCTCCTGAAGTCCAGGGTTGCGATCCTACTTGGTGCCCTGCTGCCTCCTCGCAGAATCCTGAACTCCACCATCTCATGGTCATGCAGCCAAGGCTGCCCCCAACCTTCACATCTTCCACCAGTCCTTCTTTGTTTGTTAGTACGAGGTCCAGCAGCACACCTCTCCTCGTTGGCTCCTCCACCACCTGTGTCAAGAAGTTGTCACCAATGCTCTGCAGGAACCTCCAGGACTCTTTGTGCCTAGCTGTGTTGTCTTTCCAGCAGATATCGGGGTGGTTGAAGTCCCCCATGAGAACCAGGGCCTGGGATCGTGAGGCTACTTCCAGCTGTCTGTAGAAGGCCTCATCCACTTCCTCCTCCTGATCAGGTGGCCTGTAGTAAACACCCACAACAGTGCCACCCATGCTAGCCTGCCCTTTGATCCTTACCCATAAGCTCTCGACTCGCTCTTCATCCACCCCTAGGCACAGCTCAATACATTCCAGTTGCTCTCTCACATAAAGAGCAACTCCACCACCTCGCTTTCCTGGCCTGTCTTTCCTAAAAAGCACGTAGCCATCCATGACAGCACTCCAGTCATGCGAGCTATCCCACCATGTCTCTGTAATGGCAATGAGATCATGGCCCTGCGACCGCACACATATCTCTAGTTCTTCCTGTTTGTTCCCCAAGCTGCGCGCATTGGTGTACAGGCATTTCAGGGAGGTGATCGAGCATGCAGGTTTCCCAGGAGGGGTAAAAGAGGGTCCTCCGTAGCCACATCCCATGCGCACTTCCCTGGCTGCATTCACCTGTTGGAGGCATCCTGACTTGAGCAGTCTTTTGCCAATTACCCTGGCACTATAACTCTCCCCTTCCCCCATCTTTCCTAGTTTAAAGCCCTCCTTACCAGGTTGGCCAACCTGTTGGCAAAGACCCGCGTGCCCCGCCTCGTGCGGTGGATCCCATCTCTCGCCATCAGTTGTCGATCTTCAAACAGGGTCCCATGGTCATAGAAACCAAAACCCTGTTGCCAACAGCAGCGGCACAGCCAGTCGTTAACCTGGAAAGTCCGTCTCCTCCTCCTCTCATCCATCCCCCTCACTGGCAGGATTGAGGAGAAGATGACCTGGGCTCCCAGACCCTTGAACACCATCCCCAGAGCTCTGAAATCCTGCTTGATGGTCTCCAGTTTGCCCTTGGTGTCATTGGCGCCCACGTGGAAGAGCAGCAGTGGGTAATAGTCCGAAGAATGGAAGAGCCTAGGCAGTCTTTGCATGATGTTCGCTGTCTCACAAACAAGGAGACTGCCGAATCTCTTCGCTGCCTGGCGAACAAGCAGACCGCTGTGCCTCTTCACTGCCTCGCAGAATGACGAACCACTGTGTCTCTTCGCTGCCTCGTAGAATGAGTGACCACTGTGGATGTTCGCTGTCTCACAAACAAGGAGACTGCCGAATCTGTCCATTGCCTGGCGAAGAAGCAGACTGCTGCGTCTCTTGGCTGCCTCACAGAATGAGTGAGCACTGTGGATGTTCGCTGTCTCACAAACAAGGAGAATGCCGAATCTGTTCGCTGCCTGGCGAACAAGCAGACCGCTGTGTCTCTTGGCTGCCTCGCAGAATGAGTGAGCACTGTGGATGTTCGCTGTCTCACAAACAAGGAGACTGCCTAATCTGTCCAATGCCTGGCGAACAAGCAGACTGCTGCGTCTCTTGGCTGCCTCACAGAATGAGTGAGCACTGTGGATGTTCGCTGTCTCACAAACAAGGAGAATGCCGAATCTGTTCGCTGCCTGGCGAACAAGCAGACCGCTGTGTCTCTTCGCTGCGTCGCAGAATGAGGAACCACTGTGGATGTTCGCTGTCTCACAAACAAGGAGACTGCCTAATCTGTCCACTGCCTGGCGAACAAGCAAACCGCTTCGTCTCTTCGCTGCCTGGCGAACAAGCAGACCGCTGTGTCTCTTCGCTGCCTCGCAGAATGAGTGAGCACTGTGGATGTTCGCTGTCTCACAAACAAGGAGACTGCCTAATCTGTCCAATGCCTGGCGAACAAGCAGACTGCTGCGTCTCTTGGCTGCCTCACAGAATGAGTGAGCACTGTGGATGTTCGCTGTCTCACAAACAAGGAGAATGCCGAATCTGTTCGCTGCCTGGCGAACAAGCAGACCGCTGTGTCTCTTCGCTGCCTCGCAGAATGAGGAACCACTGTGGATGTTCGCTGTCTCACAAACAAGGAGACTGCCTAATCTGTCCACTGCCTGGCGAAGAAGCAAACTGCTTCGTCTCTTCGCTGCCTGGCGAGCAAGCAAACCGCTGTGTCTCTTGGCTGCCTCGCAGAATGAGTGACCACTGTGGATGTTCGCTGTCTCACAAACAAGGAGACTGCCTAATCTGTCCAATGCCTGGCGAACAAGCAGACTGCTGCGTCTCTTGGCTGCCTCACAGAATGAGTGAGCACTGTGGATGTTCGCTGTCTCACAAACAAGGAGACTGCCTAATCTGTCCAATGCCTGGCGAACAAGCAGACTGCTGCGTCTCTTGGCTGCCTCACAGAATGAGTGAGCACTGTGGATGTTCGCTGTCTCACAAACAAGGAGAATGCCGAATCTGTTCGCTGCCTGGCGAACAAGCAGACCGCTGTGTCTCTTCGCTGCCTCGCAGAATGAGGAACCACTGTGGATGTTCGCTGTCTCACAAACAAGGAGACTGCCTAATCTGTCCAATGCCTGGCGAACAAGCAGACTGCTGCGTCTCTTGGCTGCCTCACAGAATGAGTGAGCACTGTGGATGTTCGCTGTCTCACAAACAAGGAGACTGCCGAATCTGTTCGCTGCCTGGCGAACAAGCAGACCGCTGTGTCTCTTCGCTGCCTCGCAGAATGAGGAACCACTGTGGATGTTCGCTGTCTCACAAACAAGGAGACTGCCTAATCTGTCCACTGCCTGGCGAACAAGCAAACCGCTTCGTCTCTTCGCTGCCTCATGAACAAGCAGACCGCTGTGTCTCTTCGCTGCCTCGCAGAATGAGGAACCACTGTGGATGTTCGCAGTCTCACAAACAAGGAGACTGCCTAATCTGTTCGCTGCCTGGCGAACAACCAGACCGCTGCGTCTCTTGGCTGCCTCGTAGAATGAGTGACCACTGTGGATCACAGAATCACAGAATTGCTGAGGTTGGAAGGGACCTCTGGAGATCAACTAGTCCAACCCCCCTGCTCAAGCAGGGTCACCTAGAGCACATTGCACAGGATTGCATCCAGGCGCGTTTTGAATATCTCCAGAGAAGGAGACTCCACCACCTCTCTGGGCAACCTGTTCCAGTGCTCTGTCACCCTCACAGTGAAAAAGTTTTTCCTCGTGTTCAGATGGAAGTGTCTGTGTTTCAGTTTGTGCCCATTGCCTCGCGTCCTGTCGCTCGGCACCACTGAAAAGAGTCTGGTCCCATCCTCTCGACACCCTCCCTTCAGATACTTGTACACGTTGATAAGATCTCCTCTCAGCCTTTTCTTCTCCAAGCTAAACAGGCCAAGCTCTCTCAGTCTTTCCTCATAAGAGAGATGCTCCAGTCCCCTAATCATCTTTATAGCCCTTCGCTGGACTTGCTCCAGTAGTGCCACATCCCTCTTGTACTGGGGAGCCCAGAACTGGACGCAGTACTCCAGATGTGGCCTCACCAGGGCTGAGTTGAGGGGGAGGATCACCTCCCTCGACCTGCTGGCAACACTCTTCCTGATGCACCCCAGGATACCATTGGCCTTCTTGGCCACAAGGGCACATTGCTGCCTCATGCTTAACTTGGTGTCCACCAGCACTCCCAGGTCCTTCTCCGCAGAGCTGCTTTCCAGCAGGTCAACCCCCAACCTGTACTGGTGCATGGGGTTATTCCTCCCCAGGTGCAGGACCCTGCACTTGCCTTTGTTGAACTTCATGAGGTTCCTCTCTGCCCACCTCTCCAGCCTGTCCAAGTCTCTTTGAATGGCAGCACAGCCCTCTGGCGTATCAGCCACTCCTCCCAGTTTTGTATCGTCAGCCAACTTGTTGAGGGTGCACTCTGTCCCTTCATCCAGGTCGTTGATGAAGAAGTTGAACAAGACTGGACCCAGTACTGACCCCTGGGGGACACCGCTAGCTACAGGCCTCCAACTAGACTCTGTGCCACTGATCACAACTCTCTGAGCTCTGCCATTCAGCCAGTTCTCAATCCACCTCTCTGTCCACTCATCTAACCCACACTTCCTGAGCTTGTCTATGAGGATGCTATGGGAGACAGTGTCAAAAGCCTTGCTGAAGTCTAGGTAGACAACATCCACTGCTCTCCCCTCATCTATCCAGCCAGTCATTCCAGCATAGAAGGCTATCAGATTGGTTAGGCATGATTTCCCCTTGGTGAAGCCACGCTGACTACTCCTGATCACCTTCTTTTCCTCCACATGCTTGGAGATGGCTTCCAGGATGAGCTGCTCCATCACCTTTGCAGGGATGGAGATGAGGCTGACTGGCCTGTAGTTCCCTGGGTCCTCCTTCTTGCCCTTTTTGAAGACTGGGGTGACGTTGGCTTTCTTCCAGTCCTCAGGCACCTCTCCTGTCCTCCATGACCTTTCAAAGATGATGGAGAGTGGCTTAGCAATAATGTCCGCCAGCTCCCTCAGCACTCGTGGGTGCATCCCATCAGGGCCCATGGATTTGTGGGTGTCAAGTTTGCTTAAATGATCTCTAACCCACTCCTCCTCCACCAAGGGAAAGTCTTCCTCTCTCCAGACTTTCTCTCTTGCCTCCAGGGTCTGGGGTTCCTGAGGGCTGGCCTGAGCAGTAAAGACTGAAGCAAAGAAGGCATTCAGTAACTCTGCCTTCTCTGTATCCTTCGTCACCAGGGCACCCACCCCATTCAGCAAAGGGCCCACATTTTCCCTAGTCTTCCTCTTGCTGCTGATGTATTTGAAGAAGCCCTTCTTGCTCTCCTTGACATGCCTTGCCAGATTTAATTCCAAACGGGCCTTAGCCTTCCTCGTCGCATCCCTGCATACTCTGACAACATCCCTATATTCCTCCCAAGTGGCCTGTCCCCCTTTCCACTTTCTGTAGACTTCCTTCTTCTGGTTGAGTTTTGCCAGGAGCTCCTTGCTCATCCATGCAGGTCTCCTGCCTCCTTTGCTTGACTTCCTACTCATAGGGATGCACCGCTCTTGAGCCTGGAGGAAGTGATGTTTGAATATTAACCAGCTCTCTTGAACACTCCTTCCTTCTAGGGCCCTCACCCATGGGATTACTCCAAGTAGGTCCCTGAAGAGGCCAAAGTTTGCTCTCCTGAAGTCCAGGGTTGCGATCCTACTTGGTGCCCTGCTGCCTCCTCGCAGAATCCTGAACTCCACCATCTCATGGTCATGCAGCCAAGGCTGCCCCCAACCTTCACATCTTCCACCAGTCCTTCTTTGTTTGTTAGTACGAGGTCCAGCAGCACACCTCTCCTCGTTGGCTCCTCCACCACCTGTGTCAAGAAGTTGTCACCAATGCTCTGCAGGAACCTCCAGGACTCTTTGTGCCTAGCTGTGTTGTCTTTCCAGCAGATATCGGGGTGGTTGAAGTCCCCCATGAGAACCAGGGCCTGGGATCGTGAGGCTACTTCCAGCTGTCTGTAGAAGGCCTCATCCACTTCCTCCTCCTGATCAGGTGGCCTGTAGTAAACACCCACAACAGTGCCACCCATGCTAGCCTGCCCTTTGATCCTTACCCATAAGCTCTCGACTCGCTCTTCATCCACCCCTAGGCACAGCTCAATACATTCCAGTTGCTCTCTCACATAAAGAGCAACTCCACCACCTCGCTTTCCTGGCCTGTCTTTCCTAAAAAGCACGTAGCCATCCATGACAGCACTCCAGTCATGCGAGCTATCCCACCATGTCTCTGTAATGGCAATGAGATCATGGCCCTGCGACCGCACACATATCTCTAGTTCTTCCTGTTTGTTCCCCAAGCTGCGCGCATTGGTGTACAGGCATTTCAGGGAGGTGATCGAGCATGCAGGTTTCCCAGGAGGGGTAAAAGAGGGTCCTCCGTAGCCACATCCCATGCGCACTTCCCTGGCTGCATTCACCTGTTGGAGGCATCCTGACTTGAGCAGTCTTTTGCCAATTACCCTGGCACTATAACTCTCCCCTTCCCCCATCTTTCCTAGTTTAAAGCCCTCCTTACCAGGTTGGCCAACCTGTTGGCAAAGACCCGCGTGCCCCGCCTCGTGCGGTGGATCCCATCTCTCGCCATCAGTTGTCGATCTTCAAACAGGGTCCCATGGTCATAGAAACCAAAACCCTGTTGCCAACAGCAGCGGCACAGCCAGTCGTTAACCTGGAAAGTCCGTCTCCTCCTCCTCTCATCCATCCCCCTCACTGGCAGGATTGAGGAGAAGAAGACCTGGGCTCCCAGACCCTTGAACACCATCCCCAGAGCTCTGAAATCCTGCTTGATGGTCTCCAGTTTGCCCTTGGTGTCATTGGCGCCCACATGGAAGAGCAGCAGTGGGTAATAGTCCGAAGAATGGATGAGCCTAGGCAGTCTTTGCATGATGTTCGCTGTCTCACAAACTAGGAGACTGCCGAATCTCTTCGCTGCCTGGCGAACAAGCAGACCGCTGTGCCTCTTCACTGCCTCGCAGAATGACGAACCACTGTGTCTCTTCGCTGCCTCGTAGAATGAGTGACCACTGTGGATGTTCGCTGTCTCACAAACAAGGAGACTGCCTAATCTGTCCACTGCCTGGCGAAGAAGCAAACTGCTTCGTCTCTTCGCTGCCTGGCGAGCAAGCAAACCGCTGTGTCTCTTGGCTGCCTCGCAGAATGAGTGACCACTGTGGATGTTCGCTGTCTCACAAACAAGGAGACTGCCTAATCTGTCCAATGCCTGGCGAACAAGCAGACTGCTGCGTCTCTTGGCTGCCTCACGAACAAGCAGACCGCTGTGTCTCTTCGCTGCCTCGCAGAATGAGGAACCACTGTGGATGTTCGCTGTCTCACAAACAAGGAGACTGCCTAATCTGTCCACTGCCTGGCGAAGAAGCAAACCGCTTCGTCTCTTCGCTGCCTGGCGAACAAGCAGACCGCTGTGTCTCTTCGCTGCCTCGCAGAATGAGTGACCACTGTGGATGTTCGCTGTCTCACAAACAAGGAGACTGCCTAATCTGTCCACTGCCTGGCGAAGAAGCAAACCGCTTCGTCTCTTCGCTGCCTCACGAACAAGCAGACCGCTGTGTCTCTTCGCTGCCTCGCAGAATGAGGAACCACTGTGGATGTTCGCAGTCTCACAAACAAGGAGACTGCCTAATCTGTTCGCTGCCTGGCGAACAACCAGACCGCTGCGTCTCTTGGCTGCCTCGTAGAATGAGTGACCACTGTGGATCACAGAATCACAGAATTGCTGAGGTTGGAAGGGACCTCTGGAGATCAACTAGTCCAACCCCCCTGCTCAAGCAGGGTCACCTAGAGCACATTGCACAGGATTGCATCCAGGCGCGTTTTGAATATCTCCAGAGAAGGAGACTCCACCACCTCTCTGGGCAACCTGTTCCAGTGCTCTGTCACCCTCACAGTGAAAAAGTTTTTCCTCGTGTTCAGATGGAAGTGTCTGTGTTTCAGTTTGTGCCCATTGCCTCGCGTCCTGTCGCTCGGCACCACTGAAAAGAGTCTGGTCCCATCCTCTCGACACCCTCCCTTCAGATACTTGTACACGTTGATAAGATCTCCTCTCAGCCTTTTCTTCTCCAAGCTAAACAGGCCAAGCTCTCTCAGTCTTTCCTCATAAGAGAGATGCTCCAGTCCCCTAATCATCTTTATAGCCCTTCGCTGGACTTGCTCCAGTAGTGCCACATCCCTCTTGTACTGGGGAGCCCAGAACTGGACGCAGTACTCCAGATGTGGCCTCACCAGGGCTGAGTTGAGGGGGAGGATCACCTCCCTCGACCTGCTGGCAACACTCTTCCTGATGCACCCCAGGATACCATTGGCCTTCTTGGCCACAAGGGCACATTGCTGCCTCATGCTTAACTTGGTGTCCACCAGCACTCCCAGGTCCTTCTCCGCAGAGCTGCTTTCCAGCAGGTCAACCCCCAACCTGTACTGGTGCATGGGGTTATTCCTCCCCAGGTGCAGGACCCTGCACTTGCCTTTGTTGAACTTCATGAGGTTCCTCTCTGCCCACCTCTCCAGCCTGTCCAAGTCTCTTTGAATGGCAGCACAGCCCTCTGGCGTATCAGCCACTCCTCCCAGTTTTGTATCGTCAGCCAACTTGTTGAGGGTGCACTCTGTCCCTTCATCCAGGTCGTTGATGAAGAAGTTGAACAAGACTGGACTCAGTACTGACCCCTGGGGGACACCGCTAGCTACAGGCCTCCAACTAGACTCTGTGCCACTGATCACAACTCTCTGAGCTCTGCCATTCAGCCAGTTCTCAATCCACCTCTCTGTCCACTCATCTAACCCACACTTCCTGAGCTTGTCTATGAGGATGCTATGGGAGACAGTGTCAAAAGCCTTGCTGAAGTCTAGGTAGACAACATCCACTGCTCTCCCCTCATCTATCCAGCCAGTCATTCCAGCATAGAAGGCTATCAGATTGGTTAGGCATGATTTCCCCTTGGTGAAGCCACGCTGACTACTCCTGATCACCTTCTTTTCCTCCACATGCTTGGAGATGGCTTCCAGGATGAGCTGCTCCATCACCTTTGCAGGGATGGAGATGAGGCTGACTGGCCTGTAGTTCCCTGGGTCCTCCTTCTTGCCCTTTTTGAAGACTGGGGTGACGTTGGCTTTCTTCCAGTCCTCAGGCACCTCTCCTGTCCTCCATGACCTTTCAAAGATGATGGAGAGTGGCTTAGCAATAATGTCCGCCAGCTCCCTCAGCACTCGTGGGTGCATCCCATCAGGGCCCATGGATTTGTGGGTGTCAAGTTTGCTTAAATGATCTCTAACCCACTCCTCCTCCACCAAGGGAAAGTCTTCCTCTCTCCAGACTTTCTCTCTTGCCTCCAGGGTCTGGGGTTCCTGAGGGCTGGCCTGAGCAGTAAAGACTGAAGCAAAGAAGACATTCAGTAACTCTGCCTTCTCTGTATCCTTCGTCACCAGGGCACCCACCCCATTCAGCAAAGGGCCCACATTTTCTCTAGTCTTCCTCTTGCTGCTGATGTATTTGAAGAAGCCCTTCTTGCTCTCCTTGACATGCCTTGCCAGATTTAATTCCAAACGGGCCTTAGCCTTCCTCGTCGCATCCCTGCATACTCTGACAACATCCCTATATTCCTCCCAAGTGGCCTGTCCCCCTTTCCACTTTCTGTAGACTTCCTTCTTCTGGTTGAGTTTTGCCAGGAGCTCCTTGCTCATCCATGCAGGTCTCCTGCCTCCTTTGCTTGACTTCCTACTCATAGGGATGCACCGCTCTTGAGCCTGGAGGAAGTGATGTTTGAATATTAACCAGCTCTCTTGAACACTCCTTCCTTCTAGGGCCCTCACCCATGGGATTACTCCAAGTAGGTCCCTGAAGAGGCCAAAGTTTGCTCTCCTGAAGTCCAGGGTTGCGATCCTACTTGGTGCCCTGCTGCCTCCTCGCAGAATCCTGAACTCCACCATCTCATGGTCATGCAGCCAAGGCTGCCCCCAACCTTCACACCTTCCACCAGTCCTTCTTTGTTTGTTAGTACGAGGTCCAGCAGCACACCTCTCCTCGTTGGCTCCTCCACCACCTGTGTCAAGAAGTTGTCACCAATGCTCTGCAGGAACCTCCAGGACTCTTTGTGCCTAGCTGTGTTGTCTTTCCAGCAGATATCGGGGTGGTTGAAGTCCCCCATGAGAACCAGGGCCTGGGATCGTGAGGCTACTTCCAGCTGTCTGTAGAAGGCCTCATCCACTTCCTCCTCCTGATCAGGTGGCCTGTAGTAAACACCCACAACAGTGCCACCCATGCTAGCCTGCCCTTTGATCCTTACCCATAAGCTCTCGACTCGCTCTTCATCCACCCCTAGGCACAGCTCAATACATTCCAGTTGCTCTCTCACATAAAGAGCAACTCCACCACCTCGCTTTCCTGGCCTGTCTTTCCTAAAAAGCACGTAGCCATCCATGACAGCACTCCAGTCATGCGAGCTATCCCACCATGTCTCTGTAATGGCAATGAGATCATGGCCCTGCGACCGCACACATATCTCTAGTTCTTCCTGTTTGTTCCCCAAGCTGCGCGCATTGGTGTACAGGCATTTCAGGGAGGTGATCGAGCATGCAGGTTTCCCAGGAGGGGTAAAAGAGGGTCCTCCGTAGCCACATCCCATGCGCACTTCCCTGGCTGCATTCACCTGTTGGAGGCATCCTGACTTGAGCAGTCTTTTGCCAATTACCCTGGCACTATAACTCTCCCCTTCCCCCATCTTTCCTAGTTTAAAGCCCTCCTTACCAGGTTGGCCAACCTGTTGGCAAAGACCCGCGTGCCCCGCCTCGTGCGGTGGATCCCATCTCTCGCCATCAGTTGTCGATCTTCAAACAGGGTCCCATGGTCATAGAAACCAAAACCCTGTTGCCAACAGCAGCGGCACAGCCAGTCGTTAACCTGGAAAGTCCGTCTCCTCCTCCTCTCATCCATCCCCCTCACTGGCAGGATTGAGGAGAAGATGACCTGGGCTCCCAGACCCTTGAACACCATCCCCAGAGCTCTGAAATCCTGCTTGATGGTCTCCAGTTTGCCCTTGGTGTCATTGGCGCCCACGTGGAAGAGCAGCAGTGGGTAATAGTCCGAAGAATGGAAGAGCCTAGGCAGTCTTTGCATGATGTTCGCTGTCTCACAAACAAGGAGACTGCCGAATCTCTTCGCTGCCTGGCGAACAAGCAGACCGCTGTGCCTCTTCACTGCCTCGCAGAATGACGAACCACTGTGTCTCTTCGCTGCCTCGTAGAATGAGTGACCACTGTGGATGTTCGCTGTCTCACAAACAAGGAGACTGCCGAATCTGTCCATTGCCTGGCGAAGAAGCAAACTGCTTCGTCTCTTCGCTGCCTGGCGAGCAAGCAAACCGCTGTGTCTCTTGGCTGCCTCGCAGAATGAGTGACCACTGTGGATGTTCGCTGTCTCACAAACAAGGAGACTGCCTAATCTGTCCAATGCCTGGCGAACAAGCAGACTGCTGCGTCTCTTGGCTGCCTCACAGAATGAGTGAGCACTGTGGATGTTCGCTGTCTCACAAACAAGGAGAATGCCGAATCTGTCCAATGCCTGGCGAACAAGCAGACCGCTGTGTCTCTTGGCTGCCTCGCAGAATGAGGAACCACTGTGGATGTTCGCTGTCTCACAAACAAGGAGACTGCCTAATCTGTCCAATGCCTGGCGAACAAGCAGACTGCTGCGTCTCTTGGCTGCCTCACAGAATGAGTGAGCACTGTGGATGTTCGCTGTCTCACAAACAAGGAGAATGCCGAATCTGTTCGCTGCCTGGCGAACAAGCAGACCGCTGTGTCTCTTCGCTGCCTCGCAGAATGAGTGAGCACTGTGGATGTTCGCTGTCTCACAAACAAGGAGACTGCCTAATCTGTCCACTGCCTGGCGAAGAAGCAAACCGCTTCGTCTCTTCGCTGCCTCACGAACAAGCAGACCGCTGTGTCTCTTCGCTGCCTCGCAGAATGAGGAACCACTGTGGATGTTCGCAGTCTCACAAACAAGGAGACTGCCTAATCTGTTCGCTGCCTGGCGAACAACCAGACCGCTGCGTCTCTTGGCTGCCTCGTAGAATGAGTGACCACTGTGGATCACAGAATTGCTGAGGTTGGAAGGGACCTCTGGAGATCAACTAGTCCAACCCCCCTGCTCAAGCAGGGTCACCTAGAGCACATTGCACAGGATTGCATCCAGGCGCGTTTTGAATATCTCCAGAGAAGGAGACTCCACCACCTCTCTGGGCAACCTGTTCCAGTGCTCTGTCACCCTCACAGTGAAAAAGTTTTTCCTCGTGTTCAGATGGAAGTGTCTGTGTTTCAGTTTGTGCCCATTGCCTCGCGTCCTGTCGCTCGGCACCACTGAAAAGAGTCTGGTCCCATCCTCTCGACACCCTCCCTTCAGATACTTGTACACGTTGATAAGATCTCCTCTCAGCCTTTTCTTCTCCAAGCTAAACAGGCCAAGCTCTCTCAGTCTTTCCTCATAAGAGAGATGCTCCAGTCCCCTAATCATCTTTATAGCCCTTCGCTGGACTTGCTCCAGTAGTGCCACATCCCTCTTGTACTGGGGAGCCCAGAACTGGACGCAGTACTCCAGATGTGGCCTCACCAGGGCTGAGTTGAGGGGGAGGATCACCTCCCTCGACCTGCTGGCAACACTCTTTCTGATGCACCCCAGGATACCATTGGCCTTCTTGGCCACAAGGGCACATTGCTGCCTCATGCTTAACTTGGTGTCCACCAGCACTCCCAGGTCCTTCTCCGCAGAGCTGCTTTCCAGCAGGTCAACCCCCAACCTGTACTGGTGCATGGGGTTATTCCTCCCCAGGTGCAGGACCCTGCACTTGCCTTTGTTGAACTTCATGAGGTTCCTCTCTGCCCACCTCTCCAGCCTGTCCAAGTCTCTTTGAATGGCAGCACAGCCCTCTGGCGTATCAGCCACTCCTCCCAGTTTTGTATCGTCAGCCAACTTGTTGAGGGTGCACTCTGTCCCTTCATCCAGGTCGTTGATGAAGAAGTTGAACAAGACTGGACTCAGTACTGACCCCTGGGGGACACCGCTAGCTACAGGCCTCCAACTAGACTCTGTGCCACTGATCACAACTCTCTGAGCTCTGCCATTCAGCCAGTTCTCAATCCACCTCTCTGTCCACTCATCTAACCCACACTTCCTGAGCTTGTCTATGAGGATGCTATGGGAGACAGTGTCAAAAGCCTTGCTGAAGTCTAGGTAGACAACATCCACTGCTCTCCCCTCATCTATCCAGCCAGTCATTCCAGCATAGAAGGCTATCAGATTGGTTAGGCATGATTTCCCCTTGGTGAAGCCACGCTGACTACTCCTGATCACCTTCTTTTCCTCCACATGCTTGGAGATGGCTTCCAGGATGAGCTGCTCCATCACCTTTGCAGGGATGGAGATGAGGCTGACTGGCCTGTAGTTCCCTGGGTCCTCCTTCTTGCCCTTTTTGAAGACTGGGGTGACGTTGGCTTTCTTCCAGTCCTCAGGCACCTCTCCTGTCCTCCATGACCTTTCAAAGATGATGGAGAGTGGCTTAGCAATAATGTCCGCCAGCTCCCTCAGCACTCGTGGGTGCATCCCATCAGGGCCCATGGATTTGTGGGTGTCAAGTTTGCTTAAATGATCTCTAACCCACTCCTCCTCCACCAAGGGAAAGTCTTCCTCTCTCCAGACTTTCTCTCTTGCCTCCAGGGTCTGGGGTTCCTGAGGGCTGGCCTGAGCAGTAAAGACTGAAGCAAAGAAGACATTCAGTAACTCTGCCTTCTCTGTATCCTTCGTCACCAGGGCACCCACCCCATTCAGCAAAGGGCCCACATTTTCTCTAGTCTTCCTCTTGCTGCTGATGTATTTGAAGAAGCCCTTCTTGCTCTCCTTGACATGCCTTGCCAGATTTAATTCCAAACGGGCCTTAGCCTTCCTCGTCGCATCCCTGCATACTCTGACAACATCCCTATATTCCTCCCAAGTGGCCTGTCCCCCTTTCCACTTTCTGTAGACTTCCTTCTTCTGGTTGAGTTTTGCCAGGAGCTCCTTGCTCATCCATGCAGGTCTCCTGCCTCCTTTGCTTGACTTCCTACTCATAGGGATGCACCGCTCTTGAGCCTGGAGGAAGTGATGTTTGAATATTAACCAGCTCTCTTGAACACTCCTTCCTTCTAGGGCCCTCACCCATGGGATTACTCCAAGTAGGTCCCTGAAGAGGCCAAAGTTTGCTCTCCTGAAGTCCAGGGTTGCGATCCTACTTGGTGCCCTGCTGCCTCCTCGCAGAATCCTGAACTCCACCATCTCATGGTCATGCAGCCAAGGCTGCCCCCAACCTTCACACCTTCCACCAGTCCTTCTTTGTTTGTTAGTACGAGGTCCAGCAGCACACCTCTCCTCGTTGGCTCCTCCACCACCTGTGTCAAGAAGTTGTCACCAATGCTCTGCAGGAACCTCCAGGACTCTTTGTGCCTAGCTGTGTTGTCTTTCCAGCAGATATCGGGGTGGTTGAAGTCCCCCATGAGAACCAGGGCCTGGGATCGTGAGGCTACTTCCAGCTGTCTGTAGAAGGCCTCATCGACTTCCTCCTCCTGATCAGGTGGCCTGTAGTAAACACCCACAACAGTGCCACCCATGCTAGCCTGCCCTTTGATCCTTACCCATAAGCTCTCGACTCGCTCTTCATCCACCCCTAGGCACAGCTCAATACATTCCAGTTGCTCTCTCACATAAAGAGCAACTCCACCACCTCGCTTTCCTGGCCTGTCTTTCCTAAAAAGCACGTAGCCATCCATGACAGCACTCCAGTCATGCGAGCTATCCCACCATGTCTCTGTAATGGCAATGAGATCATGGCCCTGCGACCGCACACATATCTCTAGTTCTTCCTGTTTGTTCCCCAAGCTGCGCGCATTGGTGTACAGGCATTTCAGGGAGGTGATCGAGCATGCAGGTTTCCCAGGAGGGGTAAAAGAGGGTCCTCCGTAGCCACATCCCATGCGCACTTCCCTGGCTGCATTCACCTGTTGGAGGCATCCTGACTTGAGCAGTCTTTTGCCAATTACCCTGGCACTATAACTCTCCCCTTCCCCCATCTTTCCTAGTTTAAAGCCCTCCTTACCAGGTTGGCCAACCTGTTGGCAAAGACCCGCGTGCCCCGCCTCGTGCGGTGGATCCCATCTCTCGCCATCAGTTGTCGATCTTCAAACAGGGTCCCATGGTCATAGAAACCAAAACCCTGTTGCCAACAGCAGCGGCACAGCCAGTCGTTAACCTGGAAAGTCCGTCTCCTCCTCCTCTCATCCATCCCCCTCACTGGCAGGATTGAGGAGAAGATGACCTGGGCTCCCAGACCCTTGAACACCATCCCCAGAGCTCTGAAATCCTGCTTGATGGTCTCCAGTTTGCCCTTGGTGTCATTGGCGCCCACGTGGAAGAGCAGCAGTGGGTAATAGTCCGAAGAATGGAAGAGCCTAGGCAGTCTTTGCATGATGTTCGCTGTCTCACAAACAAGGAGACTGCCGAATCTCTTCGCTGCCTGGCGAACAAGCAGACCGCTGTGCCTCTTCACTGCCTCGCAGAATGACGAACCACTGTGTCTCTTCGCTGCCTCGTAGAATGAGTGACCACTGTGGATGTTCGCTGTCTCACAAACAAGGAGACTGCCGAATCTGTCCATTGCCTGGCGAAGAAGCAAACTGCTTCGTCTCTTCGCTGCCTGGCGAGCAAGCAAATCGCTGTGTCTCTTGGCTGCCTCGCAGAATGAGTGACCACTGTGGATGTTCGCTGTCTCACAAACAAGGAGACTGCCTAATCTGTCCAATGCCTGGCGAACAAGCAGACTGCTGCGTCTCTTGGCTGCCTCACAGAATGAGTGAGCACTGTGGATGTTCGCTGTCTCACAAACAAGGAGAATGCCGAATCTGTTCGCTGCCTGGCGAACAAGCAGACCGCTGTGTCTCTTCGCTGCCTCGCAGAATGAGTGAGCACTGTGGATGTTCGCTGTCTCACAAACAAGGAGACTGCCTAATCTGTCCACTGCCTGGCGAAGAAGCAAACCGCTTCGTCTCTTCGCTGCCTCACGAACAAGCAGACCGCTGTGTCTCTTCGCTGCCTCGCAGAATGAGGAACCACTGTGGATGTTCGCAGTCTCACAAACAAGGAGACTGCCTAATCTGTTCGCTGCCTGGCGAACAACCAGACCGCTGCGTCTCTTGGCTGCCTCGTAGAATGAGTGACCACTGTGGATCACAGAATTGCTGAGGTTGGAAGGGACCTCTGGAGATCAACTAGTCCAACCCCCCTGCTCAAGCAGGGTCACCTAGAGCACATTGCACAGGATTGCATCCAGGCGCGTTTTGAATATCTCCAGAGAAGGAGACTCCACCACCTCTCTGGGCAACCTGTTCCAGTGCTCTGTCACCCTCACAGTGAAAAAGTTTTTCCTCGTGTTCAGATGGAAGTGTCTGTGTTTCAGTTTGTGCCCATTGCCTCGCGTCCTGTCGCTCGGCACCACTGAAAAGAGTCTGGTCCCATCCTCTCGACACCCTCCCTTCAGATACTTGTACACGTTGATAAGATCTCCTCTCAGCCTTTTCTTCTCCAAGCTAAACAGGCCAAGCTCTCTCAGTCTTTCCTCATAAGAGAGATGCTCCAGTCCCCTAATCATCTTTATAGCCCTTCGCTGGACTTGCTCCAGTAGTGCCACATCCCTCTTGTACTGGGGAGCCCAGAACTGGACGCAGTACTCCAGATGTGGCCTCACCAGGGCTGAGTTGAGGGGGAGGATCACCTCCCTCGACCTGCTGGCAACACTCTTTCTGATGCACCCCAGGATACCATTGGCCTTCTTGGCCACAAGGGCACATTGCTGCCTCATGCTTAACTTGGTGTCCACCAGCACTCCCAGGTCCTTCTCCGCAGAGCTGCTTTCCAGCAGGTCAACCCCCAACCTGTACTGGTGCATGGGGTTATTCCTCCCCAGGTGCAGGACCCTGCACTTGCCTTTGTTGAACTTCATGAGGTTCCTCTCTGCCCACCTCTCCAGCCTGTCCAAGTCTCTTTGAATGGCAGCACAGCCCTCTGGCGTATCAGCCACTCCTCCCAGTTTTGTATCGTCAGCCAACTTGTTGAGGGTGCACTCTGTCCCTTCATCCAGGTCGTTGATGAAGAAGTTGAACAAGACTGGACCCAGTACTGACCCCTGGGGGACACCGCTAGCTACAGGCCTCCAACTAGACTCTGTGCCACTGATCACAACTCTCTGAGCTCTGCCATTCAGCCAGTTCTCAATCCACCTCTCTGTCCACTCATCTAACCCACACTTCCTGAGCTTGTCTATGAGGATGCTATGGGAGACAGTGTCAAAAGCCTTGCTGAAGTCTAGGTAGACAACATCCACTGCTCTCCCCTCATCTATCCAGCCAGTCATTCCAGCATAGAAGGCTATCAGATTGGTTAGGCATGATTTCCCCTTGGTGAAGCCACGCTGACTACTCCTGATCACCTTCTTTTCCTCCACATGCTTGGAGATGGCTTCCAGGATGAGCTGCTCCATCACCTTTGCAGGGATGGAGATGAGGCTGACTGGCCTGTAGTTCCCTGGGTCCTCCTTCTTGCCCTTTTTGAAGACTGGGGTGACGTTGGCTTTCTTCCAGTCCTCAGGCACCTCTCCTGTCCTCCATGACCTTTCAAAGATGATGGAGAGTGGCTTAGCAATAATGTCCGCCAGCTCCCTCAGCACTCGTGGGTGCATCCCATCAGGGCCCATGGATTTGTGGGTGTCAAGTTTGCTTAAATGATCTCTAACCCACTCCTCCTCCACCAAGGGAAAGTCTTCCTCTCTCCAGACTTTCTCTCTTGCCTCCAGGGTCTGGGGTTCCTGAGGGCTGGCCTGAGCAGTAAAGACTGAAGCAAAGAAGGCATTCAGTAACTCTGCCTTCTCTGTATCCTTCGTCACCAGGGCACCCACCCCATTCAGCAAAGGGCCCACATTTTCCCTAGTCTTCCTCTTGCTGCTGATGTATTTGAAGAAGCCCTTCTTGCTCTCCTTGACATGCCTTGCCAGATTTAATTCCAAACGGGCCTTAGCCTTCCTCGTCGCATCCCTGCATACTCTGACAACATCCCTATATTCCTCCCAAGTGGCCTGTCCCCCTTTCCACTTTCTGTAGACTTCCTTCTTCTGGTTGAGTTTTGCCAGGAGCTCCTTGCTCATCCATGCAGGTCTCCTGCCTCCTTTGCTTGACTTCCTACTCATAGGGATGCACCGCTCTTGAGCCTGGAGGAAGTGATGTTTGAATATTAACCAGCTCTCTTGAACACTCCTTCCTTCTAGGGCCCTCACCCATGGGATTACTCCAAGTAGGTCCCTGAAGAGGCCAAAGTTTGCTCTCCTGAAGTCCAGGGTTGCGATCCTACTTGGTGCCCTGCTGCCTCCTCGCAGAATCCTGAACTCCACCATCTCATGGTCATGCAGCCAAGGCTGCCCCCAACCTTCACATCTTCCACCAGTCCTTCTTTGTTTGTTAGTACGAGGTCCAGCAGCACACCTCTCCTCGTTGGCTCCTCCACCACCTGTGTCAAGAAGTTGTCACCAATGCTCTGCAGGAACCTCCAGGACTCTTTGTGCCTAGCTGTGTTGTCTTTCCAGCAGATATCGGGGTGGTTGAAGTCCCCCATGAGAACCAGGGCCTGGGATCGTGAGGCTACTTCCAGCTGTCTGTAGAAGGCCTCATCCACTTCCTCCTCCTGATCAGGTGGCCTGTAGTAAACACCCACAACAGTGCCACCCATGCTAGCCTGCCCTTTGATCCTTACCCATAAGCTCTCGACTCGCTCTTCATCCACCCCTAGGCACAGCTCAATACATTCCAGTTGCTCTCTCACATAAAGAGCAACTCCACCACCTCGCTTTCCTGGCCTGTCTTTCCTAAAAAGCACGTAGCCATCCATGACAGCACTCCAGTCATGCGAGCTATCCCACCATGTCTCTGTAATGGCAATGAGATCATGGCCCTGCGACCGCACACATATCTCTAGTTCTTCCTGTTTGTTCCCCAAGCTGCGCGCATTGGTGTACAGGCATTTCAGGGAGGTGATCGAGCATGCAGGTTTCCCAGGAGGGGTAAAAGAGGGTCCTCCGTAGCCACATCCCATGCGCACTTCCCTGGCTGCATTCACCTGTTGGAGGCATCCTGACTTGAGCAGTCTTTTGCCAATTACCCTGGCACTATAACTCTCCCCTTCCCCCATCTTTCCTAGTTTAAAGCCCTCCTTACCAGGTTGGCCAACCTGTTGGCAAAGACCCGCGTGCCCCGCCTCGTGCGGTGGATCCCATCTCTCGCCATCAGTTGTCGATCTTCAAACAGGGTCCCATGGTCATAGAAACCAAAACCCTGTTGCCAACAGCAGCGGCACAGCCAGTCGTTAACCTGGAAAGTCCGTCTCCTCCTCCTCTCATCCATCCCCCTCACTGGCAGGATTGAGGAGAAGAAGACCTGGGCTCCCAGACCCTTGAACACCATCCCCAGAGCTCTGAAATCCTGCTTGATGGTCTCCAGTTTGCCCTTGGTGTCATTGGCGCCCACGTGGAAGAGCAGCAGTGGGTAATAGTCCGAAGAATGGAAGAGCCTAGGCAGCCTTTGCATGATGTTCGCTGTCTCACAAACAAGGAGACTGCCGAATCTCTTCGCTGCCTGGCGAACAAGCAGACCGCTGTGCCTCTTCACTGCCTCGCAGAATGACGAACCACTGTGTCTCTTCGCTGCCTCGTAGAATGAGTGACCACTGTGGATGTTCGCTGTCTCACAAACAAGGAGACTGCCGAATCTGTCCATTGCCTGGCGAAGAAGCAAACTGCTTCGTCTCTTCGCTGCCTGGCGAGCAAGCAAACCGCTGTGTCTCTTGGCTGCCTCGCAGAATGAGTGACCACTGTGGATGTTCGCTGTCTCACAAACAAGGAGACTGCCTAATCTGTCCAATGCCTGGCGAACAAGCAGACTGCTGCGTCTCTTGGCTGCCTCACAGAATGAGTGAGCACTGTGGATGTTCGCTGTCTCACAAACAAGGAGAATGCCGAATCTGTTCGCTGCCTGGCGAACAAGCAGACCGCTGTGTCTCTTGGCTGCCTCGCAGAATGAGTGACCACTGTGGATGTTCGCTGTCTCACAAACAAGGAGACTGCCTAATCTGTCCAATGCCTGGCGAACAAGCAGACTGCTGCGTCTCTTGGCTGCCTCGCAGAATGAGTGAGCACTGTGGATGTTCGCTGTCTCACAAACAAGGAGAATGCCGAATCTGTTCGCTGCCTGGCGAACAAGCAGACCGCTGTGTCTCTTCGCTGCCTCGCAGAATGAGGAACCACTGTGGATGTTCGCTGTCTCACAAACAAGGAGACTGCCTAATCTGTCCACTGCCTGGCGAACAAGCAAACCGCTTCGTCTCTTCGCTGCCTGGCGAACAAGCAGACCGCTGTGTCTCTTCGCTGCCTCGCAGAATGAGTGACCACTGTGGATGTTCGCTGTCTCACAAACAAGGAGACTGCCTAATCTGTCCACTGCCTGGCGAAGAAGCAAACTGCTTCGTCTCTTCGCTGCCTGGCGAGCAAGCAAACCGCTGTGTCTCTTGGCTGCCTCGCAGAATGAGTGACCACTGTGGATGTTCGCTGTCTCACAAACAAGGAGACTGCCTAATCTGTCCAATGCCTGGCGAACAAGCAGACTGCTGCGTCTCTTGGCTGCCTCACAGAATGAGTGACCACTGTGGATGTTCGCTGTCTCACAAACAAGGAGAATGCCTAATCTGTCCAATGCCTGGCGAACAAGCAGACTGCTGCGTCTCTTGGCTGCCTCGCAGAATGAGTGAGCACTGTGGATGTTCGCTGTCTCACAAACAAGGAGAATGCCGAATCTGTTCGCTGCCTGGCGAACAAGCAGACCGCTGTGTCTCTTGGCTGCCTCGCAGAATGAGGAACCACTGTGGATGTTCGCTGTCTCACAAACAAGGAGACTGCCTAATCTGTCCAATGCCTGGCGAACAAGCAGACTGCTGCGTCTCTTGGCTGCCTCACAGAATGAGTGAGCACTGTGGATGTTCGCTGTCTCACAAACAAGGAGAATGCCGAATCTGTTCGCTGCCTGGCGAACAAGCAGACCGCTGTGTCTCTTCGCTGCCTCGCAGAATGAGGAACCACTGTGGATGTTCGCTGTCTCACAAACAAGGAGACTGCCTAATCTGTCCACTGCCTGGCGAACAAGCAAACCGCTTCGTCTCTTCGCTGTCTGGCGAACAAGCAGACCGCTGTGTCTCTTCGCTGCCTCGCAGAATGAGTGACCACTGTGGATGTTCGCTGTCTCACAAACAAGGAGACTGCCTAATCTGTCCACTGCCTGGCGAAGAAGCAAACCGCTTCGTCTCTTCGCTGCCTCACGAACAAGCAGACCGCTGTGTCTCTTCGCTGCCTCGCAGAATGAGGAACCACTGTGGATGTTCGCAGTCTCACAAACAAGGAGACTGCCTAATCTGTCCATTGCCTGGCGAAGAAGCAAACTGCTTCGTCTCTTCGCTGCCTGGCGAGCAAGCAAACCGCTGTGTCTCTTGGCTGCCTCGCAGAATGAGTGACCACTGTGGATGTTCGCTGTCTCACAAACAAGGAGACTGCCTAATCTGTCCAATGCCTGGCGAACAAGCAGACTGCTGCGTCTCTTGGCTGCCTCACAGAATGAGTGAGCACTGTGGATGTTCGCTGTCTCACAAACAAGGAGAATGCCGAATCTGTTCGCTGCCTGGCGAAAAAGCAGACCGCTGTGTCTCTTCGCTGCCTCGCAGAATGAGGAACCACTGTGGATGTTCGCTGTCTCACAAACAAGGAGACTGCCTAATCTGTCCACTGCCTGGCGAACAAGCAAACCGCTTCGTCTCTTCGCTGCCTGGCGAACAAGCAGACCGCTGTGTCTCTTCGCTGCCTCGCAGAATGAGTGACCACTGTGGATGTTCGCTGTCTCACAAACAAGGAGACTGCCTAATCTGTCCACTGCCTGGCGAACAAGCAAACCGCTTCGTCTCTTCGCTGCCTCACGAACAAGCAGACCGCTGTGTCTCTTCGCTGCCTCGCAGAATGAGGAACCACTGTGGATGTTCGCAGTCTCACAAACAAGGAGACTGCCTAATCTGTCCATTGCCTGGCGAAGAAGCAAACTGCTTCGTCTCTTCGCTGCCTGGCGAGCAAGCAAACCGCTGTGTCTCTTGGCTGCCTCGCAGAATGAGTGACCACTGTGGATGTTCGCTGTCTCACAAACAAGGAGACTGCCTAATCTGTCCAATGCCTGGCGAACAAGCAGACTGCTGCGTCTCTTGGCTGCCTCACAGAATGAGTGAGCACTGTGGATGTTCGCTGTCTCACAAACAAGGAGAATGCCGAATCTGTTCGCTGCCTGGCGAACAAGCAGACCGCTGTGTCTCTTCGCTGCCTCGCAGAATGAGGAACCACTGTGGATGTTCGCTGTCTCACAAACAAGGAGACTGCCTAATCTGTCCACTGCCTGGCGAACAAGCAAACCGCTTCGTCTCTTCGCTGCCTGGCGAACAAGCAGACCGCTGTGTCTCTTCGCTGCCTCGCAGAATGAGTGACCACTGTGGATGTTCGCTGTCTCACAAACAAGGAGACTGCCTAATCTGTCCACTGCCTGGCGAAGAAGCAAACCGCTTCGTCTCTTCGCTGCCTCACGAACAAGCAGACCGCTGTGTCTCTTCGCTGCCTCGCAGAATGAGGAACCACTGTGGATGTTCGCAGTCTCACAAACAAGGAGACTGCCTAATCTGTTCGCTGCCTGGCGAACAACCAGACCGCTGCGTCTCTTGGCTGCCTCGTAGAATGAGTGACCACTGTGGATCACAGAATCACAGAATTGCTGAGGTTGGAAGGGACCTCTGGAGATCAACTAGTCCAACCCCCCTGCTCAAGCAGGGTCACCTAGAGCACATTGCACAGGATTGCATCCAGGCGCGTTTTGAATATCTCCAGAGAAGGAGACTCCACCACCTCTCTGGGCAACCTGTTCCAGTGCTCTGTCACCCTCACAGTGAAAAAGTTTTTCCTCGTGTTCAGATGGAAGTGTCTGTGTTTCAGTTTGTGCCCATTGCCTCGCGTCCTGTCGCTCGGCACCACTGAAAAGAGTCTGGTCCCATCCTCTCGACACCCTCCCTTCAGATACTTGTACACGTTGATAAGATCTCCTCTCAGCCTTTTCTTCTCCAAGCTAAACAGGCCAAGCTCTCTCAGTCTTTCCTCATAAGAGAGATGCTCCAGTCCCCTAATCATCTTTATAGCCCTTCGCTGGACTTGCTCCAGTAGTGCCACATCCCTCTTGTACTGGGGAGCCCAGAACTGGACGCAGTACTCCAGATGTGGCCTCACCAGGGCTGAGTTGAGGGGGAGGATCACCTCCCTCGACCTGCTGGCAACACTCTTCCTGATGCACCCCAGGATACCATTGGCCTTCTTGGCCACAAGGGCACATTGCTGCCTCATGCTTAACTTGGTGTCCACCAGCACTCCCAGGTCCTTCTCCGCAGAGCTGCTTTCCAGCAGGTCAACCCCCAACCTGTACTGGTGCATGGGGTTATTCCTCCCCAGGTGCAGGACCCTGCACTTGCCTTTGTTGAACTTCATGAGGTTCCTCTCTGCCCACCTCTCCAGCCTGTCCAAGTCTCTTTGAATGGCAGCACAGCCCTCTGGCGTATCAGCCACTCCTCCCAGTTTTGTATCGTCAGCCAACTTGTTGAGGGTGCACTCTGTCCCTTCATCCAGGTCGTTGATGAAGAAGTTGAACAAGACTGGACCCAGTACTGACCCCTGGGGGACACCGCTAGCTACAGGCCTCCAACTAGACTCTGTGCCACTGATCACAACTCTCTGAGCTCTGCCATTCAGCCAGTTCTCAATCCACCTCTCTGTCCACTCATCTAACCCACACTTCCTGAGCTTGTCTATGAGGATGCTATGGGAGACAGTGTCAAAAGCCTTGCTGAAGTCTAGGTAGACAACATCCACTGCTCTCCCCTCATCTATCCAGCCAGTCATTCCAGCATAGAAGGCTATCAGATTGGTTAGGCACGATTTCCCCTTGGTGAAGCCACGCTGACTACTCCTGATCACCTTCTTTTCCTCCACATGCTTGGAGATGGCTTCCAGGATGAGCTGCTCCATCACCTTTGCAGGGATGGAGATGAGGCTGACTGGCCTGTAGTTCCCTGGGTCCTCCTTCTTGCCCTTTTTGAAGACTGGGGTGACGTTGGCTTTCTTCCAGTCCTCAGGCACCTCTCCTGTCCTCCATGACCTTTCAAAGATGATGGAGAGTGGCTTAGCAATAATGTCCGCCAGCTCCCTCAGCACTCGTGGGTGCATCCCATCAGGGCCCATGGATTTGTGGGTGTCAAGTTTGCTTAAATGATCTCTAACCCACTCCTCCTCCACCAAGGGAAAGTCTTCCTCTCTCCAGACTTTCTCTCTTGCCTCCAGGGTCTGGGGTTCCTGAGGGCTGGCCTGAGCAGTAAAGACTGAAGCAAAGAAGGCATTCAGTAACTCTGCCTTCTCTGTATCCTTCGTCACCAGGGCACCCACCCCATTCAGCAAAGGGCCCACATTTTCCCTAGTCTTCCTCTTGCTGCTGATGTATTTGAAGAAGCCCTTCTTGCTCTCCTTGACATGCCTTGCCAGATTTAATTCCAAACGGGCCTTAGCCTTCCTCGTCGCATCCCTGCATACTCTGACAACATCCCTATATTCCTCCCAAGTGGCCTGTCCCCCTTTCCACTTTCTGTAGACTTCCTTCTTCTGGTTGAGTTTTGCCAGGAGCTCCTTGCTCATCCATGCAGGTCTCCTGCCTCCTTTGCTTGACTTCCTACTCATAGGGATGCACCGCTCTTGAGCCTGGAGGAAGTGATGTTTGAATATTAACCAGCTCTCTTGAACACTCCTTCCTTCTAGGGCCCTCACCCATGGGATTACTCCAAGTAGGTCCCTGAAGAGGCCAAAGTTTGCTCTCCTGAAGTCCAGGGTTGCGATCCTACTTGGTGCCCTGCTGCCTCCTCGCAGAATCCTGAACTCCACCATCTCATGGTCATGCAGCCAAGGCTGCCCCCAACCTTCACATCTTCCACCAGTCCTTCTTTGTTTGTTAGTACGAGGTCCAGCAGCACACCTCTCCTCGTTGGCTCCTCCACCACCTGTGTCAAGAAGTTGTCACCAATGCTCTGCAGGAACCTCCAGGACTCTTTGTGCCTAGCTGTGTTGTCTTTCCAGCAGATATCGGGGTGGTTGAAGTCCCCCATGAGAACCAGGGCCTGGGATCGTGAGGCTACTTCCAGCTGTCTGTAGAAGGCCTCATCGACTTCCTCCTCCTGATCAGGTGGCCTGTAGTAAACACCCACAACAGTGCCACCCATGCTAGCCTGCCCTTTGATCCTTACCCATAAGCTCTCGACTCGCTCTTCATCCACCCCTAGGCACAGCTCAATACATTCCAGTTGCTCTCTCACATAAAGAGCAACTCCACCACCTCGCTTTCCTGGCCTGTCTTTCCTAAAAAGCACGTAGCCATCCATGACAGCACTCCAGTCATGCGAGCTATCCCACCATGTCTCTGTAATGGCAATGAGATCATGGCCCTGCGACCGCACACATATCTCTAGTTCTTCCTGTTTGTTCCCCAAGCTGCGCGCATTGGTGTACAGGCATTTCAGGGAGGTGATCGAGCATGCAGGTTTCCCAGGAGGGGTAAAAGAGGGTCCTCCGTAGCCACATCCCATGCGCACTTCCCTGGCTGCATTCACCTGTTGGAGGCATCCTGACTTGAGCAGTCTTTTGCCAATTACCCTGGCACTATAACTCTCCCCTTCCCCCATCTTTCCTAGTTTAAAGCCCTCCTTACCAGGTTGGCCAACCTGTTGGCAAAGACCCGCGTGCCCCGCCTCGTGCGGTGGATCCCATCTCTCGCCATCAGTTGTCGATCTTCAAACAGGGTCCCATGGTCATAGAAACCAAAACCCTGTTGCCAACAGCAGCGGCACAGCCAGTCGTTAACCTGGAAAGTCCGTCTCCTCCTCCTCTCATCCATCCCCCTCACTGGCAGGATTGAGGAGAAGATGACCTGGGCTCCCAGACCCTTGAACACCATCCCCAGAGCTCTGAAATCCTGCTTGATGGTCTCCAGTTTGCCCTTGGTGTCATTGGCGCCCACGTGGAAGAGCAGCAGTGGGTAATAGTCCGAAGAATGGAAGAGCCTAGGCAGTCTTTGCATGATGTTCGCTGTCTCACAAACAAGGAGACTGCCGAATCTCTTCGCTGCCTGGCGAACAAGCAGACCGCTGTGCCTCTTCACTGCCTCGCAGAATGACGAACCACTGTGTCTCTTCGCTGCCTCGTAGAATGAGTGACCACTGTGGATGTTCGCTGTCTCACAAACAAGGAGACTGCCGAATCTGTCCATTGCCTGGCGAAGAAGCAAACTGCTTCGTCTCTTCGCTGCCTGGCGAGCAAGCAAACCGCTGTGTCTCTTGGCTGCCTCGCAGAATGAGTGACCACTGTGGATGTTCGCTGTCTCACAAACAAGGAGAATGCCGAATCTGTTCGCTGCCTGGCGAACAAGCAGACCGCTGTGTCTCTTCGCTGCCTCACAGAATGAGTGAGCACTGTGGATGTTCGCTGTCTCACAAACAAGGAGAATGCCGAATCTGTTCGCTGCCTGGCGAACAAGCAGACCGCTGTGTCTCTTCGCTGCCTCGCAGAATGAGGAACCACTGTGGATGTTCGCTGTCTCACAAACAAGGAGACTGCCTAATCTGTCCACTGCCTGGCGAACAAGCAAACCGCTTCGTCTCTTCGCTGCCTGGCGAACAAGCAGACCGCTGTGTCTCTTCGCTGCCTCGCAGAATGAGTGACCACTGTGGATGTTCGCTGTCTCACAAACAAGGAGACTGCCTAATCTGTCCACTGCCTGGCGAAGAAGCAAACCGCTTCGTCTCTTCGCTGCCTCACGAACAAGCAGACCGCTGTGTCTCTTCGCTGCCTCGCAGAATGAGGAACCACTGTGGATGTTCGCAGTCTCACAAACAAGGAGACTGCCTAATCTGTTCGCTGCCTGGCGAACAACCAGACCGCTGCGTCTCTTGGCTGCCTCGTAGAATGAGTGACCACTGTGGATCACAGAATCACAGAATTGCTGAGGTTGGAAGGGACCTCTGGAGATCAACTAGTCCAACCCCCCTGCTCAAGCAGGGTCACCTAGAGCACATTGCACAGGATTGCATCCAGGCGCGTTTTGAATATCTCCAGAGAAGGAGACTCCACCACCTCTCTGGGCAACCTGTTCCAGTGCTCTGTCACCCTCACAGTGAAAAAGTTTTTCCTCGTGTTCAGATGGAAGTGTCTGTGTTTCAGTTTGTGCCCATTGCCTCGCGTCCTGTCGCTCGGCACCACTGAAAAGAGTCTGGTCCCATCCTCTCGACACCCTCCCTTCAGATACTTGTACACGTTGATAAGATCTCCTCTCAGCCTTTTCTTCTCCAAGCTAAACAGGCCAAGCTCTCTCAGTCTTTCCTCATAAGAGAGATGCTCCAGTCCCCTAATCATCTTTATAGCCCTTCGCTGGACTTGCTCCAGTAGTGCCACATCCCTCTTGTACTGGGGAGCCCAGAACTGGACGCAGTACTCCAGATGTGGCCTCACCAGGGCTGAGTTGAGGGGGAGGATCACCTCCCTCGACCTGCTGGCAACACTCTTCCTGATGCACCCCAGGATACCATTGGCCTTCTTGGCCACAAGGGCACATTGCTGCCTCATGCTTAACTTGGTGTCCACCAGCACTCCCAGGTCCTTCTCCGCAGAGCTGCTTTCCAGCAGGTCAACCCCCAACCTGTACTGGTGCATGGGGTTATTCCTCCCCAGGTGCAGGACCCTGCACTTGCCTTTGTTGAACTTCATGAGGTTCCTCTCTGCCCACCTCTCCAGCCTGTCCAAGTCTCTTTGAATGGCAGCACAGCCCTCTGGCGTATCAGCCACTCCTCCCAGTTTTGTATCGTCAGCCAACTTGTTGAGGGTGCACTCTGTCCCTTCATCCAGGTCGTTGATGAAGAAGTTGAACAAGACTGGACCCAGTACTGACCCCTGGGGGACACCGCTAGCTACAGGCCTCCAACTAGACTCTGTGCCACTGATCACAACTCTCTGAGCTCTGCCATTCAGCCAGTTCTCAATCCACCTCTCTGTCCACTCATCTAACCCACACTTCCTGAGCTTGTCTATGAGGATGCTATGGGAGACAGTGTCAAAAGCCTTGCTGAAGTCTAGGTAGACAACATCCACTGCTCTCCCCTCATCTATCCAGCCAGTCATTCCAGCATAGAAGGCTATCAGATTGGTTAGGCACGATTTCCCCTTGGTGAAGCCACGCTGACTACTCCTGATCACCTTCTTTTCCTCCACATGCTTGGAGATGGCTTCCAGGATGAGCTGCTCCATCACCTTTGCAGGGATGGAGATGAGGCTGACTGGCCTGTAGTTCCCTGGGTCCTCCTTCTTGCCCTTTTTGAAGACTGGGGTGACGTTGGCTTTCTTCCAGTCCTCAGGCACCTCTCCTGTCCTCCATGACCTTTCAAAGATGATGGAGAGTGGCTTAGCAATAATGTCCGCCAGCTCCCTCAGCACTCGTGGGTGCATCCCATCAGGGCCCATGGATTTGTGGGTGTCAAGTTTGCTTAAATGATCTCTAACCCACTCCTCCTCCACCAAGGGAAAGTCTTCCTCTCTCCAGACTTTCTCTCTTGCCTCCAGGGTCTGGGGTTCCTGAGGGCTGGCCTGAGCAGTAAAGACTGAAGCAAAGAAGGCATTCAGTAACTCTGCCTTCTCTGTATCCTTCGTCACCAGGGCACCCACCCCATTCAGCAAAGGGCCCACATTTTCCCTAGTCTTCCTCTTGCTGCTGATGTATTTGAAGAAGCCCTTCTTGCTCTCCTTGACATGCCTTGCCAGATTTAATTCCAAACGGGCCTTAGCCTTCCTCGTCGCATCCCTGCATACTCTGACAACATCCCTATATTCCTCCCAAGTGGCCTGTCCCCCTTTCCACTTTCTGTAGACTTCCTTCTTCTGGTTGAGTTTTGCCAGGAGCTCCTTGCTCATCCATGCAGGTCTCCTGCCTCCTTTGCTTGACTTCCTACTCATAGGGATGCACCGCTCTTGAGCCTGGAGGAAGTGATGTTTGAATATTAACCAGCTCTCTTGAACACTCCTTCCTTCTAGGGCCCTCACCCATGGGATTACTCCAAGTAGGTCCCTGAAGAGGCCAAAGTTTGCTCTCCTGAAGTCCAGGGTTGCGATCCTACTTGGTGCCCTGCTGCCTCCTCGCAGAATCCTGAACTCCACCATCTCATGGTCATGCAGCCAAGGCTGCCCCCAACCTTCACATCTTCCACCAGTCCTTCTTTGTTTGTTAGTACGAGGTCCAGCAGCACACCTCTCCTCGTTGGCTCCTCCACCACCTGTGTCAAGAAGTTGTCACCAATGCTCTGCAGGAACCTCCAGGACTCTTTGTGCCTAGCTGTGTTGTCTTTCCAGCAGATATCGGGGTGGTTGAAGTCCCCCATGAGAACCAGGGCCTGGGATCGTGAGGCTACTTCCAGCTGTCTGTAGAAGGCCTCATCGACTTCCTCCTCCTGATCAGGTGGCCTGTAGTAAACACCCACAACAGTGCCACCCATGCTAGCCTGCCCTTTGATCCTTACCCATAAGCTCTCGACTCGCTCTTCATCCACCCCTAGGCACAGCTCAATACATTCCAGTTGCTCTCTCACATAAAGAGCAACTCCACCACCTCGCTTTCCTGGCCTGTCTTTCCTAAAAAGCACGTAGCCATCCATGACAGCACTCCAGTCATGCGAGCTATCCCACCATGTCTCTGTAATGGCAATGAGATCATGGCCCTGCGACCGCACACATATCTCTAGTTCTTCCTGTTTGTTCCCCAAGCTGCGCGCATTGGTGTACAGGCATTTCAGGGAGGTGATCGAGCATGCAGGTTTCCCAGGAGGGGTAAAAGAGGGTCCTCCGTAGCCACATCCCATGCGCACTTCCCTGGCTGCATTCACCTGTTGGAGGCATCCTGACTTGAGCAGTCTTTTGCCAATTACCCTGGCACTATAACTCTCCCCTTCCCCCATCTTTCCTAGTTTAAAGCCCTCCTTACCAGGTTGGCCAACCTGTTGGCAAAGACCCGCGTGCCCCGCCTCGTGCGGTGGATCCCATCTCTCGCCATCAGTTGTCGATCTTCAAACAGGGTCCCATGGTCATAGAAACCAAAACCCTGTTGCCAACAGCAGCGGCACAGCCAGTCGTTAACCTGGAAAGTCCGTCTCCTCCTCCTCTCATCCATCCCCCTCACTGGCAGGATTGAGGAGAAGATGACCTGGGCTCCCAGACCCTTGAACACCATCCCCAGAGCTCTGAAATCCTGCTTGATGGTCTCCAGTTTGCCCTTGGTGTCATTGGCGCCCACGTGGAAGAGCAGCAGTGGGTAATAGTCCGAAGAATGGAAGAGCCTAGGCAGTCTTTGCATGATGTTCGCTGTCTCACAAACAAGGAGACTGCCGAATCTCTTCGCTGCCTGGCGAACAAGCAGACCGCTGTGCCTCTTCACTGCCTCGCAGAATGACGAACCACTGTGTCTCTTCGCTGCCTCGTAGAATGAGTGACCACTGTGGATGTTCGCTGTCTCACAAACAAGGAGACTGCCGAATCTGTCCATTGCCTGGCGAAGAAGCAAACTGCTTCGTCTCTTCGCTGCCTGGCGAGCAAGCAAACCGCTGTGTCTCTTGGCTGCCTCGCAGAATGAGTGACCACTGTGGATGTTCGCTGTCTCACAAACAAGGAGAATGCCGAATCTGTTCGCTGCCTGGCGAACAAGCAGACCGCTGTGTCTCTTCGCTGCCTCGCAGAATGAGGAACCACTGTGGATGTTCGCTGTCTCACAAACAAGGAGACTGCCTAATCTGTCCAATGCCTGGCGAACAAGCAGACTGCTGCGTCTCTTGGCTGCCTCACAGAATGAGTGAGCACTGTGGATGTTCGCTGTCTCACAAACAAGGAGAATGCCGAATCTGTTCGCTGCCTGGCGAACAAGCAGACCGCTGTGTCTCTTCGCTGCCTCGCAGAATGAGGAACCACTGTGGATGTTCGCTGTCTCACAAACAAGGAGACTGCCTAATCTGTCCAATGCCTGGCGAACAAGCAGACTGCTGCGTCTCTTGGCTGCCTCACAGAATGAGTGAGCACTGTGGATGTTCGCTGTCTCACAAACAAGGAGAATGCCGAATCTGTTCGCTGCCTGGCGAACAAGCAGACCGCTGTGTCTCTTCGCTGCCTCGCAGAATGAGTGAGCACTGTGGATGTTCGCTGTCTCACAAACAAGGAGACTGCCTAATCTGTCCACTGCCTGGCGAAGAAGCAAACCGCTTCGTCTCTTCGCTGCCTCACGAACAAGCAGACCGCTGTGTCTCTTCGCTGCCTCGCAGAATGAGGAACCACTGTGGATGTTCGCAGTCTCACAAACAAGGAGACTGCCTAATCTGTTCGCTGCCTGGCGAACAACCAGACCGCTGCGTCTCTTGGCTGCCTCGTAGAATGAGTGACCACTGTGGATCACAGAATCACAGAATTGCTGAGGTTGGAAGGGACCTCTGGAGATCAACTAGTCCAACCCCCCTGCTCAAGCAGGGTCACCTAGAGCACATTGCACAGGATTGCATCCAGGCGCGTTTTGAATATCTCCAGAGAAGGAGACTCCACCACCTCTCTGGGCAACCTGTTCCAGTGCTCTGTCACCCTCACAGTGAAAAAGTTTTTCCTCGTGTTCAGATGGAAGTGTCTGTGTTTCAGTTTGTGCCCATTGCCTCGCGTCCTGTCGCTCGGCACCACTGAAAAGAGTCTGGTCCCATCCTCTCGACACCCTCCCTTCAGATACTTGTACACGTTGATAAGATCTCCTCTCAGCCTTTTCTTCTCCAAGCTAAACAGGCCAAGCTCTCTCAGTCTTTCCTCATAAGAGAGATGCTCCAGTCCCCTAATCATCTTTATAGCCCTTCGCTGGACTTGCTCCAGTAGTGCCACATCCCTCTTGTACTGGGGAGCCCAGAACTGGACGCAGTACTCCAGATGTGGCCTCACCAGGGCTGAGTTGAGGGGGAGGATCACCTCCCTCGACCTGCTGGCAACACTCTTCCTGATGCACCCCAGGATACCATTGGCCTTCTTGGCCACAAGGGCACATTGCTGCCTCATGCTTAACTTGGTGTCCACCAGCACTCCCAGGTCCTTCTCCGCAGAGCTGCTTTCCAGCAGGTCAACCCCCAACCTGTACTGGTGCATGGGGTTATTCCTCCCCAGGTGCAGGACCCTGCACTTGCCTTTGTTGAACTTCATGAGGTTCCTCTCTGCCCACCTCTCCAGCCTGTCCAAGTCTCTTTGAATGGCAGCACAGCCCTCTGGCGTATCAGCCACTCCTCCCAGTTTTGTATCGTCAGCCAACTTGTTGAGGGTGCACTCTGTCCCTTCATCCAGGTCGTTGATGAAGAAGTTGAACAAGACTGGACCCAGTACTGACCCCTGGGGGACACCGCTAGCTACAGGCCTCCAACTAGACTCTGTGCCACTGATCACAACTCTCTGAGCTCTGCCATTCAGCCAGTTCTCAATCCACCTCTCTGTCCACTCATCTAACCCACACTTCCTGAGCTTGTCTATGAGGATGCTATGGGAGACAGTGTCAAAAGCCTTGCTGAAGTCTAGGTAGACAACATCCACTGCTCTCCCCTCATCTATCCAGCCAGTCATTCCAGCATAGAAGGCTATCAGATTGGTTAGGCACGATTTCCCCTTGGTGAAGCCACGCTGACTACTCCTGATCACCTTCTTTTCCTCCACATGCTTGGAGATGGCTTCCAGGATGAGCTGCTCCATCACCTTTGCAGGGATGGAGATGAGGCTGACTGGCCTGTAGTTCCCTGGGTCCTCCTTCTTGCCCTTTTTGAAGACTGGGGTGACGTTGGCTTTCTTCCAGTCCTCAGGCACCTCTCCTGTCCTCCATGACCTTTCAAAGATGATGGAGAGTGGCTTAGCAATAATGTCCGCCAGCTCCCTCAGCACTCGTGGGTGCATCCCATCAGGGCCCATGGATTTGTGGGTGTCAAGTTTGCTTAAATGATCTCTAACCCACTCCTCCTCCACCAAGGGAAAGTCTTCCTCTCTCCAGACTTTCTCTCTTGCCTCCAGGGTCTGGGGTTCCTGAGGGCTGGCCTGAGCAGTAAAGACTGAAGCAAAGAAGGCATTCAGTAACTCTGCCTTCTCTGTATCCTTCGTCACCAGGGCACCCACCCCATTCAGCAAAGGGCCCACATTTTCCCTAGTCTTCCTCTTGCTGCTGATGTATTTGAAGAAGCCCTTCTTGCTCTCCTTGACATGCCTTGCCAGATTTAATTCCAAACGGGCCTTAGCCTTCCTCGTCGCATCCCTGCATACTCTGACAACATCCCTATATTCCTCCCAAGTGGCCTGTCCCCCTTTCCACTTTCTGTAGACTTCCTTCTTCTGGTTGAGTTTTGCCAGGAGCTCCTTGCTCATCCATGCAGGTCTCCTGCCTCCTTTGCTTGACTTCCTACTCATAGGGATGCACCGCTCTTGAGCCTGGAGGAAGTGATGTTTGAATATTAACCAGCTCTCTTGAACACTCCTTCCTTCTAGGGCCCTCACCCATGGGATTACTCCAAGTAGGTCCCTGAAGAGGCCAAAGTTTGCTCTCCTGAAGTCCAGGGTTGCGATCCTACTTGGTGCCCTGCTGCCTCCTCGCAGAATCCTGAACTCCACCATCTCATGGTCATGCAGCCAAGGCTGCCCCCAACCTTCACATCTTCCACCAGTCCTTCTTTGTTTGTTAGTACGAGGTCCAGCAGCACACCTCTCCTCGTTGGCTCCTCCACCACCTGTGTCAAGAAGTTGTCACCAATGCTCTGCAGGAACCTCCAGGACTCTTTGTGCCTAGCTGTGTTGTCTTTCCAGCAGATATCGGGGTGGTTGAAGTCCCCCATGAGAACCAGGGCCTGGGATCGTGAGGCTACTTCCAGCTGTCTGTAGAAGGCCTCATCGACTTCCTCCTCCTGATCAGGTGGCCTGTAGTAAACACCCACAACAGTGCCACCCATGCTAGCCTGCCCTTTGATCCTTACCCATAAGCTCTCGACTCGCTCTTCATCCACCCCTAGGCACAGCTCAATACATTCCAGTTGCTCTCTCACATAAAGAGCAACTCCACCACCTCGCTTTCCTGGCCTGTCTTTCCTAAAAAGCACGTAGCCATCCATGACAGCACTCCAGTCATGCGAGCTATCCCACCATGTCTCTGTAATGGCAATGAGATCATGGCCCTGCGACCGCACACATATCTCTAGTTCTTCCTGTTTGTTCCCCAAGCTGCGCGCATTGGTGTACAGGCATTTCAGGGAGGTGATCGAGCATGCAGGTTTCCCAGGAGGGGTAAAAGAGGGTCCTCCGTAGCCACATCCCATGCGCACTTCCCTGGCTGCATTCACCTGTTGGAGGCATCCTGACTTGAGCAGTCTTTTGCCAATTACCCTGGCACTATAACTCTCCCCTTCCCCCATCTTTCCTAGTTTAAAGCCCTCCTTACCAGGTTGGCCAACCTGTTGGCAAAGACCCGCGTGCCCCGCCTCGTGCGGTGGATCCCATCTCTCGCCATCAGTTGTCGATCTTCAAACAGGGTCCCATGGTCATAGAAACCAAAACCCTGTTGCCAACAGCAGCGGCACAGCCAGTCGTTAACCTGGAAAGTCCGTCTCCTCCTCCTCTCATCCATCCCCCTCACTGGCAGGATTGAGGAGAAGATGACCTGGGCTCCCAGACCCTTGAACACCATCCCCAGAGCTCTGAAATCCTGCTTGATGGTCTCCAGTTTGCCCTTGGTGTCATTGGCGCCCACGTGGAAGAGCAGCAGTGGGTAATAGTCCGAAGAATGGAAGAGCCTAGGCAGTCTTTGCATGATGTTCGCTGTCTCACAAACAAGGAGACTGCCGAATCTCTTCGCTGCCTGGCGAACAAGCAGACCGCTGTGCCTCTTCACTGCCTCGCAGAATGAGTGACCACTGTGGATGTTCGCAGTCTCACAAACAAGGAGACTGCCTAATCTGTCCACTGCCTGGCGAAGAAGCAAACCGCTTCGTCTCTTCGCTGCCTCACGAACAAGCAGACCGCTGTGTCTCTTCGCTGCCTCGCAGAATGAGGAACCACTGTGGATGTTCGCAGTCTCACAAACAAGGAGACTGCCTAATCTGTTCGCTGCCTGGCGAACAACCAGACCGCTGCGTCTCTTGGCTGCCTCGTAGAATGAGTGACCACTGTGGATCACAGAATCACAGAATTGCTGAGGTTGGAAGGGACCTCTGGAGATCAACTAGTCCAACCCCCCTGCTCAAGCAGGGTCACCTAGAGCACATTGCACAGGATTGCATCCAGGCGCGTTTTGAATATCTCCAGAGAAGGAGACTCCACCACCTCTCTGGGCAACCTGTTCCAGTGCTCTGTCACCCTCACAGTGAAAAAGTTTTTCCTCGTGTTCAGATGGAAGTGTCTGTGTTTCAGTTTGTGCCCATTGCCTCGCGTCCTGTCGCTCGGCACCACTGAAAAGAGTCTGGTCCCATCCTCTCGACACCCTCCCTTCAGATACTTGTACACGTTGATAAGATCTCCTCTCAGCCTTTTCTTCTCCAAGCTAAACAGGCCAAGCTCTCTCAGTCTTTCCTCATAAGAGAGATGCTCCAGTCCCCTAATCATCTTTATAGCCCTTCGCTGGACTTGCTCCAGTAGTGCCACATCCCTCTTGTACTGGGGAGCCCAGAACTGGACGCAGTACTCCAGATGTGGCCTCACCAGGGCTGAGTTGAGGGGGAGGATCACCTCCCTCGACCTGCTGGCAACACTCTTCCTGATGCACCCCAGGATACCATTGGCCTTCTTGGCCACAAGGGCACATTGCTGCCTCATGCTTAACTTGGTGTCCACCAGCACTCCCAGGTCCTTCTCCGCAGAGCTGCTTTCCAGCAGGTCAACCCCCAACCTGTACTGGTGCATGGGGTTATTCCTCCCCAGGTGCAGGACCCTGCACTTGCCTTTGTTGAACTTCATGAGGTTCCTCTCTGCCCACCTCTCCAGCCTGTCCAAGTCTCTTTGAATGGCAGCACAGCCCTCTGGCGTATCAGCCACTCCTCCCAGTTTTGTATCGTCAGCCAACTTGTTGAGGGTGCACTCTGTCCCTTCATCCAGGTCGTTGATGAAGAAGTTGAACAAGACTGGACCCAGTACTGACCCCTGGGGGACACCGCTAGCTACAGGCCTCCAACTAGACTCTGTGCCACTGATCACAACTCTCTGAGCTCTGCCATTCAGCCAGTTCTCAATCCACCTCTCTGTCCACTCATCTAACCCACACTTCCTGAGCTTGTCTATGAGGATGCTATGGGAGACAGTGTCAAAAGCCTTGCTGAAGTCTAGGTAGACAACATCCACTGCTCTCCCCTCATCTATCCAGCCAGTCATTCCAGCATAGAAGGCTATCAGATTGGTTAGGCACGATTTCCCCTTGGTGAAGCCACGCTGACTACTCCTGATCACCTTCTTTTCCTCCACATGCTTGGAGATGGCTTCCAGGATGAGCTGCTCCATCACCTTTGCAGGGATGGAGATGAGGCTGACTGGCCTGTAGTTCCCTGGGTCCTCCTTCTTGCCCTTTTTGAAGACTGGGGTGACGTTGGCTTTCTTCCAGTCCTCAGGCACCTCTCCTGTCCTCCATGACCTTTCAAAGATGATGGAGAGTGGCTTAGCAATAATGTCCGCCAGCTCCCTCAGCACTCGTGGGTGCATCCCATCAGGGCCCATGGATTTGTGGGTGTCAAGTTTGCTTAAATGATCTCTAACCCACTCCTCCTCCACCAAGGGAAAGTCTTCCTCTCTCCAGACTTTCTCTCTTGCCTCCAGGGTCTGGGGTTCCTGAGGGCTGGCCTGAGCAGTAAAGACTGAAGCAAAGAAGGCATTCAGTAACTCTGCCTTCTCTGTATCCTTCGTCACCAGGGCACCCACCCCATTCAGCAAAGGGCCCACATTTTCCCTAGTCTTCCTCTTGCTGCTGATGTATTTGAAGAAGCCCTTCTTGCTCTCCTTGACATGCCTTGCCAGATTTAATTCCAAACGGGCCTTAGCCTTCCTCGTCGCATCCCTGCATACTCTGACAACATCCCTATATTCCTCCCAAGTGGCCTGTCCCCCTTTCCACTTTCTGTAGACTTCCTTCTTCTGGTTGAGTTTTGCCAGGAGCTCCTTGCTCATCCATGCAGGTCTCCTGCCTCCTTTGCTTGACTTCCTACTCATAGGGATGCACCGCTCTTGAGCCTGGAGGAAGTGATGTTTGAATATTAACCAGCTCTCTTGAACACTCCTTCCTTCTAGGGCCCTCACCCATGGGATTACTCCAAGTAGGTCCCTGAAGAGGCCAAAGTTTGCTCTCCTGAAGTCCAGGGTTGCGATCCTACTTGGTGCCCTGCTGCCTCCTCGCAGAATCCTGAACTCCACCATCTCATGGTCATGCAGCCAAGGCTGCCCCCAACCTTCACATCTTCCACCAGTCCTTCTTTGTTTGTTAGTACGAGGTCCAGCAGCACACCTCTCCTCGTTGGCTCCTCCACCACCTGTGTCAAGAAGTTGTCACCAATGCTCTGCAGGAACCTCCAGGACTCTTTGTGCCTAGCTGTGTTGTCTTTCCAGCAGATATCGGGGTGGTTGAAGTCCCCCATGAGAACCAGGGCCTGGGATCGTGAGGCTACTTCCAGCTGTCTGTAGAAGGCCTCATCCACTTCCTCCTCCTGATCAGGTGGCCTGTAGTAAACACCCACAACAGTGCCACCCATGCTAGCCTGCCCTTTGATCCTTACCCATAAGCTCTCGACTCGCTCTTCATCCACCCCTAGGCACAGCTCAATACATTCCAGTTGCTCTCTCACATAAAGAGCAACTCCACCACCTCGCTTTCCTGGCCTGTCTTTCCTAAAAAGCACGTAGCCATCCATGACAGCACTCCAGTCATGCGAGCTATCCCACCATGTCTCTGTAATGGCAATGAGATCATGGCCCTGCGACCGCACACATATCTCTAGTTCTTCCTGTTTGTTCCCCAAGCTGCGCGCATTGGTGTACAGGCATTTCAGGGAGGTGATCGAGCATGCAGGTTTCCCAGGAGGGGTAAAAGAGGGTCCTCCGTAGCCACATCCCATGCGCACTTCCCTGGCTGCATTCACCTGTTGGAGGCATCCTGACTTGAGCAGTCTTTTGCCAATTACCCTGGCACTATAACTCTCCCCTTCCCCCATCTTTCCTAGTTTAAAGCCCTCCTTACCAGGTTGGCCAACCTGTTGGCAAAGACCCGCGTGCCCCGCCTCGTGCGGTGGATCCCATCTCTCGCCATCAGTTGTCGATCTTCAAACAGGGTCCCATGGTCATAGAAACCAAAACCCTGTTGCCAACAGCAGCGGCACAGCCAGTCGTTAACCTGGAAAGTCCGTCTCCTCCTCCTCTCATCCATCCCCCTCACTGGCAGGATTGAGGAGAAGATGACCTGGGCTCCCAGACCCTTGAACACCATCCCCAGAGCTCTGAAATCCTGCTTGATGGTCTCCAGTTTGCCCTTGGTGTCATTGGCGCCCACGTGGAAGAGCAGCAGTGGGTAATAGTCCGAAGAATGGAAGAGCCTAGGCAGTCTTTGCATGATGTTCGCTGTCTCACAAACAAGGAGACTGCCGAATCTCTTCGCTGCCTGGCGAACAAGCAGACCGCTGTGCCTCTTCACTGCCTCGCAGAATGACGAACCACTGTGTCTCTTCGCTGCCTCGTAGAATGAGTGACCACTGTGGATGTTCGCTGTCTCACAAACAAGGAGACTGCCGAATCTGTCCATTGCCTGGCGAAGAAGCAAACTGCTTCGTCTCTTCGCTGCCTGGCGAGCAAGCAAACCGCTGTGTCTCTTGGCTGCCTCGCAGAATGAGTGACCACTGTGGATGTTCGCTGTCTCACAAACAAGGAGACTGCCTAATCTGTCCAATGCCTGGCGAACAAGCAGACCGCTGTGTCTCTTCGCTGCCTCGCAGAATGAGGAACCACTGTGGATGTTCGCTGTCTCACAAACAAGGAGACTGCCGAATCTGTCCAATGCCTGGCGAACAAGCAGACTGCTGCGTCTCTTGGCTGCCTCACAGAATGAGTGAGCACTGTGGATGTTCGCTGTCTCACAAACAAGGAGACTGCCGAATCTGTTCGCTGCCTGGCGAACAAGCAGACCGCTGTGTCTCTTCGCTGCCTCGCAGAATGAGTGAGCACTGTGGATGTTCGCTGTCTCACAAACAAGGAGACTGCCTAATCTGTCCACTGCCTGGCGAAGAAGCAAACCGCTTCGTCTCTTCGCTGCCTCACGAACAAGCAGACCGCTGTGTCTCTTCGCTGCCTCGCAGAATGAGGAACCACTGTGGATGTTCGCAGTCTCACAAACAAGGAGACTGCCTAATCTGTTCGCTGCCTGGCGAACAACCAGACCGCTGCGTCTCTTGGCTGCCTCGTAGAATGAGTGAGCACTGTGGATCACAGAATCACAGAATTGCTGAGGTTGGAAGGGACCTCTGGAGATCAACTAGTCCAACCCCCCTGCTCAAGCAGGGTCACCTAGAGCACATTGCACAGGATTGCATCCAGGCGCGTTTTGAATATCTCCAGAGAAGGAGACTCCACCACCTCTCTGGGCAACCTGTTCCAGTGCTCTGTCACCCTCACAGTGAAAAAGTTTTTCCTCGTGTTCAGATGGAAGTGTCTGTGTTTCAGTTTGTGCCCATTGCCTCGCGTCCTGTCGCTCGGCACCACTGAAAAGAGTCTGGTCCCATCCTCTCGACACCCTCCCTTCAGATACTTGTACACGTTGATAAGATCTCCTCTCAGCCTTTTCTTCTCCAAGCTAAACAGGCCAAGCTCTCTCAGTCTTTCCTCATAAGAGAGATGCTCCAGTCCCCTAATCATCTTTATAGCCCTTCGCTGGACTTGCTCCAGTAGTGCCACATCCCTCTTGTACTGGGGAGCCCAGAACTGGACGCAGTACTCCAGATGTGGCCTCACCAGGGCTGAGTTGAGGGGGAGGATCACCTCCCTCGACCTGCTGGCAACACTCTTCCTGATGCACCCCAGGATACCATTGGCCTTCTTGGCCACAAGGGCACATTGCTGCCTCATGCTTAACTTGGTGTCCACCAGCACTCCCAGGTCCTTCTCCGCAGAGCTGCTTTCCAGCAGGTCAACCCCCAACCTGTACTGGTGCATGGGGTTATTCCTCCCCAGGTGCAGGACCCTGCACTTGCCTTTGTTGAACTTCATGAGGTTCCTCTCTGCCCACCTCTCCAGCCTGTCCAAGTCTCTTTGAATGGCAGCACAGCCCTCTGGCGTATCAGCCACTCCTCCCAGTTTTGTATCGTCAGCCAACTTGTTGAGGGTGCACTCTGTCCCTTCATCCAGGTCGTTGATGAAGAAGTTGAACAAGACTGGACCCAGTACTGACCCCTGGGGGACACCGCTAGCTACAGGCCTCCAACTAGACTCTGTGCCACTGAGCACAACTCTCTGAGCTCTGCCATTCAGCCAGTTCTCAATCCACCTCTCTGTCCACTCATCTAACCCACACTTCCTGAGCTTGTCTATGAGGATGCTATGGGAGACAGTGTCAAAAGCCTTGCTGAAGTCTAGGTAGACAACATCCACTGCTCTCCCCTCATCTATCCAGCCAGTCATTCCAGCATAGAAGGCTATCAGATTGGTTAGGCATGATTTCCCCTTGGTGAAGCCACGCTGACTACTCCTGATCACCTTCTTTTCCTCCACATGCTTGGAGATGGCTTCCAGGATGAGCTGCTCCATCACCTTTGCAGGGATGGAGATGAGGCTGACTGGCCTGTAGTTCCCTGGGTCCTCCTTCTTGCCCTTTTTGAAGACTGGGGTGACGTTGGCTTTCTTCCAGTCCTCAGGCACCTCTCCTGTCCTCCATGACCTTTCAAAGATGATGGAGAGTGGCTTAGCAATAATGTCCGCCAGCTCCCTCAGCACTCGTGGGTGCATCCCATCAGGGCCCATGGATTTGTGGGTGTCAAGTTTGCTTAAATGATCTCTAACCCACTCCTCCTCCACCAAGGGAAAGTCTTCCTCTCTCCAGACTTTCTCTCTTGCCTCCAGGGTCTGGGGTTCCTGAGGGCTGGCCTGAGCAGTAAAGACTGAAGCAAAGAAGGCATTCAGTAACTCTGCCTTCTCTGTATCCTTCGTCACCAGGGCACCCACCCCATTCAGCAAAGGGCCCACATTTTCCCTAGTCTTCCTCTTGCTGCTGATGTATTTGAAGAAGCCCTTCTTGCTCTCCTTGACATGCCTTGCCAGATTTAATTCCAAACGGGCCTTAGCCTTCCTCGTCGCATCCCTGCATACTCTGACAACATCCCTATATTCCTCCCAAGTGGCCTGTCCCCCTTTCCACTTTCTGTAGACTTCCTTCTTCTGGTTGAGTTTTGCCAGGAGCTCCTTGCTCATCCATGCAGGTCTCCTGCCTCCTTTGCTTGACTTCCTACTCATAGGGATGCACCGCTCTTGAGCCTGGAGGAAGTGATGTTTGAATATTAACCAGCTCTCTTGAACACTCCTTCCTTCTAGGGCCCTCACCCATGGGATTACTCCAAGTAGGTCCCTGAAGAGGCCAAAGTTTGCTCTCCTGAAGTCCAGGGTTGCGATCCTACTTGGTGCCCTGCTGCCTCCTCGCAGAATCCTGAACTCCACCATCTCATGGTCATGCAGCCAAGGCTGCCCCCAACCTTCACATCTTCCACCAGTCCTTCTTTGTTTGTTAGTACGAGGTCCAGCAGCACACCTCTCCTCGTTGGCTCCTCCACCACCTGTGTCAAGAAGTTGTCACCAATGCTCTGCAGGAACCTCCAGGACTCTTTGTGCCTAGCTGTGTTGTCTTTCCAGCAGATATCGGGGTGGTTGAAGTCCCCCATGAGAACCAGGGCCTGGGATCGTGAGGCTACTTCCAGCTGTCTGTAGAAGGCCTCATCGACTTCCTCCTCCTGATCAGGTGGCCTGTAGTAAACACCCACAACAGTGTCACCCATGCTAGCCTGCCCTTTGATCCTTACCCATAAGCTCTCGACTCGCTCTTCATCCACCCCTAGGCACAGCTCAATACATTCCAGTTGCTCTCTCACATAAAGAGCAACTCCACCACCTCGCTTTCCTGGCCTGTCTTTCCTAAAAAGCACGTAGCCATCCATGACAGCACTCCAGTCATGCGAGCTATCCCACCATGTCTCTGTAATGGCAATGAGATCATGGCCCTGCGACCGCACACATATCTCTAGTTCTTCCTGTTTGTTCCCCAAGCTGCGCGCATTGGTGTACAGGCATTTCAGGGAGGTGATCGAGCATGCAGGTTTCCCAGGAGGGGTAAAAGAGGGTCCTCCGTAGCCACATCCCATGCGCACTTCCCTGGCTGCATTCACCTGTTGGAGGCATCCTGACTTGAGCAGTCTTTTGCCAATTACCCTGGCACTATAACTCTCCCCTTCCCCCATCTTTCCTAGTTTAAAGCCCTCCTTACCAGGTTGGCCAACCTGTTGGCAAAGACCCGCGTGCCCCGCCTCGTGCGGTGGATCCCATCTCTCGCCATCAGTTGTCGATCTTCAAACAGGGTCCCATGGTCATAGAAACCAAAACCCTGTTGCCAACAGCAGCGGCACAGCCAGTCGTTAACCTGGAAAGTCCGTCTCCTCCTCCTCTCATCCATCCCCCTCACTGGCAGGATTGAGGAGAAGAAGACCTGGGCTCCCAGACCCTTGAACACCATCCCCAGAGCTCTGAAATCCTGCTTGATGGTCTCCAGTTTGCCCTTGGTGTCATTGGCGCCCACGTGGAAGAGCAGCAGTGGGTAATAGTCCGAAGAATGGATGAGCCTAGGCAGTCTTTGCATGATGTTCGCTGTCTCACAAACAAGGAGACTGCCGAATCTCTTCGCTGCCTGGCGAACAAGCAGACCGCTGTGCCTCTTCACTGCCTCGCAGAATGACGAACCACTGTGTCTCTTCGCTGCCTCGTAGAATGAGTGACCACTGTGGATGTTCGCTGTCTCACAAACAAGGAGACTGCCTAATCTGTCCACTGCCTGGCGAAGAAGCAAACTGCTTCGTCTCTTCGCTGCCTGGCGAGCAAGCAAACCGCTGTGTCTCTTGGCTGCCTCGCAGAATGAGTGACCACTGTGGATGTTCGCTGTCTCACAAACAAGGAGAATGCCTAATCTGTCCAATGCCTGGCGAACAAGCAGACTGCTGCGTCTCTTGGCTGCCTCACGAACAAGCAGACCGCTGTGTCTCTTCGCTGCCTCGCAGAATGAGTGAGCACTGTGGATGTTCGCTGTCTCACAAACAAGGAGACTGCCTAATCTGTCCACTGCCTGGCGAAGAAGCAAACCGCTTCGTCTCTTCGCTGCCTCACGAACAAGCAGACCGCTGTGTCTCTTCGCTGCCTCGCAGAATGAGGAACCACTGTGGATGTTCGCAGTCTCACAAACAAGGAGACTGCCTAATCTGTTCGCTGCCTGGTGAACAACCAGACCGCTGCGTCTCTTGGCTGCCTCGTAGAATGAGTGACCACTGTGGATCACAGAATCACAGAATTGCTGAGGTTGGAAGGGACCTCTGGAGATCAACTAGTCCAACCCCCCTGCTCAAGCAGGGTCACCTAGAGCACATTGCACAGGATTGCATCCAGGCGCGTTTTGAATATCTCCAGAGAAGGAGACTCCACCACCTCTCTGGGCAACCTGTTCCAGTGCTCTGTCACCCTCACAGTGAAAAAGTTTTTCCTCGTGTTCAGATGGAAGTGTCTGTGTTTCAGTTTGTGCCCATTGCCTCGCGTCCTGTCGCTCGGCACCACTGAAAAGAGTCTGGTCCCATCCTCTCGACACCCTCCCTTCAGATACTTGTACACGTTGATAAGATCTCCTCTCAGCCTTTTCTTCTCCAAGCTAAACAGGCCAAGCTCTCTCAGTCTTTCCTCATAAGAGAGATGCTCCAGTCCCCTAATCATCTTTATAGCCCTTCGCTGGACTTGCTCCAGTAGTGCCACATCCCTCTTGTACTGGGGAGCCCAGAACTGGACGCAGTACTCCAGATGTGGCCTCACCAGGGCTGAGTTGAGGGGGAGGATCACCTCCCTCGACCTGCTGGCAACACTCTTCCTGATGCACCCCAGGATACCATTGGCCTTCTTGGCCACAAGGGCACATTGCTGCCTCATGCTTAACTTGGTGTCCACCAGCACTCCCAGGTCCTTCTCCGCAGAGCTGCTTTCCAGCAGGTCAACCCCCAACCTGTACTGGTGCATGGGGTTATTCCTCCCCAGGTGCAGGACCCTGCACTTGCCTTTGTTGAACTTCATGAGGTTCCTCTCTGCCCACCTCTCCAGCCTGTCCAAGTCTCTTTGAATGGCAGCACAGCCCTCTGGCGTATCAGCCACTCCTCCCAGTTTTGTATCGTCAGCCAACTTGTTGAGGGTGCACTCTGTCCCTTCATCCAGGTCGTTGATGAAGAAGTTGAACAAGACTGGACCCAGTACTGACCCCTGGGGGACACCGCTAGCTACAGGCCTCCAACTAGACTCTGTGCCACTGATCACAACTCTCTGAGCTCTGCCATTCAGCCAGTTCTCAATCCACCTCTCTGTCCACTCATCTAACCCACACTTCCTGAGCTTGTCTATGAGGATGCTATGGGAGACAGTGTCAAAAGCCTTGCTGAAGTCTAGGTAGACAACATCCACTGCTCTCCCCTCATCTATCCAGCCAGTCATTCCAGCATAGAAGGCTATCAGATTGGTTAGGCATGATTTCCCCTTGGTGAAGCCACGCTGACTACTCCTGATCACCTTCTTTTCCTCCACATGCTTGGAGATGGCTTCCAGGATGAGCTGCTCCATCACCTTTGCAGGGATGGAGATGAGGCTGACTGGCCTGTAGTTCCCTGGGTCCTCCTTCTTGCCCTTTTTGAAGACTGGGGTGACGTTGGCTTTCTTCCAGTCCTCAGGCACCTCTCCTGTCCTCCATGACCTTTCAAAGATGATGGAGAGTGGCTTAGCAATAATGTCCGCCAGCTCCCTCAGCACTCGTGGGTGCATCCCATCAGGGCCCATGGATTTGTGGGTGTCAAGTTTGCTTAAATGATCTCTAACCCACTCCTCCTCCACCAAGGGAAAGTCTTCCTCTCTCCAGACTTTCTCTCTTGCCTCCAGGGTCTGGGGTTCCTGAGGGCTGGCCTGAGCAGTAAAGACTGAAGCAAAGAAGGCATTCAGTAACTCTGCCTTCTCTGTATCCTTCGTCACCAGGGCACCCACCCCATTCAGCAAAGGGCCCACATTTTCCCTAGTCTTCCTCTTGCTGCTGATGTATTTGAAGAAGCCCTTCTTGCTCTCCTTGACATGCCTTGCCAGATTTAATTCCAAACGGGCCTTAGCCTTCCTCGTCGCATCCCTGCATACTCTGACAACATCCCTATATTCCTCCCAAGTGGCCTGTCCCCCTTTCCACTTTCTGTAGACTTCCTTCTTCTGGTTGAGTTTTGCCAGGAGCTCCTTGCTCATCCATGCAGGTCTCCTGCCTCCTTTGCTTGACTTCCTACTCATAGGGATGCACCGCTCTTGAGCCTGGAGGAAGTGATGTTTGAATATTAACCAGCTCTCTTGAACACTCCTTCCTTCTAGGGCCCTCACCCATGGGATTACTCCAAGTAGGTCCCTGAAGAGGCCAAAGTTTGCTCTCCTGAAGTCCAGGGTTGCGATCCTACTTGGTGCCCTGCTGCCTCCTCGCAGAATCCTGAACTCCACCATCTCATGGTCATGCAGCCAAGGCTGCCCCCAACCTTCACATCTTCCACCAGTCCTTCTTTGTTTGTTAGTACGAGGTCCAGCAGCACACCTCTCCTCGTTGGCTCCTCCACCACCTGTGTCAAGAAGTTGTCACCAATGCTCTGCAGGAACCTCCAGGACTCTTTGTGCCTAGCTGTGTTGTCTTTCCAGCAGATATCGGGGTGGTTGAAGTCCCCCATGAGAACCAGGGCCTGGGATCGTGAGGCTACTTCCAGCTGTCTGTAGAAGGCCTCATCCACTTCCTCCTCCTGATCAGGTGGCCTGTAGTAAACACCCACAACAGTGTCACCCATGCTAGCCTGCCCTTTGATCCTTACCCATAAGCTCTCGACTCGCTCTTCATCCACCCCTAGGCACAGCTCAATACATTCCAGTTGCTCTCTCACATAAAGAGCAACTCCACCACCTCGCTTTCCTGGCCTGTCTTTCCTAAAAAGCACGTAGCCATCCATGACAGCACTCCAGTCATGCGAGCTATCCCACCATGTCTCTGTAATGCCAATGAGATCATGGCCCTGCGACCGCACACATATCTCTAGTTCTTCCTGTTTGTTCCCCAAGCTGCGCGCATTGGTGTACAGGCATTTCAGGGAGGTGATCGAGCATGCAGGTTTCCCAGGAGGGGTAAAAGAGGGTCCTCCGTAGCCACATCCCATGCGCACTTCCCTGGCTGCATTCACCTGTTGGAGGCATCCTGACTTGAGCAGTCTTTTGCCAATTACCCTGGCACTATAACTCTCCCCTTCCCCCATCTTTCCTAGTTTAAAGCCCTCCTTACCAGGTTGGCCAACCTGTTGGCAAAGACCCGCGTGCCCCGCCTCGTGCGGTGGATCCCATCTCTCGCCATCAGTTGTCGATCTTCAAACAGGGTCCCATGGTCATAGAAACCAAAACCCTGTTGCCAACAGCAGCGGCACAGCCAGTCGTTAACCTGGAAAGTCCGTCTCCTCCTCCTCTCATCCATCCCCCTCACTGGCAGGATTGAGGAGAAGATGACCTGGGCTCCCAGACCCTTGAACACCATCCCCAGAGCTCTGAAATCCTGCTTGATGGTCTCCAGTTTGCCCTTGGTGTCATTGGCGCCCACGTGGAAGAGCAGCAGTGGGTAATAGTCCGAAGAATGGAAGAGCCTAGGCAGTCTTTGCATGATGTTCGCTGTCTCACAAACAAGGAGACTGCCGAATCTCTTCGCTGCCTGGCGAACAAGCAGACCGCTGTGCCTCTTCACTGCCTCGCAGAATGACGAACCACTGTGTCTCTTCGCTGCCTCGTAGAATGAGTGACCACTGTGGATGTTCGCTGTCTCACAAACAAGGAGACTGCCGAATCTGTCCATTGCCTGGCGAAGAAGCAAACTGCTTCGTCTCTTCGCTGCCTGGCGAGCAAGCAAACCGCTGTGTCTCTTGGCTGCCTCGCAGAATGAGTGAGCACTGTGGATGTTCGCTGTCTCACAAACAAGGAGACTGCCTAATCTGTCCAATGCCTGGCGAACAAGCAGACTGCTGCGTCTCTTGGCTGCCTCACAGAATGAGTGAGCACTGTGGATGTTCGCTGTCTCACAAACAAGGAGAATGCCGAATCTGTTCGCTGCCTGGCGAACAAGCAGACCGCTGTGTCTCTTGGCTGCCTCGCAGAATGAGTGAGCACTGTGGATGTTCGCTGTCTCACAAACAAGGAGACTGCCTAATCTGTCCACTGCCTGGCGAACAAGCAGACTGCTGCGTCTCTTGGCTGCCTCGCAGAATGAGTGAGCACTGTGGATGTTCGCTGTCTCACAAACAAGGAGAATGCCGAATCTGTTCGCTGCCTGGCGAACAAGCAGACCGCTGTGTCTCTTCGCTGCCTCGCAGAATGAGTGACCACTGTGGATGCTCGCTGTCTCACAAACAAGGAGACTGCCTAATCTGTCCACTGCCTGGCGAACAAGCAAACCGCTTCGTCTCTTCGCTGCCTGGCGAACAAGCAGACCGCTGTGTCTCTTCGCTGCCTCGCAGAATGAGTGACCACTGTGGATGTTCGCTGTCTCACAAACAAGGAGACTGCCTAATCTGTCCACTGCCTGGCGAACAAGCAAACCGCTTCGTCTCTTCGCTGCCTCACGAACAAGCAGACCGCTGTGTCTCTTCGCTGCCTCGCAGAATGAGGAACCACTGTGGATGTTCGCAGTCTCACAAACAAGGAGACTGCCTAATCTGTTCGCTGCCTGGCGAACAACCAGACCGCTGCGTCTCTTGGCTGCCTCGTAGAATGAGTGAGCACTGTGGATCACAGAATCACAGAATTGCTGAGGTTGGAAGGGACCTCTGGAGATCAACTAGTCCAACCCCCCTGCTCAAGCAGGGTCACCTAGAGCACATTGCACAGGATTGCATCCAGGCGCGTTTTGAATATCTCCAGAGAAGGAGACTCCACCACCTCTCTGGGCAACCTGTTCCAGTGCTCTGTCACCCTCACAGTGAAAAAGTTTTTCCTCGTGTTCAGATGGAAGTGTCTGTGTTTCAGTTTGTGCCCATTGCCTCGCGTCCTGTCGCTCGGCACCACTGAAAAGAGTCTGGTCCCATCCTCTCGACACCCTCCCTTCAGATACTTGTACACGTTGATAAGATCTCCTCTCAGCCTTTTCTTCTCCAAGCTAAACAGGCCAAGCTCTCTCAGTCTTTCCTCATAAGAGAGATGCTCCAGTCCCCTAATCATCTTTATAGCCCTTCGCTGGACTTGCTCCAGTAGTGCCACATCCCTCTTGTACTGGGGAGCCCAGAACTGGACGCAGTACTCCAGATGTGGCCTCACCAGGGCTGAGTTGAGGGGGAGGATCACCTCCCTCGACCTGCTGGCAACACTCTTCCTGATGCACCCCAGGATACCATTGGCCTTCTTGGCCACAAGGGCACATTGCTGCCTCATGCTTAACTTGGTGTCCACCAGCACTCCCAGGTCCTTCTCCGCAGAGCTGCTTTCCAGCAGGTCAACCCCCAACCTGTACTGGTGCATGGGGTTATTCCTCCCCAGGTGCAGGACCCTGCACTTGCCTTTGTTGAACTTCATGAGGTTCCTCTCTGCCCACCTCTCCAGCCTGTCCAAGTCTCTTTGAATGGCAGCACAGCCCTCTGGCGTATCAGCCACTCCTCCCAGTTTTGTATCGTCAGCCAACTTGTTGAGGGTGCACTCTGTCCCTTCATCCAGGTCGTTGATGAAGAAGTTGAACAAGACTGGACCCAGTACTGACCCCTGGGGGACACCGCTAGCTACAGGCCTCCAACTAGACTCTGTGCCACTGATCACAACTCTCTGAGCTCTGCCATTCAGCCAGTTCTCAATCCACCTCTCTGTCCACTCATCTAACCCACACTTCCTGAGCTTGTCTATGAGGATGCTATGGGAGACAGTGTCAAAAGCCTTGCTGAAGTCTAGGTAGACAACATCCACTGCTCTCCCCTCATCTATCCAGCCAGTCATTCCAGCATAGAAGGCTATCAGATTGGTTAGGCATGATTTCCCCTTGGTGAAGCCACGCTGACTACTCCTGATCACCTTCTTTTCCTCCACATGCCTGGAGATGGCTTCCAGGATGAGCTGCTCCATCACCTTTGCAGGGATGGAGATGAGGCTGACTGGCCTGTAGTTCCCTGGGTCCTCCTTCTTGCCCTTTTTGAAGACTGGGGTGACGTTGGCTTTCTTCCAGTCCTCAGGCACCTCTCCTGTCCTCCATGACCTTTCAAAGATGATGGAGAGTGGCTTAGCAATAATGTCCGCCAGCTCCCTCAGCACTCGTGGGTGCATCCCATCAGGGCCCATGGATTTGTGGGTGTCAAGTTTGCTTAAATGATCTCTAACCCACTCCTCCTCCACCAAGGGAAAGTCTTCCTCTCTCCAGACTTTCTCTCTTGCCTCCAGGGTCTGGGGTTCCTGAGGGCTGGCCTGAGCAGTAAAGACTGAAGCAAAGAAGACATTCAGTAACTCTGCCTTCTCTGTATCCTTCGTCACCAGGGCACCCACCCCATTCAGCAAAGGGCCCACATTTTCCCTAGTCTTCCTCTTGCTGCTGATGTATTTGAAGAAGCCCTTCTTGCTCTCCTTGACATGCCTTGCCAGATTTAATTCCAAACGGGCCTTAGCCTTCCTCGTCGCATCCCTGCATACTCTGACAACATCCCTATATTCCTCCCAAGTGGCCTGTCCCCCTTTCCACTTTCTGTAGACTTCCTTCTTCTGGTTGAGTTTTGCCAGGAGCTCCTTGCTCATCCATGCAGGTCTCCTGCCTCCTTTGCTTGACTTCCTACTCATAGGGATGCACCGCTCTTGAGCCTGGAGGAAGTGATGTTTGAATATTAACCAGCTCTCTTGAACACTCCTTCCTTCTAGGGCCCTCACCCATGGGATTACTCCAAGTAGGTCCCTGAAGAGGCCAAAGTTTGCTCTCCTGAAGTCCAGGGTTGCGATCCTACTTGGTGCCCTGCTGCCTCCTCGCAGAATCCTGAACTCCACCATCTCATGGTCATGCAGCCAAGGCTGCCCCCAACCTTCACATCTTCCACCAGTCCTTCTTTGTTTGTTAGTACGAGGTCCAGCAGCACACCTCTCCTCGTTGGCTCCTCCACCACCTGTGTCAAGAAGTTGTCACCAATGCTCTGCAGGAACCTCCAGGACTCTTTGTGCCTAGCTGTGTTGTCTTTCCAGCAGATATCGGGGTGGTTGAAGTCCCCCATGAGAACCAGGGCCTGGGATCGTGAGGCTACTTCCAGCTGTCTGTAGAAGGCCTCATCCACTTCCTCCTCCTGATCAGGTGGCCTGTAGTAAACACCCACAACAGTGCCACCCATGCTAGCCTGCCCTTTGATCCTTACCCATAAGCTCTCGACTCGCTCTTCATCCACCCCTAGGCACAGCTCAATACATTCCAGTTGCTCTCTCACATAAAGAGCAACTCCACCACCTCGCTTTCCTGGCCTGTCTTTCCTAAAAAGCACGTAGCCATCCATGACAGCACTCCAGTCATGCGAGCTATCCCACCATGTCTCTGTAATGGCAATGAGATCATGGCCCTGCGACCGCACACATATCTCTAGTTCTTCCTGTTTGTTCCCCAAGCTGCGCGCATTGGTGTACAGGCATTTCAGGGAGGTGATCGAGCATGCAGGTTTCCCAGGAGGGGTAAAAGAGGGTCCTCCGTAGCCACATCCCATGCGCACTTCCCTGGCTGCATTCACCTGTTGGAGGCATCCTGACTTGAGCAGTCTTTTGCCAATTACCCTGGCACTATAACTCTCCCCTTCCCCCATCTTTCCTAGTTTAAAGCCCTCCTTACCAGGTTGGCCAACCTGTTGGCAAAGACCCGCGTGCCCCGCCTCGTGCGGTGGATCCCATCTCTCGCCATCAGTTGTCGATCTTCAAACAGGGTCCCATGGTCATAGAAACCAAAACCCTGTTGCCAACAGCAGCGGCACAGCCAGTCGTTAACCTGGAAAGTCCGTCTCCTCCTCCTCTCATCCATCCCCCTCACTGGCAGGATTGAGGAGAAGATGACCTGGGCTCCCAGACCCTTGAACACCATCCCCAGAGCTCTGAAATCCTGCTTGATGGTCTCCAGTTTGCCCTTGGTGTCATTGGCGCCCACGTGGAAGAGCAGCAGTGGGTAATAGTCCGAAGAATGGAAGAGCCTAGGCAGTCTTTGCATGATGTTCGCTGTCTCACAAACAAGGAGACTGCCGAATCTCTTCGCTGCCTGGCGAACAAGCAGACCGCTGTGCCTCTTCACTGCCTCGCAGAATGACGAACCACTGTGTCTCTTCGCTGCCTCGTAGAATGAGTGACCACTGTGGATGTTCGCTGTCTCACAAACAAGGAGACTGCCGAATCTGTCCATTGCCTGGCGAAGAAGCAAACTGCTTCGTCTCTTCGCTGCCTGGCGAGCAAGCAAACCGCTGTGTCTCTTGGCTGCCTCGCAGAATGAGTGAGCACTGTGGATGTTCGCTGTCTCACAAACAAGGAGACTGCCGAATCTGTCCAATGCCTGGCGAACAAGCAGACTGCTGCGTCTCTTGGCTGCCTCACAGAATGAGTGAGCACTGTGGATGTTCGCTGTCTCACAAACAAGGAGAATGCCGAATCTGTTCGCTGCCTGGCGAACAAGCAGACCGCTGTGTCTCTTCGCTGCCTCGCAGAATGAGGAACCACTGTGGATGCTCGCTGTCTCACAAACAAGGAGACTGCCTAATCTGTCCACTGCCTGGCGAACAAGCAAACCGCTTCGTCTCTTCGCTGCCTGGCGAACAAGCAGACCGCTGTGTCTCTTCGCTGCCTCGCAGAATGAGTGACCACTGTGGATGTTCGCTGTCTCACAAACAAGGAGACTGCCTGATCTGTCCACTGCCTGGCGAACAAGCAAACCGCTTCGTCTCTTCGCTGCCTCACGAACAAGCAGACCGCTGTGTCTCTTCGCTGCCTCGCAGAATGAGGAACCACTGTGGATGTTCGCAGTCTCACAAACAAGGAGACTGCCTAATCTGTTCGCTGCCTGGCGAACAACCAGACCGCTGCGTCTCTTGGCTGCCTCGTAGAATGAGTGACCACTGTGGATCACAGAATCACAGAATTGCTGAGGTTGGAAGGGACCTCTGGAGATCAACTAGTCCAACCCCCCTGCTCAAGCAGGGTCACCTAGAGCACATTGCACAGGATTGCATCCAGGCGCGTTTTGAATATCTCCAGAGAAGGAGACTCCACCACCTCTCTGGGCAACCTGTTCCAGTGCTCTGTCACCCTCACAGTGAAAAAGTTTTTCCTCGTGTTCAGATGGAAGTGTCTGTGTTTCAGTTTGTGCCCATTGCCTCGCGTCCTGTCGCTCGGCACCACTGAAAAGAGTCTGGTCCCATCCTCTCGACACCCTCCCTTCAGATACTTGTACACGTTGATAAGATCTCCTCTCAGCCTTTTCTTCTCCAAGCTAAACAGGCCAAGCTCTCTCAGTCTTTCCTCATAAGAGAGATGCTCCAGTCCCCTAATCATCTTTATAGCCCTTCGCTGGACTTGCTCCAGTAGTGCCACATCCCTCTTGTACTGGGGAGCCCAGAACTGGACGCAGTACTCCAGATGTGGCCTCACCAGGGCTGAGTTGAGGGGGAGGATCACCTCCCTCGACCTGCTGGCAACACTCTTCCTGATGCACCCCAGGATACCATTGGCCTTCTTGGCCACAAGGGCACATTGCTGCCTCATGCTTAACTTGGTGTCCACCAGCACTCCCAGGTCCTTCTCCGCAGAGCTGCTTTCCAGCAGGTCAACCCCCAACCTGTACTGGTGCATGGGGTTATTCCTCCCCAGGTGCAGGACCCTGCACTTGCCTTTGTTGAACTTCATGAGGTTCCTCTCTGCCCACCTCTCCAGCCTGTCCAAGTCTCTTTGAATGGCAGCACAGCCCTCTGGCGTATCAGCCACTCCTCCCAGTTTTGTATCGTCAGCCAACTTGTTGAGGGTGCACTCTGTCCCTTCATCCAGGTCGTTGATGAAGAAGTTGAACAAGACTGGACCCAGTACTGACCCCTGGGGGACACCGCTAGCTACAGGCCTCCAACTAGACTCTGTGCCACTGATCACAACTCTCTGAGCTCTGCCATTCAGCCAGTTCTCAATCCACCTCTCTGTCCACTCATCTAACCCACACTTCCTGAGCTTGTCTATGAGGATGCTATGGGAGACAGTGTCAAAAGCCTTGCTGAAGTCTAGGTAGACAACATCCACTGCTCTCCCCTCATCTATCCAGCCAGTCATTCCAGCATAGAAGGCTATCAGATTGGTTAGGCATGATTTCCCCTTGGTGAAGCCACGCTGACTACTCCTGATCACCTTCTTTTCCTCCACATGCTTGGAGATGGCTTCCAGGATGAGCTGCTCCATCACCTTTGCAGGGATGGAGATGAGGCTGACTGGCCTGTAGTTCCCTGGGTCCTCCTTCTTGCCCTTTTTGAAGACTGGGGTGACGTTGGCTTTCTTCCAGTCCTCAGGCACCTCTCCTGTCCTCCATGACCTTTCAAAGATGATGGAGAGTGGCTTAGCAATAATGTCCGCCAGCTCCCTCAGCACTCGTGGGTGCATCCCATCAGGGCCCATGGATTTGTGGGTGTCAAGTTTGCTTAAATGATCTCTAACCCACTCCTCCTCCACCAAGGGAAAGTCTTCCTCTCTCCAGACTTTCTCTCTTGCCTCCAGGGTCTGGGGTTCCTGAGGGCTGGCCTGAGCAGTAAAGACTGAAGCAAAGAAGGCATTCAGTAACTCTGCCTTCTCTGTATCCTTCGTCACCAGGGCACCCACCCCATTCAGCAAAGGGCCCACATTTTCCCTAGTCTTCCTCTTGCTGCTGATGTATTTGAAGAAGCCCTTCTTGCTCTCCTTGACATGCCTTGCCAGATTTAATTCCAAACGGGCCTTAGCCTTCCTCGTCGCATCCCTGCATACTCTGACAACATCCCTATATTCCTCCCAAGTGGCCTGTCCCCCTTTCCACTTTCTGTAGACTTCCTTCTTCTGGTTGAGTTTTGCCAGGAGCTCCTTGCTCATCCATGCAGGTCTCCTGCCTCCTTTGCTTGACTTCCTACTCATAGGGATGCACCGCTCTTGAGCCTGGAGGAAGTGATGTTTGAATATTAACCAGCTCTCTTGAACACTCCTTCCTTCTAGGGCCCTCACCCATGGGATTACTCCAAGTAGGTCCCTGAAGAGGCCAAAGTTTGCTCTCCTGAAGTCCAGGGTTGCGATCCTACTTGGTGCCCTGCTGCCTCCTCGCAGAATCCTGAACTCCACCATCTCATGGTCATGCAGCCAAGGCTGCCCCCAACCTTCACATCTTCCACCAGTCCTTCTTTGTTTGTTAGTACGAGGTCCAGCAGCACACCTCTCCTCGTTGGCTCCTCCACCACCTGTGTCAAGAAGTTGTCACCAATGCTCTGCAGGAACCTCCAGGACTCTTTGTGCCTAGCTGTGTTGTCTTTCCAGCAGATATCGGGGTGGTTGAAGTCCCCCATGAGAACCAGGGCCTGGGATCGTGAGGCTACTTCCAGCTGTCTGTAGAAGGCCTCATCCACTTCCTCCTCCTGATCAGGTGGCCTGTAGTAAACACCCACAACAGTGCCACCCATGCTAGCCTGCCCTTTGATCCTTACCCATAAGCTCTCGACTCGCTCTTCATCCACCCCTAGGCACAGCTCAATACATTCCAGTTGCTCTCTCACATAAAGAGCAACTCCACCACCTCGCTTTCCTGGCCTGTCTTTCCTAAAAAGCACGTAGCCATCCATGACAGCACTCCAGTCATGCGAGCTATCCCACCATGTCTCTGTAATGGCAATGAGATCATGGCCCTGCGACCGCACACATATCTCTAGTTCTTCCTGTTTGTTCCCCAAGCTGCGCGCATTGGTGTACAGGCATTTCAGGGAGGTGATCGAGCATGCAGGTTTCCCAGGAGGGGTAAAAGAGGGTCCTCCGTAGCCACATCCCATGCGCACTTCCCTGGCTGCATTCACCTGTTGGAGGCATCCTGACTTGAGCAGTCTTTTGCCAATTACCCTGGCACTATAACTCTCCCCTTCCCCCATCTTTCCTAGTTTAAAGCCCTCCTTACCAGGTTGGCCAACCTGTTGGCAAAGACCCGCGTGCCCCGCCTCGTGCGGTGGATCCCATCTCTCGCCATCAGTTGTCGATCTTCAAACAGGGTCCCATGGTCATAGAAACCAAAACCCTGTTGCCAACAGCAGCGGCACAGCCAGTCGTTAACCTGGAAAGTCCGTCTCCTCCTCCTCTCATCCATCCCCCTCACTGGCAGGATTGAGGAGAAGATGACCTGGGCTCCCAGACCCTTGAACACCATCCCCAGAGCTCTGAAATCCTGCTTGATGGTCTCCAGTTTGCCCTTGGTGTCATTGGCGCCCACGTGGAAGAGCAGCAGTGGGTAATAGTCCGAAGAATGGAAGAGCCTAGGCAGTCTTTGCATGATGTTCGCTGTCTCACAAACAAGGAGACTGCCGAATCTCTTCGCTGCCTGGCGAACAAGCAGACCGCTGTGCCTCTTCACTGCCTCGCAGAATGACGAACCACTGTGTCTCTTCGCTGCCTCGTAGAATGAGTGACCACTGTGGATGTTCGCTGTCTCACAAACAAGGAGACTGCCGAATCTGTCCATTGCCTGGCGAAGAAGCAGACTGCTGCGTCTCTTGGCTGCCTCACAGAATGAGTGAGCACTGTGGATGTTCGCTGTCTCACAAACAAGGAGAATGCCGAATCTGTTCGCTGCCTGGCGAACAAGCAGACCGCTGTGTCTCTTGGCTGCCTCGCAGAATGAGTGAGCACTGTGGATGCTCGCTGTCTCACAAACAAGGAGACTGCCTAATCTGTCCACTGCCTGGCGAACAAGCAAACCGCTTCGTCTCTTCGCTGCCTGGCGAACAAGCAGACCGCTGTGTCTCTTCGCTGCCTCGCAGAATGAGTGACCACTGTGGATGTTCACTGTCTCACAAACAAGGAGACTGCCTAATCTGTCCACTGCCTGGCGAAGAAGCAAACCGCTTCGTCTCTTCGCTGCCTCACGAACAAGCAGACCGCTGTGTCTCTTCGCTGCCTCGCAGAATGAGGAACCACTGTGGATGTTCGCAGTCTCACAAACAAGGAGACTGCCTAATCTGTTCGCTGCCTGGCGAACAACCAGACCGCTGCGTCTCTTGGCTGCCTCGTAGAATGAGTGAGCACTGTGGATCACAGAATCACAGAATTGCTGAGGTTGGAAGGGACCTCTGGAGATCAACTAGTCCAACCCCCCTGCTCAAGCAGGGTCACCTAGAGCACATTGCACAGGATTGCATCCAGGCGCGTTTTGAATATCTCCAGAGAAGGAGACTCCACCACCTCTCTGGGCAACCTGTTCCAGTGCTCTGTCACCCTCACAGTGAAAAAGTTTTTCCTCGTGTTCAGATGGAAGTGTCTGTGTTTCAGTTTGTGCCCATTGCCTCGCGTCCTGTCGCTCGGCACCACTGAAAAGAGTCTGGTCCCATCCTCTCGACACCCTCCCTTCAGATACTTGTACACGTTGATAAGATCTCCTCTCAGCCTTTTCTTCTCCAAGCTAAACAGGCCAAGCTCTCTCAGTCTTTCCTCATAAGAGAGATGCTCCAGTCCCCTAATCATCTTTATAGCCCTTCGCTGGACTTGCTCCAGTAGTGCCACATCCCTCTTGTACTGGGGAGCCCAGAACTGGACGCAGTACTCCAGATGTGGCCTCACCAGGGCTGAGTTGAGGGGGAGGATCACCTCCCTCGACCTGCTGGCAACACTCTTCCTGATGCACCCCAGGATACCATTGGCCTTCTTGGCCACAAGGGCACATTGCTGCCTCATGCTTAACTTGGTGTCCACCAGCACTCCCAGGTCCTTCTCCGCAGAGCTGCTTTCCAGCAGGTCAACCCCCAACCTGTACTGGTGCATGGGGTTATTCCTCCCCAGGTGCAGGACCCTGCACTTGCCTTTGTTGAACTTCATGAGGTTCCTCTCTGCCCACCTCTCCAGCCTGTCCAAGTCTCTTTGAATGGCAGCACAGCCCTCTGGCGTATCAGCCACTCCTCCCAGTTTTGTATCGTCAGCCAACTTGTTGAGGGTGCACTCTGTCCCTTCATCCAGGTCGTTGATGAAGAAGTTGAACAAGACTGGACCCAGTACTGACCCCTGGGGGACACCGCTAGCTACAGGCCTCCAACTAGACTCTGTGCCACTGATCACAACTCTCTGAGCTCTGCCATTCAGCCAGTTCTCAATCCACCTCTCTGTCCACTCATCTAACCCACACTTCCTGAGCTTGTCTATGAGGATGCTATGGGAGACAGTGTCAAAAGCCTTGCTGAAGTCTAGGTAGACAACATCCACTGCTCTCCCCTCATCTATCCAGCCAGTCATTCCAGCATAGAAGGCTATCAGATTGGTTAGGCATGATTTCCCCTTGGTGAAGCCACGCTGACTACTCCTGATCACCTTCTTTTCCTCCACATGCCTGGAGATGGCTTCCAGGATGAGCTGCTCCATCACCTTTGCAGGGATGGAGATGAGGCTGACTGGCCTGTAGTTCCCTGGGTCCTCCTTCTTGCCCTTTTTGAAGACTGGGGTGACGTTGGCTTTCTTCCAGTCCTCAGGCACCTCTCCTGTCCTCCATGACCTTTCAAAGATGATGGAGAGTGGCTTAGCAATAATGTCCGCCAGCTCCCTCAGCACTCGTGGGTGCATCCCATCAGGGCCCATGGATTTGTGGGTGTCAAGTTTGCTTAAATGATCTCTAACCCACTCCTCCTCCACCAAGGGAAAGTCTTCCTCTCTCCAGACTTTCTCTCTTGCCTCCAGGGTCTGGGGTTCCTGAGGGCTGGCCTGAGCAGTAAAGACTGAAGCAAAGAAGACATTCAGTAACTCTGCCTTCTCTGTATCCTTCGTCACCAGGGCACCCACCCCATTCAGCAAAGGGCCCACATTTTCCCTAGTCTTCCTCTTGCTGCTGATGTATTTGAAGAAGCCCTTCTTGCTCTCCTTGACATGCCTTGCCAGATTTAATTCCAAACGGGCCTTAGCCTTCCTCGTCGCATCCCTGCATACTCTGACAACATCCCTATATTCCTCCCAAGTGGCCTGTCCCCCTTTCCACTTTCTGTAGACTTCCTTCTTCTGGTTGAGTTTTGCCAGGAGCTCCTTGCTCATCCATGCAGGTCTCCTGCCTCCTTTGCTTGACTTCCTACTCATAGGGATGCACCGCTCTTGAGCCTGGAGGAAGTGATGTTTGAATATTAACCAGCTCTCTTGAACACTCCTTCCTTCTAGGGCCCTCACCCATGGGATTACTCCAAGTAGGTCCCTGAAGAGGCCAAAGTTTGCTCTCCTGAAGTCCAGGGTTGCGATCCTACTTGGTGCCCTGCTGCCTCCTCGCAGAATCCTGAACTCCACCATCTCATGGTCATGCAGCCAAGGCTGCCCCCAACCTTCACATCTTCCACCAGTCCTTCTTTGTTCGTTAGTACGAGGTCCAGCAGCACACCTCTCCTCGTTGGCTCCTCCACCACCTGTGTCAAGAAGTTGTCACCAATGCTCTGCAGGAACCTCCAGGACTCTTTGTGCCTAGCTGTGTTGTCTTTCCAGCAGATATCGGGGTGGTTGAAGTCCCCCATGAGAACCAGGGCCTGGGATCGTGAGGCTACTTCCAGCTGTCTGTAGAAGGCCTCATCCACTTCCTCCTCCTGATCAGGTGGCCTGTAGTAAACACCCACAACAGTGCCACCCATGCTAGCCTGCCCTTTGATCCTTACCCATAAGCTCTCGACTCGCTCTTCATCCACCCCTAGGCACAGCTCAATACATTCCAGTTGCTCTCTCACATAAAGAGCAACTCCACCACCTCGCTTTCCTGGCCTGTCTTTCCTAAAAAGCACGTAGCCATCCATGACAGCACTCCAGTCATGCGAGCTATCCCACCATGTCTCTGTAATGGCAATGAGATCATGGCCCTGCGACCGCACACATATCTCTAGTTCTTCCTGTTTGTTCCCCAAGCTGCGCGCATTGGTGTACAGGCATTTCAGGGAGGTGATCGAGCATGCAGGTTTCCCAGGAGGGGTAAAAGAGGGTCCTCCGTAGCCACATCCCATGCGCACTTCCCTGGCTGCATTCACCTGTTGGAGGCATCCTGACTTGAGCAGTCTTTTGCCAATTACCCTGGCACTATAACTCTCCCCTTCCCCCATCTTTCCTAGTTTAAAGCCCTCCTTACCAGGTTGGCCAACCTGTTGGCAAAGACCCGCGTGCCCCGCCTCGTGCGGTGGATCCCATCTCTCGCCATCAGTTGTCGATCTTCAAACAGGGTCCCATGGTCATAGAAACCAAAACCCTGTTGCCAACAGCAGCGGCACAGCCAGTCGTTAACCTGGAAAGTCCGTCTCCTCCTCCTCTCATCCATCCCCCTCACTGGCAGGATTGAGGAGAAGATGACCTGGGCTCCCAGACCCTTGAACACCATCCCCAGAGCTCTGAAATCCTGCTTGATGGTCTCCAGTTTGCCCTTGGTGTCATTGGCGCCCACGTGGAAGAGCAGCAGTGGGTAATAGTCCGAAGAATGGAAGAGCCTAGGCAGTCTTTGCATGATGTTCGCTGTCTCACAAACAAGGAGACTGCCGAATCTCTTCGCTGCCTGGCGAACAAGCAGACCGCTGTGCCTCTTCACTGCCTCGCAGAATGACGAACCACTGTGTCTCTTCGCTGCCTCGTAGAATGAGTGACCACTGTGGATGTTCGCTGTCTCACAAACAAGGAGACTGCCTAATCTGTCCACTGCCTGGCGAAGAAGCAAACTGCTTCGTCTCTTCGCTGCCTGGCGAGCAAGCAAACCGCTGTGTCTCTTGGCTGCCTCGCAGAATGAGTGAGCACTGTGGATGTTCGCTGTCTCACAAACAAGGAGACTGCCGAATCTGTCCAATGCCTGGCGAACAAGCAGACTGCTGCGTCTCTTGGCTGCCTCACAGAATGAGTGAGCACTGTGGATGTTCGCTGTCTCACAAACAAGGAGAATGCCGAATCTGTTCGCTGCCTGGCGAACAAGCAGACCGCTGTGTCTCTTCGCTGCCTCGCAGAATGAGGAACCACTGTGGATGCTCGCTGTCTCACAAACAAGGAGACTGCCTAATCTGTCCACTGCCTGGCGAACAAGCAAACCGCTTCGTCTCTTCGCTGCCTGGCGAACAAGCAGACCGCTGTGTCTCTTCGCTGCCTCGCAGAATGAGTGACCACTGTGGATGTTCGCTGTCTCACAAACAAGGAGACTGCCTGATCTGTCCACTGCCTGGCGAACAAGCAAACCGCTTCGTCTCTTCGCTGCCTCACGAACAAGCAGACCGCTGTGTCTCTTCGCTGCCTCGCAGAATGAGGAACCACTGTGGATGTTCGCAGTCTCACAAACAAGGAGACTGCCTAATCTGTTCGCTGCCTGGCGAACAACCAGACCGCTGCGTCTCTTGGCTGCCTCGTAGAATGAGTGAGCACTGTGGATCACAGAATCACAGAATTGCTGAGGTTGGAAGGGACCTCTGGAGATCAACTAGTCCAACCCCCCTGCTCAAGCAGGGTCACCTAGAGCACATTGCACAGGATTGCATCCAGGCGCGTTTTGAATATCTCCAGAGAAGGAGACTCCACCACCTCTCTGGGCAACCTGTTCCAGTGCTCTGTCACCCTCACAGTGAAAAAGTTTTTCCTCGTGTTCAGATGGAAGTGTCTGTGTTTCAGTTTGTGCCCATTGCCTCGCGTCCTGTCGCTCGGCACCACTGAAAAGAGTCTGGTCCCATCCTCTCGACACCCTCCCTTCAGATACTTGTACACGTTGATAAGATCTCCTCTCAGCCTTTTCTTCTCCAAGCTAAACAGGCCAAGCTCTCTCAGTCTTTCCTCATAAGAGAGATGCTCCAGTCCCCTAATCATCTTTATAGCCCTTCGCTGGACTTGCTCCAGTAGTGCCACATCCCTCTTGTACTGGGGAGCCCAGAACTGGACGCAGTACTCCAGATGTGGCCTCACCAGGGCTGAGTTGAGGGGGAGGATCACCTCCCTCGACCTGCTGGCAACACTCTTCCTGATGCACCCCAGGATACCATTGGCCTTCTTGGCCACAAGGGCACATTGCTGCCTCATGCTTAACTTGGTGTCCACCAGCACTCCCAGGTCCTTCTCCGCAGAGCTGCTTTCCAGCAGGTCAACCCCCAACCTGTACTGGTGCATGGGGTTATTCCTCCCCAGGTGCAGGACCCTGCACTTGCCTTTGTTGAACTTCATGAGGTTCCTCTCTGCCCACCTCTCCAGCCTGTCCAAGTCTCTTTGAATGGCAGCACAGCCCTCTGGCGTATCAGCCACTCCTCCCAGTTTTGTATCGTCAGCCAACTTGTTGAGGGTGCACTCTGTCCCTTCATCCAGGTCGTTGATGAAGAAGTTGAACAAGACTGGACCCAGTACTGACCCCTGGGGGACACCGCTAGCTACAGGCCTCCAACTAGACTCTGTGCCACTGATCACAACTCTCTGAGCTCTGCCATTCAGCCAGTTCTCAATCCACCTCTCTGTCCACTCATCTAACCCACACTTCCTGAGCTTGTCTATGAGGATGCTATGGGAGACAGTGTCAAAAGCCTTGCTGAAGTCTAGGTAGACAACATCCACTGCTCTCCCCTCATCTATCCAGCCAGTCATTCCAGCATAGAAGGCTATCAGATTGGTTAGGCATGATTTCCCCTTGGTGAAGCCACGCTGACTACTCCTGATCACCTTCTTTTCCTCCACATGCTTGGAGATGGCTTCCAGGATGAGCTGCTCCATCACCTTTGCAGGGATGGAGATGAGGCTGACTGGCCTGTAGTTCCCTGGGTCCTCCTTCTTGCCCTTTTTGAAGACTGGGGTGACGTTGGCTTTCTTCCAGTCCTCAGGCACCTCTCCTGTCCTCCATGACCTTTCAAAGATGATGGAGAGTGGCTTAGCAATAATGTCCGCCAGCTCCCTCAGCACTCGTGGGTGCATCCCATCAGGGCCCATGGATTTGTGGGTGTCAAGTTTGCTTAAATGATCTCTAACCCACTCCTCCTCCACCAAGGGAAAGTCTTCCTCTCTCCAGACTTTCTCTCTTGCCTCCAGGGTCTGGGGTTCCTGAGGGCTGGCCTGAGCAGTAAAGACTGAAGCAAAGAAGGCATTCAGTAACTCTGCCTTCTCTGTATCCTTCGTCACCAGGGCACCCACCCCATTCAGCAAAGGGCCCACATTTTCCCTAGTCTTCCTCTTGCTGCTGATGTATTTGAAGAAGCCCTTCTTGCTCTCCTTGACATGCCTTGCCAGATTTAATTCCAAACGGGCCTTAGCCTTCCTCGTCGCATCCCTGCATACTCTGACAACATCCCTATATTCCTCCCAAGTGGCCTGTCCCCCTTTCCACTTTCTGTAGACTTCCTTCTTCTGGTTGAGTTTTGCCAGGAGCTCCTTGCTCATCCATGCAGGTCTCCTGCCTCCTTTGCTTGACTTCCTACTCATAGGGATGCACCGCTCTTGAGCCTGGAGGAAGTGATGTTTGAATATTAACCAGCTCTCTTGAACACTCCTTCCTTCTAGGGCCCTCACCCATGGGATTACTCCAAGTAGGTCCCTGAAGAGGCCAAAGTTTGCTCTCCTGAAGTCCAGGGTTGCGATCCTACTTGGTGCCCTGCTGCCTCCTCGCAGAATCCTGAACTCCACCATCTCATGGTCATGCAGCCAAGGCTGCCCCCAACCTTCACATCTTCCACCAGTCCTTCTTTGTTTGTTAGTACGAGGTCCAGCAGCACACCTCTCCTCGTTGGCTCCTCCACCACCTGTGTCAAGAAGTTGTCACCAATGCTCTGCAGGAACCTCCAGGACTCTTTGTGCCTAGCTGTGTTGTCTTTCCAGCAGATATCGGGGTGGTTGAAGTCCCCCATGAGAACCAGGGCCTGGGATCGTGAGGCTACTTCCAGCTGTCTGTAGAAGGCCTCATCCACTTCCTCCTCCTGATCAGGTGGCCTGTAGTAAACACCCACAACAGTGCCACCCATGCTAGCCTGCCCTTTGATCCTTACCCATAAGCTCTCGACTCGCTCTTCATCCACCCCTAGGCACAGCTCAATACATTCCAGTTGCTCTCTCACATAAAGAGCAACTCCACCACCTCGCTTTCCTGGCCTGTCTTTCCTAAAAAGCACGTAGCCATCCATGACAGCACTCCAGTCATGCGAGCTATCCCACCATGTCTCTGTAATGGCAATGAGATCATGGCCCTGCGACCGCACACATATCTCTAGTTCTTCCTGTTTGTTCCCCAAGCTGCGCGCATTGGTGTACAGGCATTTCAGGGAGGTGATCGAGCATGCAGGTTTCCCAGGAGGGGTAAAAGAGGGTCCTCCGTAGCCACATCCCATGCGCACTTCCCTGGCTGCATTCACCTGTTGGAGGCATCCTGACTTGAGCAGTCTTTTGCCAATTACCCTGGCACTATAACTCTCCCCTTCCCCCATCTTTCCTAGTTTAAAGCCCTCCTTACCAGGTTGGCCAACCTGTTGGCAAAGACCCGCGTGCCCCGCCTCGTGCGGTGGATCCCATCTCTCGCCATCAGTTGTCGATCTTCAAACAGGGTCCCATGGTCATAGAAACCAAAACCCTGTTGCCAACAGCAGCGGCACAGCCAGTCGTTAACCTGGAAAGTCCGTCTCCTCCTCCTCTCATCCATCCCCCTCACTGGCAGGATTGAGGAGAAGATGACCTGGGCTCCCAGACCCTTGAACACCATCCCCAGAGCTCTGAAATCCTGCTTGATGGTCTCCAGTTTGCCCTTGGTGTCATTGGCGCCCACGTGGAAGAGCAGCAGTGGGTAATAGTCCGAAGAATGGAAGAGCCTAGGCAGTCTTTGCATGATGTTCGCTGTCTCACAAACAAGGAGACTGCCGAATCTCTTCGCTGCCTGGCGAACAAGCAGACCGCTGTGCCTCTTCACTGCCTCGCAGAATGACGAACCACTGTGTCTCTTCGCTGCCTCGTAGAATGAGTGACCACTGTGGATGTTCGCTGTCTCACAAACAAGGAGACTGCCGAATCTGTCCATTGCCTGGCGAAGAAGCAGACTGCTGCGTCTCTTGGCTGCCTCACAGAATGAGTGAGCACTGTGGATGTTCGCTGTCTCACAAACAAGGAGAATGCCGAATCTGTTCGCTGCCTGGCGAACAAGCAGACCGCTGTGTCTCTTGGCTGCCTCGCAGAATGAGTGAGCACTGTGGATGCTCGCTGTCTCACAAACAAGGAGACTGCCTAATCTGTCCACTGCCTGGCGAACAAGCAAACCGCTTCGTCTCTTCGCTGCCTGGCGAACAAGCAGACCGCTGTGTCTCTTCGCTGCCTCGCAGAATGAGTGACCACTGTGGATGTTCACTGTCTCACAAACAAGGAGACTGCCTAATCTGTCCACTGCCTGGCGAAGAAGCAAACCGCTTCGTCTCTTCGCTGCCTCACGAACAAGCAGACCGCTGTGTCTCTTCGCTGCCTCGCAGAATGAGGAACCACTGTGGATGTTCGCAGTCTCACAAACAAGGAGACTGCCTAATCTGTTCGCTGCCTGGCGAACAACCAGACCGCTGCGTCTCTTGGCTGCCTCGTAGAATGAGTGACCACTGTGGATCACAGAATCACAGAATTGCTGAGGTTGGAAGGGACCTCTGGAGATCAACTAGTCCAACCCCCCTGCTCAAGCAGGGTCACCTAGAGCACATTGCACAGGATTGCATCCAGGCGCGTTTTGAATATCTCCAGAGAAGGAGACTCCACCACCTCTCTGGGCAACCTGTTCCAGTGCTCTGTCACCCTCACAGTGAAAAAGTTTTTCCTCGTGTTCAGATGGAAGTGTCTGTGTTTCAGTTTGTGCCCATTGCCTCGCGTCCTGTCGCTCGGCACCACTGAAAAGAGTCTGGTCCCATCCTCTCGACACCCTCCCTTCAGATACTTGTACACGTTGATAAGATCTCCTCTCAGCCTTTTCTTCTCCAAGCTAAACAGGCCAAGCTCTCTCAGTCTTTCCTCATAAGAGAGATGCTCCAGTCCCCTAATCATCTTTATAGCCCTTCGCTGGACTTGCTCCAGTAGTGCCACATCCCTCTTGTACTGGGGAGCCCAGAACTGGACGCAGTACTCCAGATGTGGCCTCACCAGGGCTGAGTTGAGGGGGAGGATCACCTCCCTCGACCTGCTGGCAACACTCTTCCTGATGCACCCCAGGATACCATTGGCCTTCTTGGCCACAAGGGCACATTGCTGCCTCATGCTTAACTTGGTGTCCACCAGCACTCCCAGGTCCTTCTCCGCAGAGCTGCTTTCCAGCAGGTCAACCCCCAACCTGTACTGGTGCATGGGGTTATTCCTCCCCAGGTGCAGGACCCTGCACTTGCCTTTGTTGAACTTCATGAGGTTCCTCTCTGCCCACCTCTCCAGCCTGTCCAAGTCTCTTTGAATGGCAGCACAGCCCTCTGGCGTATCAGCCACTCCTCCCAGTTTTGTATCGTCAGCCAACTTGTTGAGGGTGCACTCTGTCCCTTCATCCAGGTCGTTGATGAAGAAGTTGAACAAGACTGGACCCAGTACTGACCCCTGGGGGACACCGCTAGCTACAGGCCTCCAACTAGACTCTGTGCCACTGATCACAACTCTCTGAGCTCTGCCATTCAGCCAGTTCTCAATCCACCTCTCTGTCCACTCATCTAACCCACACTTCCTGAGCTTGTCTATGAGGATGCTATGGGAGACAGTGTCAAAAGCCTTGCTGAAGTCTAGGTAGACAACATCCACTGCTCTCCCCTCATCTATCCAGCCAGTCATTCCAGCATAGAAGGCTATCAGATTGGTTAGGCATGATTTCCCCTTGGTGAAGCCACGCTGACTACTCCTGATCACCTTCTTTTCCTCCACATGCCTGGAGATGGCTTCCAGGATGAGCTGCTCCATCACCTTTGCAGGGATGGAGATGAGGCTGACTGGCCTGTAGTTCCCTGGGTCCTCCTTCTTGCCCTTTTTGAAGACTGGGGTGACGTTGGCTTTCTTCCAGTCCTCAGGCACCTCTCCTGTCCTCCATGACCTTTCAAAGATGATGGAGAGTGGCTTAGCAATAATGTCCGCCAGCTCCCTCAGCACTCGTGGGTGCATCCCATCAGGGCCCATGGATTTGTGGGTGTCAAGTTTGCTTAAATGATCTCTAACCCACTCCTCCTCCACCAAGGGAAAGTCTTCCTCTCTCCAGACTTTCTCTCTTGCCTCCAGGGTCTGGGGTTCCTGAGGGCTGGCCTGAGCAGTAAAGACTGAAGCAAAGAAGGCATTCAGTAACTCTGCCTTCTCTGTATCCTTCGTCACCAGGGCACCCACCCCATTCAGCAAAGGGCCCACATTTTCCCTAGTCTTCCTCTTGCTGCTGATGTATTTGAAGAAGCCCTTCTTGCTCTCCTTGACATGCCTTGCCAGATTTAATTCCAAACGGGCCTTAGCCTTCCTCGTCGCATCCCTGCATACTCTGACAACATCCCTATATTCCTCCCAAGTGGCCTGTCCCCCTTTCCACTTTCTGTAGACTTCCTTCTTCTGGTTGAGTTTTGCCAGGAGCTCCTTGCTCATCCATGCAGGTCTCCTGCCTCCTTTGCTTGACTTCCTACTCATAGGGATGCACCGCTCTTGAGCCTGGAGGAAGTGATGTTTGAATATTAACCAGCTCTCTTGAACACTCCTTCCTTCTAGGGCCCTCACCCATGGGATTACTCCAAGTAGGTCCCTGAAGAGGCCAAAGTTTGCTCTCCTGAAGTCCAGGGTTGCGATCCTACTTGGTGCCCTGCTGCCTCCTCGCAGAATCCTGAACTCCACCATCTCATGGTCATGCAGCCAAGGCTGCCCCCAACCTTCACATCTTCCACCAGTCCTTCTTTGTTTGTTAGTACGAGGTCCAGCAGCACACCTCTCCTCGTTGGCTCCTCCACCACCTGTGTCAAGAAGTTGTCACCAATGCTCTGCAGGAACCTCCAGGACTCTTTGTGCCTAGCTGTGTTGTCTTTCCAGCAGATATCGGGGTGGTTGAAGTCCCCCATGAGAACCAGGGCCTGGGATCGTGAGGCTACTTCCAGCTGTCTGTAGAAGGCCTCATCCACTTCCTCCTCCTGATCAGGTGGCCTGTAGTAAACACCCACAACAGTGCCACCCATGCTAGCCTGCCCTTTGATCCTTACCCATAAGCTCTCGACTCGCTCTTCATCCACCCCTAGGCACAGCTCAATACATTCCAGTTGCTCTCTCACATAAAGAGCAACTCCACCACCTCGCTTTCCTGGCCTGTCTTTCCTAAAAAGCACGTAGCCATCCATGACAGCACTCCAGTCATGCGAGCTATCCCACCATGTCTCTGTAATGGCAATGAGATCATGGCCCTGCGACCGCACACATATCTCTAGTTCTTCCTGTTTGTTCCCCAAGCTGCGCGCATTGGTGTACAGGCATTTCAGGGAGGTGATCGAGCATGCAGGTTTCCCAGGAGGGGTAAAAGAGGGTCCTCCGTAGCCACATCCCATGCGCACTTCCCTGGCTGCATTCACCTGTTGGAGGCATCCTGACTTGAGCAGTCTTTTGCCAATTACCCTGGCACTATAACTCTCCCCTTCCCCCATCTTTCCTAGTTTAAAGCCCTCCTTACCAGGTTGGCCAACCTGTTGGCAAAGACCCGCGTGCCCCGCCTCGTGCGGTGGATCCCATCTCTCGCCATCAGTTGTCGATCTTCAAACAGGGTCCCATGGTCATAGAAACCAAAACCCTGTTGCCAACAGCAGCGGCACAGCCAGTCGTTAACCTGGAAAGTCCGTCTCCTCCTCCTCTCATCCATCCCCCTCACTGGCAGGATTGAGGAGAAGATGACCTGGGCTCCCAGACCCTTGAACACCATCCCCAGAGCTCTGAAATCCTGCTTGATGGTCTCCAGTTTGCCCTTGGTGTCATTGGCGCCCACGTGGAAGAGCAGCAGTGGGTAATAGTCCGAAGAATGGAAGAGCCTAGGCAGTCTTTGCATGATGTTCGCTGTCTCACAAACAAGGAGACTGCCGAATCTCTTCGCTGCCTGGCGAACAAGCAGACCGCTGTGCCTCTTCACTGCCTCGCAGAATGACGAACCACTGTGTCTCTTCGCTGCCTCGTAGAATGAGTGACCACTGTGGATGTTCGCTGTCTCACAAACAAGGAGACTGCCGAATCTGTCCGTTGCCTGGCGAAGAAGCAAACTGCTTCGTCTCTTCGCTGCCTGGCGAGCAAGCAAACCGCTGTGTCTCTTGGCTGCCTCGCAGAATGAGTGACCACTGTGGATGTTCGCTGTCTCACAAACAAGGAGACTGCCTAATCTGTCCAATGCCTGGCGAACAAGCAGACTGCTGCGTCTCTTGGCTGCCTCACAGAATGAGTGAGCACTGTGGATGTTCGCTGTCTCACAAACAAGGAGAATGCCGAATCTGTTCGCTGCCTGGCGAACAAGCAGACCGCTGTGTCTCTTGGCTGCCTCGCAGAATGAGTGACCACTGTGGATGTTCGCTGTCTCACAAACAAGGAGACTGCCTAATCTGTCCAATGCCTGGCGAACAAGCAGACTGCTGCGTCTCTTAGCTGCCTCACAGAATGAGTGAGCACTGTGGATGTTCGCTGTCTCACAAACAAGGAGAATGCCGAATCTGTTCGCTGCCTGGCGAACAAGCAGACCGCTGTGTCTCTTCGCTGCCTCGCAGAATGAGGAACCACTGTGGATGTTCGCTGTCTCACAAACAAGGAGACTGCCTAATCTGTCCACTGCCTGGCGAACAAGCAAACCGCTTCGTCTCTTCGCTGCCTCACGAACAAGCAGACCGCTGTGTCTCTTCGCTGCCTCGCAGAATGAGGAACCACTGTGGATGTTCGCAGTCTCACAAACAAGGAGACTGCCGAATCTGTCCATTGCCTGGCGAAGAAGCAAACTGCTTCGTCTCTTCGCTGCCTGGCGAGCAAGCAAACCGCTGTGTCTCTTGGCTGCCTCGCAGAATGAGTGACCACTGTGGATGTTCGCTGTCTCACAAACAAGGAGACTGCCTAATCTGTCCAATGCCTGGCGAACAAGCAGACTGCTGCGTCTCTTGGCTGCCTCACAGAATGAGTGAGCACTGTGGATGTTCGCTGTCTCACAAACAAGGAGACTGCCTAATCTGTCCAATGCCTGGCGAACAAGCAGACTGCTGCGTCTCTTGGCTGCCTCACAGAATGAGTGAGCACTGTGGATGTTCGCTGTCTCACAAACAAGGAGACTGCCGAATCTGTTCGCTGCCTGGCGAACAAGCAGACCGCTGTGTCTCTTGGCTGCCTCGCAGAATGAGGAACCACTGTGGATGTTCGCTGTCTCACAAACAAGGAGACTGCCTAATCTGTCCAATGCCTGGCGAACAAGCAGACTGCTGCGTCTCTTGGCTGCCTCACAGAATGAGTGAGCACTGTGGATGTTCGCTGTCTCACAAACAAGGAGACTGCCGAATCTGTTCGCTGCCTGGCGAACAAGCAGACCGCTGTGTCTCTTCGCTGCCTCGCAGAATGAGTGACCACTGTGGATGTTCGCTGTCTCACAAACAAGGAGACTGCCTAATCTGTCCACTGCCTGGCGAAGAAGCAAACCGCTTCGTCTCTTCGCTGCCTCACGAACAAGCAGACCGCTGTGTCTCTTCGCTGCCTCGCAGAATGAGGAACCACTGTGGATGTTCGCAGTCTCACAAACAAGGAGACTGCCTAATCTGTTCGCTGCCTGGCGAACAACCAGACCGCTGCGTCTCTTGGCTGCCTCGTAGAATGAGTGACCACTGTGGATCACAGAATCACAGAATTGCTGAGGTTGGAAGGGACCTCTGGAGATCAACTAGTCCAACCCCCCTGCTCAAGCAGGGTCACCTAGAGCACATTGCACAGGATTGCATCCAGGCGCGTTTTGAATATCTCCAGAGAAGGAGACTCCACCACCTCTCTGGGCAACCTGTTCCAGTGCTCTGTCACCCTCACAGTGAAAAAGTTTTTCCTCGTGTTCAGATGGAAGTGTCTGTGTTTCAGTTTGTGCCCATTGCCTCGCGTCCTGTCGCTCGGCACCACTGAAAAGAGTCTGGTCCCATCCTCTCGACACCCTCCCTTCAGATACTTGTACACGTTGATAAGATCTCCTCTCAGCCTTTTCTTCTCCAAGCTAAACAGGCCAAGCTCTCTCAGTCTTTCCTCATAAGAGAGATGCTCCAGTCCCCTAATCATCTTTATAGCCCTTCGCTGGACTTGCTCCAGTAGTGCCACATCCCTCTTGTACTGGGGAGCCCAGAACTGGACGCAGTACTCCAGATGTGGCCTCACCAGGGCTGAGTTGAGGGGGAGGATCACCTCCCTCGACCTGCTGGCAACACTCTTCCTGATGCACCCCAGGATACCATTGGCCTTCTTGGCCACAAGGGCACATTGCTGCCTCATGCTTAACTTGGTGTCCACCAGCACTCCCAGGTCCTTCTCCGCAGAGCTGCTTTCCAGCAGGTCAACCCCCAACCTGTACTGGTGCATGGGGTTATTCCTCCCCAGGTGCAGGACCCTGCACTTGCCTTTGTTGAACTTCATGAGGTTCCTCTCTGCCCACCTCTCCAGCCTGTCCAAGTCTCTTTGAATGGCAGCACAGCCCTCTGGCGTATCAGCCACTCCTCCCAGTTTTGTATCGTCAGCCAACTTGTTGAGGGTGCACTCTGTCCCTTCATCCAGGTCGTTGATGAAGAAGTTGAACAAGACTGGACCCAGTACTGACCCCTGGGGGACACCGCTAGCTACAGGCCTCCAACTAGACTCTGTGCCACTGATCACAACTCTCTGAGCTCTGCCATTCAGCCAGTTCTCAATCCACCTCTCTGTCCACTCATCTAACCCACACTTCCTGAGCTTGTCTATGAGGATGCTATGGGAGACAGTGTCAAAAGCCTTGCTGAAGTCTAGGTAGACAACATCCACTGCTCTCCCCTCATCTATCCAGCCAGTCATTCCAGCATAGAAGGCTATCAGATTGGTTAGGCATGATTTCCCCTTGGTGAAGCCACGCTGACTACTCCTGATCACCTTCTTTTCCTCCACATGCCTGGAGATGGCTTCCAGGATGAGCTGCTCCATCACCTTTGCAGGGATGGAGATGAGGCTGACTGGCCTGTAGTTCCCTGGGTCCTCCTTCTTGCCCTTTTTGAAGACTGGGGTGACGTTGGCTTTCTTCCAGTCCTCAGGCACCTCTCCTGTCCTCCATGACCTTTCAAAGATGATGGAGAGTGGCTTAGCAATAATGTCCGCCAGCTCCCTCAGCACTCGTGGGTGCATCCCATCAGGGCCCATGGATTTGTGGGTGTCAAGTTTGCTTAAATGATCTCTAACCCACTCCTCCTCCACCAAGGGAAAGTCTTCCTCTCTCCAGACTTTCTCTCTTGCCTCCAGGGTCTGGGGTTCCTGAGGGCTGGCCTGAGCAGTAAAGACTGAAGCAAAGAAGACATTCAGTAACTCTGCCTTCTCTGTATCCTTCGTCACCAGGGCACCCACCCCATTCAGCAAAGGGCCCACATTTTCCCTAGTCTTCCTCTTGCTGCTGATGTATTTGAAGAAGCCCTTCTTGCTCTCCTTGACATGCCTTGCCAGATTTAATTCCAAACGGGCCTTAGCCTTCCTCGTCGCATCCCTGCATACTCTGACAACATCCCTATATTCCTCCCAAGTGGCCTGTCCCCCTTTCCACTTTCTGTAGACTTCCTTCTTCTGGTTGAGTTTTGCCAGGAGCTCCTTGCTCATCCATGCAGGTCTCCTGCCTCCTTTGCTTGACTTCCTACTCATAGGGATGCACCGCTCTTGAGCCTGGAGGAAGTGATGTTTGAATATTAACCAGCTCTCTTGAACACTCCTTCCTTCTAGGGCCCTCACCCATGGGATTACTCCAAGTAGGTCCCTGAAGAGGCCAAAGTTTGCTCTCCTGAAGTCCAGGGTTGCGATCCTACTTGGTGCCCTGCTGCCTCCTCGCAGAATCCTGAACTCCACCATCTCATGGTCATGCAGCCAAGGCTGCCCCCAACCTTCACATCTTCCACCAGTCCTTCTTTGTTTGTTAGTACGAGGTCCAGCAGCACACCTCTCCTCGTTGGCTCCTCCACCACCTGTGTCAAGAAGTTGTCACCAATGCTCTGCAGGAACCTCCAGGACTCTTTGTGCCTAGCTGTGTTGTCTTTCCAGCAGATATCGGGGTGGTTGAAGTCCCCCATGAGAACCAGGGCCTGGGATCGTGAGGCTACTTCCAGCTGTCTGTAGAAGGCCTCATCCACTTCCTCCTCCTGATCAGGTGGCCTGTAGTAAACACCCACAACAGTGCCACCCATGCTAGCCTGCCCTTTGATCCTTACCCATAAGCTCTCGACTCGCTCTTCATCCACCCCTAGGCACAGCTCAATACATTCCAGTTGCTCTCTCACATAAAGAGCAACTCCACCACCTCGCTTTCCTGGCCTGTCTTTCCTAAAAAGCACGTAGCCATCCATGACAGCACTCCAGTCATGCGAGCTATCCCACCATGTCTCTGTAATGGCAATGAGATCATGGCCCTGCGACCGCACACATATCTCTAGTTCTTCCTGTTTGTTCCCCAAGCTGCGCGCATTGGTGTACAGGCATTTCAGGGAGGTGATCGAGCATGCAGGTTTCCCAGGAGGGGTAAAAGAGGGTCCTCCGTAGCCACATCCCATGCGCACTTCCCTGGCTGCATTCACCTGTTGGAGGCATCCTGACTTGAGCAGTCTTTTGCCAATTACCCTGGCACTATAACTCTCCCCTTCCCCCATCTTTCCTAGTTTAAAGCCCTCCTTACCAGGTTGGCCAACCTGTTGGCAAAGACCCGCGTGCCCCGCCTCGTGCGGTGGATCCCATCTCTCGCCATCAGTTGTCGATCTTCAAACAGGGTCCCATGGTCATAGAAACCAAAACCCTGTTGCCAACAGCAGCGGCACAGCCAGTCGTTAACCTGGAAAGTCCGTCTCCTCCTCCTCTCATCCATCCCCCTCACTGGCAGGATTGAGGAGAAGATGACCTGGGCTCCCAGACCCTTGAACACCATCCCCAGAGCTCTGAAATCCTGCTTGATGGTCTCCAGTTTGCCCTTGGTGTCATTGGCGCCCACGTGGAAGAGCAGCAGTGGGTAATAGTCCGAAGAATGGAAGAGCCTAGGCAGTCTTTGCATGATGTTCGCTGTCTCACAAACAAGGAGACTGCCGAATCTGTTCGCTGCCTGGCGAACAAGCAGACCGCTGTGCCTCTTCACTGCCTCGCAGAATGACGAACCACTGTGTCTCTTCGCTGCCTCGTAGAATGAGTGACCACTGTGGATGTTCGCTGTCTCACAAACAAGGAGACTGCCGAATCTGTCCATTGCCTGGCGAAGAAGCAAACTGCTTCGTCTCTTCGCTGCCTGGCGAGCAAGCAAACCGCTGTGTCTCTTGGCTGCCTCGCAGAATGAGTGAGCACTGTGGATGTTCGCTGTCTCACAAACAAGGAGACTGCCTAATCTGTCCACTGCCTGGCGAACAAGCAGACTGCTGCGTCTCTTGGCTGCCTCACAGAATGAGTGAGCACTGTGGATGTTCGCTGTCTCACAAACAAGGAGACTGCCTAATCTGTCCAATGCCTGGCGAACAAGCAGACTGCTGCGTCTCTTGGCTGCCTCACAGAATGAGTGAGCACTGTGGATGTTCGCTGTCTCACAAACAAGGAGACTGCCGAATCTGTTCGCTGCCTGGCGAACAAGCAGACCGCTGTGTCTCTTGGCTGCCTCGCAGAATGAGTGACCACTGTGGATGTTCGCTGTCTCACAAACAAGGAGACTGCCTAATCTGTCCAATGCCTGGCGAACAAGCAGACTGCTGCGTCTCTTGGCTGCCTCACAGAATGAGTGAGCACTGTGGATGTTCGCTGTCTCACAAACAAGGAGACTGCCGAATCTGTTCGCTGCCTGGCGAACAAGCAGACCGCTGTGTCTCTTCGCTGCCTCGCAGAATGAGTGACCACTGTGGATGTTCGCTGTCTCACAAACAAGGAGACTGCCTAATCTGTCCACTGCCTGGCGAAGAAGCAAACCGCTTCGTCTCTTCGCTGCCTCACGAACAAGCAGACCGCTGTGTCTCTTCGCTGCCTCGCAGAATGAGGAACCACTGTGGATGTTCGCAGTCTCACAAACAAGGAGACTGCCTAATCTGTTCGCTGCCTGGCGAACAACCAGACCGCTGCGTCTCTTGGCTGCCTCGTAGAATGAGTGACCACTGTGGATCACAGAATCACAGAATTGCTGAGGTTGGAAGGGACCTCTGGAGATCAACTAGTCCAACCCCCCTGCTCAAGCAGGGTCACCTAGAGCACATTGCACAGGATTGCATCCAGGCGCGTTTTGAATATCTCCAGAGAAGGAGACTCCACCACCTCTCTGGGCAACCTGTTCCAGTGCTCTGTCACCCTCACAGTGAAAAAGTTTTTCCTCGTGTTCAGATGGAAGTGTCTGTGTTTCAGTTTGTGCCCATTGCCTCGCGTCCTGTCGCTCGGCACCACTGAAAAGAGTCTGGTCCCATCCTCTCGACACCCTCCCTTCAGATACTTGTACACGTTGATAAGATCTCCTCTCAGCCTTTTCTTCTCCAAGCTAAACAGGCCAAGCTCTCTCAGTCTTTCCTCATAAGAGAGATGCTCCAGTCCCCTAATCATCTTTATAGCCCTTCGCTGGACTTGCTCCAGTAGTGCCACATCCCTCTTGTACTGGGGAGCCCAGAACTGGACGCAGTACTCCAGATGTGGCCTCACCAGGGCTGAGTTGAGGGGGAGGATCACCTCCCTCGACCTGCTGGCAACACTCTTCCTGATGCACCCCAGGATACCATTGGCCTTCTTGGCCACAAGGGCACATTGCTGCCTCATGCTTAACTTGGTGTCCACCAGCACTCCCAGGTCCTTCTCCGCAGAGCTGCTTTCCAGCAGGTCAACCCCCAACCTGTACTGGTGCATGGGGTTATTCCTCCCCAGGTGCAGGACCCTGCACTTGCCTTTGTTGAACTTCATGAGGTTCCTCTCTGCCCACCTCTCCAGCCTGTCCAAGTCTCTTTGAATGGCAGCACAGCCCTCTGGCGTATCAGCCACTCCTCCCAGTTTTGTATCGTCAGCCAACTTGTTGAGGGTGCACTCTGTCCCTTCATCCAGGTCGTTGATGAAGAAGTTGAACAAGACTGGACCCAGTACTGACCCCTGGGGGACACCGCTAGCTACAGGCCTCCAACTAGACTCTGTGCCACTGATCACAACTCTCTGAGCTCTGCCATTCAGCCAGTTCTCAATCCACCTCTCTGTCCACTCATCTAACCCACACTTCCTGAGCTTGTCTATGAGGATGCTATGGGAGACAGTGTCAAAAGCCTTGCTGAAGTCTAGGTAGACAACATCCACTGCTCTCCCCTCATCTATCCAGCCAGTCATTCCAGCATAGAAGGCTATCAGATTGGTTAGGCATGATTTCCCCTTGGTGAAGCCACGCTGACTACTCCTGATCACCTTCTTTTCCTCCACATGCTTGGAGATGGCTTCCAGGATGAGCTGCTCCATCACCTTTGCAGGGATGGAGATGAGGCTGACTGGCCTGTAGTTCCCTGGGTCCTCCTTCTTGCCCTTTTTGAAGACTGGGGTGACGTTGGCTTTCTTCCAGTCCTCAGGCACCTCTCCTGTCCTCCATGACCTTTCAAAGATGATGGAGAGTGGCTTAGCAATAATGTCCGCCAGCTCCCTCAGCACTCGTGGGTGCATCCCATCAGGGCCCATGGATTTGTGGGTGTCAAGTTTGCTTAAATGATCTCTAACCCACTCCTCCTCCACCAAGGGAAAGTCTTCCTCTCTCCAGACTTTCTCTCTTGCCTCCAGGGTCTGGGGTTCCTGAGGGCTGGCCTGAGCAGTAAAGACTGAAGCAAAGAAGGCATTCAGTAACTCTGCCTTCTCTGTATCCTTCGTCACCAGGGCACCCACCCCATTCAGCAAAGGGCCCACATTTTCCCTAGTCTTCCTCTTGCTGCTGATGTATTTGAAGAAGCCCTTCTTGCTCTCCTTGACATGCCTTGCCAGATTTAATTCCAAACGGGCCTTAGCCTTCCTCGTCGCATCCCTGCATACTCTGACAACATCCCTATATTCCTCCCAAGTGGCCTGTCCCCCTTTCCACTTTCTGTAGACTTCCTTCTTCTGGTTGAGTTTTGCCAGGAGCTCCTTGCTCATCCATGCAGGTCTCCTGCCTCCTTTGCTTGACTTCCTACTCATAGGGATGCACCGCTCTTGAGCCTGGAGGAAGTGATGTTTGAATATTAACCAGCTCTCTTGAACACTCCTTCCTTCTAGGGCCCTCACCCATGGGATTACTCCAAGTAGGTCCCTGAAGAGGCCAAAGTTTGCTCTCCTGAAGTCCAGGGTTGCGATCCTACTTGGTGCCCTGCTGCCTCCTCGCAGAATCCTGAACTCCACCATCTCATGGTCATGCAGCCAAGGCTGCCCCCAACCTTCACATCTTCCACCAGTCCTTCTTTGTTTGTTAGTACGAGGTCCAGCAGCACACCTCTCCTCGTTGGCTCCTCCACCACCTGTGTCAAGAAGTTGTCACCAATGCTCTGCAGGAACCTCCAGGACTCTTTGTGCCTAGCTGTGTTGTCTTTCCAGCAGATATCGGGGTGGTTGAAGTCCCCCATGAGAACCAGGGCCTGGGATCGTGAGGCTACTTCCAGCTGTCTGTAGAAGGCCTCATCCACTTCCTCCTCCTGATCAGGTGGCCTGTAGTAAACACCCACAACAGTGCCACCCATGCTAGCCTGCCCTTTGATCCTTACCCATAAGCTCTCGACTCGCTCTTCATCCACCCCTAGGCACAGCTCAATACATTCCAGTTGCTCTCTCACATAAAGAGCAACTCCACCACCTCGCTTTCCTGGCCTGTCTTTCCTAAAAAGCACGTAGCCATCCATGACAGCACTCCAGTCATGCGAGCTATCCCACCATGTCTCTGTAATGGCAATGAGATCATGGCCCTGCGACCGCACACATATCTCTAGTTCTTCCTGTTTGTTCCCCAAGCTGCGCGCATTGGTGTACAGGCATTTCAGGGAGGTGATCGAGCATGCAGGTTTCCCAGGAGGGGTAAAAGAGGGTCCTCCGTAGCCACATCCCATGCGCACTTCCCTGGCTGCATTCACCTGTTGGAGGCATCCTGACTTGAGCAGTCTTTTGCCAATTACCCTGGCACTATAACTCTCCCCTTCCCCCATCTTTCCTAGTTTAAAGCCCTCCTTACCAGGTTGGCCAACCTGTTGGCAAAGACCCGCGTGCCCCGCCTCGTGCGGTGGATCCCATCTCTCGCCATCAGTTGTCGATCTTCAAACAGGGTCCCATGGTCATAGAAACCAAAACCCTGTTGCCAACAGCAGCGGCACAGCCAGTCGTTAACCTGGAAAGTCCGTCTCCTCCTCCTCTCATCCATCCCCCTCACTGGCAGGATTGAGGAGAAGATGACCTGGGCTCCCAGACCCTTGAACACCATCCCCAGAGCTCTGAAATCCTGCTTGATGGTCTCCAGTTTGCCCTTGGTGTCATTGGCGCCCACGTGGAAGAGCAGCAGTGGGTAATAGTCCGAAGAATGGAAGAGCCTAGGCAGTCTTTGCATGATGTTCGCTGTCTCACAAACAAGGAGACTGCCGAATCTCTTCGCTGCCTGGCGAACAAGCAGACCGCTGTGCCTCTTCACTGCCTCGCAGAATGACGAACCACTGTGTCTCTTCGCTGCCTCGTAGAATGAGTGACCACTGTGGATGTTCGCTGTCTCACAAACAAGGAGACTGCCGAATCTGTCCATTGCCTGGCGAAGAAGCAGACTGCTGCGTCTCTTGGCTGCCTCACAGAATGAGTGAGCACTGTGGATGTTCGCTGTCTCACAAACAAGGAGAATGCCGAATCTGTTCGCTGCCTGGCGAACAAGCAGACCGCTGTGTCTCTTGGCTGCCTCGCAGAATGAGTGAGCACTGTGGATGTTCGCTGTCTCACAAACAAGGAGACTGCCTAATCTGTCCAATGCCTGGCGAACAAGCAGACTGCTGCGTCTCTTGGCTGCCTCACAGAATGAGTGAGCACTGTGGATGTTCGCTGTCTCACAAACAAGGAGAATGCCGAATCTGTTCGCTGCCTGGCGAACAAGCAGACCGCTGTGTCTCTTCGCTGCGTCGCAGAATGAGGAACCACTGTGGATGTTCGCTGTCTCACAAACAAGGAGACTGCCTAATCTGTCCACTGCCTGGCGAACAAGCAAACCGCTTCGTCTCTTCGCTGCCTGGCGAACAAGCAGACCGCTGTGTCTCTTCGCTGCCTCGCAGAATGAGTGAGCACTGTGGATGTTCGCTGTCTCACAAACAAGGAGACTGCCTAATCTGTCCAATGCCTGGCGAACAAGCAGACTGCTGCGTCTCTTGGCTGCCTCACAGAATGAGTGAGCACTGTGGATGTTCGCTGTCTCACAAACAAGGAGAATGCCGAATCTGTTCGCTGCCTGGCGAACAAGCAGACCGCTGTGTCTCTTCGCTGCCTCGCAGAATGAGGAACCACTGTGGATGTTCGCTGTCTCACAAACAAGGAGACTGCCTAATCTGTCCACTGCCTGGCGAAGAAGCAAACTGCTTCGTCTCTTCGCTGCCTGGCGAGCAAGCAAACCGCTGTGTCTCTTGGCTGCCTCGCAGAATGAGTGACCACTGTGGATGTTCGCTGTCTCACAAACAAGGAGACTGCCTAATCTGTCCAATGCCTGGCGAACAAGCAGACTGCTGCGTCTCTTGGCTGCCTCACAGAATGAGTGAGCACTGTGGATGTTCGCTGTCTCACAAACAAGGAGACTGCCTAATCTGTCCAATGCCTGGCGAACAAGCAGACTGCTGCGTCTCTTGGCTGCCTCACAGAATGAGTGAGCACTGTGGATGTTCGCTGTCTCACAAACAAGGAGAATGCCGAATCTGTTCGCTGCCTGGCGAACAAGCAGACCGCTGTGTCTCTTCGCTGCCTCGCAGAATGAGGAACCACTGTGGATGTTCGCTGTCTCACAAACAAGGAGACTGCCTAATCTGTCCAATGCCTGGCGAACAAGCAGACTGCTGCGTCTCTTGGCTGCCTCACAGAATGAGTGAGCACTGTGGATGTTCGCTGTCTCACAAACAAGGAGACTGCCGAATCTGTTCGCTGCCTGGCGAACAAGCAGACCGCTGTGTCTCTTCGCTGCCTCGCAGAATGAGGAACCACTGTGGATGTTCGCTGTCTCACAAACAAGGAGACTGCCTAATCTGTCCACTGCCTGGCGAACAAGCAAACCGCTTCGTCTCTTCGCTGCCTCATGAACAAGCAGACCGCTGTGTCTCTTCGCTGCCTCGCAGAATGAGGAACCACTGTGGATGTTCGCAGTCTCACAAACAAGGAGACTGCCTAATCTGTTCGCTGCCTGGCGAACAACCAGACCGCTGCGTCTCTTGGCTGCCTCGTAGAATGAGTGACCACTGTGGATCACAGAATCACAGAATTGCTGAGGTTGGAAGGGACCTCTGGAGATCAACTAGTCCAACCCCCCTGCTCAAGCAGGGTCACCTAGAGCACATTGCACAGGATTGCATCCAGGCGCGTTTTGAATATCTCCAGAGAAGGAGACTCCACCACCTCTCTGGGCAACCTGTTCCAGTGCTCTGTCACCCTCACAGTGAAAAAGTTTTTCCTCGTGTTCAGATGGAAGTGTCTGTGTTTCAGTTTGTGCCCATTGCCTCGCGTCCTGTCGCTCGGCACCACTGAAAAGAGTCTGGTCCCATCCTCTCGACACCCTCCCTTCAGATACTTGTACACGTTGATAAGATCTCCTCTCAGCCTTTTCTTCTCCAAGCTAAACAGGCCAAGCTCTCTCAGTCTTTCCTCATAAGAGAGATGCTCCAGTCCCCTAATCATCTTTATAGCCCTTCGCTGGACTTGCTCCAGTAGTGCCACATCCCTCTTGTACTGGGGAGCCCAGAACTGGACGCAGTACTCCAGATGTGGCCTCACCAGGGCTGAGTTGAGGGGGAGGATCACCTCCCTCGACCTGCTGGCAACACTCTTCCTGATGCACCCCAGGATACCATTGGCCTTCTTGGCCACAAGGGCACATTGCTGCCTCATGCTTAACTTGGTGTCCACCAGCACTCCCAGGTCCTTCTCCGCAGAGCTGCTTTCCAGCAGGTCAACCCCCAACCTGTACTGGTGCATGGGGTTATTCCTCCCCAGGTGCAGGACCCTGCACTTGCCTTTGTTGAACTTCATGAGGTTCCTCTCTGCCCACCTCTCCAGCCTGTCCAAGTCTCTTTGAATGGCAGCACAGCCCTCTGGCGTATCAGCCACTCCTCCCAGTTTTGTATCGTCAGCCAACTTGTTGAGGGTGCACTCTGTCCCTTCATCCAGGTCGTTGATGAAGAAGTTGAACAAGACTGGACCCAGTACTGACCCCTGGGGGACACCGCTAGCTACAGGCCTCCAACTAGACTCTGTGCCACTGATCACAACTCTCTGAGCTCTGCCATTCAGCCAGTTCTCAATCCACCTCTCTGTCCACTCATCTAACCCACACTTCCTGAGCTTGTCTATGAGGATGCTATGGGAGACAGTGTCAAAAGCCTTGCTGAAGTCTAGGTAGACAACATCCACTGCTCTCCCCTCATCTATCCAGCCAGTCATTCCAGCATAGAAGGCTATCAGATTGGTTAGGCATGATTTCCCCTTGGTGAAGCCACGCTGACTACTCCTGATCACCTTCTTTTCCTCCACATGCTTGGAGATGGCTTCCAGGATGAGCTGCTCCATCACCTTTGCAGGGATGGAGATGAGGCTGACTGGCCTGTAGTTCCCTGGGTCCTCCTTCTTGCCCTTTTTGAAGACTGGGGTGACGTTGGCTTTCTTCCAGTCCTCAGGCACCTCTCCTGTCCTCCATGACCTTTCAAAGATGATGGAGAGTGGCTTAGCAATAATGTCCGCCAGCTCCCTCAGCACTCGTGGGTGCATCCCATCAGGGCCCATGGATTTGTGGGTGTCAAGTTTGCTTAAATGATCTCTAACCCACTCCTCCTCCACCAAGGGAAAGTCTTCCTCTCTCCAGACTTTCTCTCTTGCCTCCAGGGTCTGGGGTTCCTGAGGGCTGGCCTGAGCAGTAAAGACTGAAGCAAAGAAGGCATTCAGTAACTCTGCCTTCTCTGTATCCTTCGTCACCAGGGCACCCACCCCATTCAGCAAAGGGCCCACATTTTCCCTAGTCTTCCTCTTGCTGCTGATGTATTTGAAGAAGCCCTTCTTGCTCTCCTTGACATGCCTTGCCAGATTTAATTCCAAACGGGCCTTAGCCTTCCTCGTCGCATCCCTGCATACTCTGACAACATCCCTATATTCCTCCCAAGTGGCCTGTCCCCCTTTCCACTTTCTGTAGACTTCCTTCTTCTGGTTGAGTTTTGCCAGGAGCTCCTTGCTCATCCATGCAGGTCTCCTGCCTCCTTTGCTTGACTTCCTACTCATAGGGATGCACCGCTCTTGAGCCTGGAGGAAGTGATGTTTGAATATTAACCAGCTCTCTTGAACACTCCTTCCTTCTAGGGCCCTCACCCATGGGATTACTCCAAGTAGGTCCCTGAAGAGGCCAAAGTTTGCTCTCCTGAAGTCCAGGGTTGCGATCCTACTTGGTGCCCTGCTGCCTCCTCGCAGAATCCTGAACTCCACCATCTCATGGTCATGCAGCCAAGGCTGCCCCCAACCTTCACATCTTCCACCAGTCCTTCTTTGTTTGTTAGTACGAGGTCCAGCAGCACACCTCTCCTCGTTGGCTCCTCCACCACCTGTGTCAAGAAGTTGTCACCAATGCTCTGCAGGAACCTCCAGGACTCTTTGTGCCTAGCTGTGTTGTCTTTCCAGCAGATATCGGGGTGGTTGAAGTCCCCCATGAGAACCAGGGCCTGGGATCGTGAGGCTACTTCCAGCTGTCTGTAGAAGGCCTCATCCACTTCCTCCTCCTGATCAGGTGGCCTGTAGTAAACACCCACAACAGTGCCACCCATGCTAGCCTGCCCTTTGATCCTTACCCATAAGCTCTCGACTCGCTCTTCATCCACCCCTAGGCACAGCTCAATACATTCCAGTTGCTCTCTCACATAAAGAGCAACTCCACCACCTCGCTTTCCTGGCCTGTCTTTCCTAAAAAGCACGTAGCCATCCATGACAGCACTCCAGTCATGCGAGCTATCCCACCATGTCTCTGTAATGGCAATGAGATCATGGCCCTGCGACCGCACACATATCTCTAGTTCTTCCTGTTTGTTCCCCAAGCTGCGCGCATTGGTGTACAGGCATTTCAGGGAGGTGATCGAGCATGCAGGTTTCCCAGGAGGGGTAAAAGAGGGTCCTCCGTAGCCACATCCCATGCGCACTTCCCTGGCTGCATTCACCTGTTGGAGGCATCCTGACTTGAGCAGTCTTTTGCCAATTACCCTGGCACTATAACTCTCCCCTTCCCCCATCTTTCCTAGTTTAAAGCCCTCCTTACCAGGTTGGCCAACCTGTTGGCAAAGACCCGCGTGCCCCGCCTCGTGCGGTGGATCCCATCTCTCGCCATCAGTTGTCGATCTTCAAACAGGGTCCCATGGTCATAGAAACCAAAACCCTGTTGCCAACAGCAGCGGCACAGCCAGTCGTTAACCTGGAAAGTCCGTCTCCTCCTCCTCTCATCCATCCCCCTCACTGGCAGGATTGAGGAGAAGAAGACCTGGGCTCCCAGACCCTTGAACACCATCCCCAGAGCTCTGAAATCCTGCTTGATGGTCTCCAGTTTGCCCTTGGTGTCATTGGCGCCCACATGGAAGAGCAGCAGTGGGTAATAGTCCGAAGAATGGATGAGCCTAGGCAGTCTTTGCATGATGTTCGCTGTCTCACAAACTAGGAGACTGCCGAATCTCTTCGCTGCCTGGCGAACAAGCAGACCGCTGTGCCTCTTCACTGCCTCGCAGAATGACGAACCACTGTGTCTCTTCGCTGCCTCGTAGAATGAGTGACCACTGTGGATGTTCGCTGTCTCACAAACAAGGAGACTGCCTAATCTGTCCACTGCCTGGCGAAGAAGCAAACTGCTTCGTCTCTTCGCTGCCTGGCGAGCAAGCAAACCGCTGTGTCTCTTGGCTGCCTCGCAGAATGAGTGACCACTGTGGATGTTCGCTGTCTCACAAACAAGGAGACTGCCTAATCTGTCCAATGCCTGGCGAACAAGCAGACTGCTGCGTCTCTTGGCTGCCTCACGAACAAGCAGACCGCTGTGTCTCTTCGCTGCCTCGCAGAATGAGGAACCACTGTGGATGTTCGCTGTCTCACAAACAAGGAGACTGCCTAATCTGTCCACTGCCTGGCGAAGAAGCAAACCGCTTCGTCTCTTCGCTGCCTGGCGAACAAGCAGACCGCTGTGTCTCTTCGCTGCCTCGCAGAATGAGTGACCACTGTGGATGTTCGCTGTCTCACAAACAAGGAGACTGCCTAATCTGTCCACTGCCTGGCGAAGAAGCAAACCGCTTCGTCTCTTCGCTGCCTCACGAACAAGCAGACCGCTGTGTCTCTTCGCTGCCTCGCAGAATGAGGAACCACTGTGGATGTTCGCAGTCTCACAAACAAGGAGACTGCCTAATCTGTTCGCTGCCTGGCGAACAACCAGACCGCTGCGTCTCTTGGCTGCCTCGTAGAATGAGTGACCACTGTGGATCACAGAATCACAGAATTGCTGAGGTTGGAAGGGACCTCTGGAGATCAACTAGTCCAACCCCCCTGCTCAAGCAGGGTCACCTAGAGCACATTGCACAGGATTGCATCCAGGCGCGTTTTGAATATCTCCAGAGAAGGAGACTCCACCACCTCTCTGGGCAACCTGTTCCAGTGCTCTGTCACCCTCACAGTGAAAAAGTTTTTCCTCGTGTTCAGATGGAAGTGTCTGTGTTTCAGTTTGTGCCCATTGCCTCGCGTCCTGTCGCTCGGCACCACTGAAAAGAGTCTGGTCCCATCCTCTCGACACCCTCCCTTCAGATACTTGTACACGTTGATAAGATCTCCTCTCAGCCTTTTCTTCTCCAAGCTAAACAGGCCAAGCTCTCTCAGTCTTTCCTCATAAGAGAGATGCTCCAGTCCCCTAATCATCTTTATAGCCCTTCGCTGGACTTGCTCCAGTAGTGCCACATCCCTCTTGTACTGGGGAGCCCAGAACTGGACGCAGTACTCCAGATGTGGCCTCACCAGGGCTGAGTTGAGGGGGAGGATCACCTCCCTCGACCTGCTGGCAACACTCTTCCTGATGCACCCCAGGATACCATTGGCCTTCTTGGCCACAAGGGCACATTGCTGCCTCATGCTTAACTTGGTGTCCACCAGCACTCCCAGGTCCTTCTCCGCAGAGCTGCTTTCCAGCAGGTCAACCCCCAACCTGTACTGGTGCATGGGGTTATTCCTCCCCAGGTGCAGGACCCTGCACTTGCCTTTGTTGAACTTCATGAGGTTCCTCTCTGCCCACCTCTCCAGCCTGTCCAAGTCTCTTTGAATGGCAGCACAGCCCTCTGGCGTATCAGCCACTCCTCCCAGTTTTGTATCGTCAGCCAACTTGTTGAGGGTGCACTCTGTCCCTTCATCCAGGTCGTTGATGAAGAAGTTGAACAAGACTGGACCCAGTACTGACCCCTGGGGGACACCGCTAGCTACAGGCCTCCAACTAGACTCTGTGCCACTGATCACAACTCTCTGAGCTCTGCCATTCAGCCAGTTCTCAATCCACCTCTCTGTCCACTCATCTAACCCACACTTCCTGAGCTTGTCTATGAGGATGCTATGGGAGACAGTGTCAAAAGCCTTGCTGAAGTCTAGGTAGACAACATCCACTGCTCTCCCCTCATCTATCCAGCCAGTCATTCCAGCATAGAAGGCTATCAGATTGGTTAGGCATGATTTCCCCTTGGTGAAGCCACGCTGACTACTCCTGATCACCTTCTTTTCCTCCACATGCTTGGAGATGGCTTCCAGGATGAGCTGCTCCATCACCTTTGCAGGGATGGAGATGAGGCTGACTGGCCTGTAGTTCCCTGGGTCCTCCTTCTTGCCCTTTTTGAAGACTGGGGTGACGTTGGCTTTCTTCCAGTCCTCAGGCACCTCTCCTGTCCTCCATGACCTTTCAAAGATGATGGAGAGTGGCTTAGCAATAATGTCCGCCAGCTCCCTCAGCACTCGTGGGTGCATCCCATCAGGGCCCATGGATTTGTGGGTGTCAAGTTTGCTTAAATGATCTCTAACCCACTCCTCCTCCACCAAGGGAAAGTCTTCCTCTCTCCAGACTTTCTCTCTTGCCTCCAGGGTCTGGGGTTCCTGAGGGCTGGCCTGAGCAGTAAAGACTGAAGCAAAGAAGGCATTCAGTAACTCTGCCTTCTCTGTATCCTTCGTCACCAGGGCACCCACCCCATTCAGCAAAGGGCCCACATTTTCCCTAGTCTTCCTCTTGCTGCTGATGTATTTGAAGAAGCCCTTCTTGCTCTCCTTGACATGCCTTGCCAGATTTAATTCCAAACGGGCCTTAGCCTTCCTCGTCGCATCCCTGCATACTCTGACAACATCCCTATATTCCTCCCAAGTGGCCTGTCCCCCTTTCCACTTTCTGTAGACTTCCTTCTTCTGGTTGAGTTTTGCCAGGAGCTCCTTGCTCATCCATGCAGGTCTCCTGCCTCCTTTGCTTGACTTCCTACTCATAGGGATGCACCGCTCTTGAGCCTGGAGGAAGTGATGTTTGAATATTAACCAGCTCTCTTGAACACTCCTTCCTTCTAGGGCCCTCACCCATGGGATTACTCCAAGTAGGTCCCTGAAGAGGCCAAAGTTTGCTCTCCTGAAGTCCAGGGTTGCGATCCTACTTGGTGCCCTGCTGCCTCCTCGCAGAATCCTGAACTCCACCATCTCATGGTCATGCAGCCAAGGCTGCCCCCAACCTTCACATCTTCCACCAGTCCTTCTTTGTTTGTTAGTACGAGGTCCAGCAGCACACCTCTCCTCGTTGGCTCCTCCACCACCTGTGTCAAGAAGTTGTCACCAATGCTCTGCAGGAACCTCCAGGACTCTTTGTGCCTAGCTGTGTTGTCTTTCCAGCAGATATCGGGGTGGTTGAAGTCCCCCATGAGAACCAGGGCCTGGGATCGTGAGGCTACTTCCAGCTGTCTGTAGAAGGCCTCATCCACTTCCTCCTCCTGATCAGGTGGCCTGTAGTAAACACCCACAACAGTGCCACCCATGCTAGCCTGCCCTTTGATCCTTACCCATAAGCTCTCGACTCGCTCTTCATCCACCCCTAGGCACAGCTCAATACATTCCAGTTGCTCTCTCACATAAAGAGCAACTCCACCACCTCGCTTTCCTGGCCTGTCTTTCCTAAAAAGCACGTAGCCATCCATGACAGCACTCCAGTCATGCGAGCTATCCCACCATGTCTCTGTAATGGCAATGAGATCATGGCCCTGCGACCGCACACATATCTCTAGTTCTTCCTGTTTGTTCCCCAAGCTGCGCGCATTGGTGTACAGGCATTTCAGGGAGGTGATCGAGCATGCAGGTTTCCCAGGAGGGGTAAAAGAGGGTCCTCCGTAGCCACATCCCATGCGCACTTCCCTGGCTGCATTCACCTGTTGGAGGCATCCTGACTTGAGCAGTCTTTTGCCAATTACCCTGGCACTATAACTCTCCCCTTCCCCCATCTTTCCTAGTTTAAAGCCCTCCTTACCAGGTTGGCCAACCTGTTGGCAAAGACCCGCGTGCCCCGCCTCGTGCGGTGGATCCCATCTCTCGCCATCAGTTGTCGATCTTCAAACAGGGTCCCATGGTCATAGAAACCAAAACCCTGTTGCCAACAGCAGCGGCACAGCCAGTCGTTAACCTGGAAAGTCCGTCTCCTCCTCCTCTCATCCATCCCCCTCACTGGCAGGATTGAGGAGAAGAAGACCTGGGCTCCCAGACCCTTGAACACCATCCCCAGAGCTCTGAAATCCTGCTTGATGGTCTCCAGTTTGCCCTTGGTGTCATTGGCGCCCACATGGAAGAGCAGCAGTGGGTAATAGTCCGAAGAATGGATGAGCCTAGGCAGTCTTTGCATGATGTTCGCTGTCTCACAAACTAGGAGACTGCCGAATCTCTTCGCTGCCTGGCGAACAAGCAGACCGCTGTGCCTCTTCACTGCCTCGCAGAATGACGAACCACTGTGTCTCTTCGCTGCCTCGTAGAATGAGTGACCACTGTGGATGTTCGCTGTCTCACAAACAAGGAGACTGCCTAATCTGTCCACTGCCTGGCGAAGAAGCAAACTGCTTCGTCTCTTCGCTGCCTGGCGAGCAAGCAAACCGCTGTGTCTCTTGGCTGCCTCGCAGAATGAGTGACCACTGTGGATGTTCGCTGTCTCACAAACAAGGAGACTGCCTAATCTGTCCAATGCCTGGCGAACAAGCAGACTGCTGCGTCTCTTGGCTGCCTCACGAACAAGCAGACCGCTGTGTCTCTTCGCTGCCTCGCAGAATGAGGAACCACTGTGGATGTTCGCTGTCTCACAAACAAGGAGACTGCCTAATCTGTCCACTGCCTGGCGAAGAAGCAAACCGCTTCGTCTCTTCGCTGCCTGGCGAACAAGCAGACCGCTGTGTCTCTTCGCTGCCTCGCAGAATGAGTGACCACTGTGGATGTTCGCTGTCTCACAAACAAGGAGACTGCCTAATCTGTCCACTGCCTGGCGAAGAAGCAAACCGCTTCGTCTCTTCGCTGCCTCACGAACAAGCAGACCGCTGTGTCTCTTCGCTGCCTCGCAGAATGAGGAACCACTGTGGATGTTCGCAGTCTCACAAACAAGGAGACTGCCTAATCTGTTCGCTGCCTGGCGAACAACCAGACCGCTGCGTCTCTTGGCTGCCTCGTAGAATGAGTGACCACTGTGGATCACAGAATCACAGAATTGCTGAGGTTGGAAGGGACCTCTGGAGATCAACTAGTCCAACCCCCCTGCTCAAGCAGGGTCACCTAGAGCACATTGCACAGGATTGCATCCAGGCGCGTTTTGAATATCTCCAGAGAAGGAGACTCCACCACCTCTCTGGGCAACCTGTTCCAGTGCTCTGTCACCCTCACAGTGAAAAAGTTTTTCCTCGTGTTCAGATGGAAGTGTCTGTGTTTCAGTTTGTGCCCATTGCCTCGCGTCCTGTCGCTCGGCACCACTGAAAAGAGTCTGGTCCCATCCTCTCGACACCCTCCCTTCAGATACTTGTACACGTTGATAAGATCTCCTCTCAGCCTTTTCTTCTCCAAGCTAAACAGGCCAAGCTCTCTCAGTCTTTCCTCATAAGAGAGATGCTCCAGTCCCCTAATCATCTTTATAGCCCTTCGCTGGACTTGCTCCAGTAGTGCCACATCCCTCTTGTACTGGGGAGCCCAGAACTGGACGCAGTACTCCAGATGTGGCCTCACCAGGGCTGAGTTGAGGGGGAGGATCACCTCCCTCGACCTGCTGGCAACACTCTTCCTGATGCACCCCAGGATACCATTGGCCTTCTTGGCCACAAGGGCACATTGCTGCCTCATGCTTAACTTGGTGTCCACCAGCACTCCCAGGTCCTTCTCCGCAGAGCTGCTTTCCAGCAGGTCAACCCCCAACCTGTACTGGTGCATGGGGTTATTCCTCCCCAGGTGCAGGACCCTGCACTTGCCTTTGTTGAACTTCATGAGGTTCCTCTCTGCCCACCTCTCCAGCCTGTCCAAGTCTCTTTGAATGGCAGCACAGCCCTCTGGCGTATCAGCCACTCCTCCCAGTTTTGTATCGTCAGCCAACTTGTTGAGGGTGCACTCTGTCCCTTCATCCAGGTCGTTGATGAAGAAGTTGAACAAGACTGGACTCAGTACTGACCCCTGGGGGACACCGCTAGCTACAGGCCTCCAACTAGACTCTGTGCCACTGATCACAACTCTCTGAGCTCTGCCATTCAGCCAGTTCTCAATCCACCTCTCTGTCCACTCATCTAACCCACACTTCCTGAGCTTGTCTATGAGGATGCTATGGGAGACAGTGTCAAAAGCCTTGCTGAAGTCTAGGTAGACAACATCCACTGCTCTCCCCTCATCTATCCAGCCAGTCATTCCAGCATAGAAGGCTATCAGATTGGTTAGGCATGATTTCCCCTTGGTGAAGCCACGCTGACTACTCCTGATCACCTTCTTTTCCTCCACATGCTTGGAGATGGCTTCCAGGATGAGCTGCTCCATCACCTTTGCAGGGATGGAGATGAGGCTGACTGGCCTGTAGTTCCCTGGGTCCTCCTTCTTGCCCTTTTTGAAGACTGGGGTGACGTTGGCTTTCTTCCAGTCCTCAGGCACCTCTCCTGTCCTCCATGACCTTTCAAAGATGATGGAGAGTGGCTTAGCAATAATGTCCGCCAGCTCCCTCAGCACTCGTGGGTGCATCCCATCAGGGCCCATGGATTTGTGGGTGTCAAGTTTGCTTAAATGATCTCTAACCCACTCCTCCTCCACCAAGGGAAAGTCTTCCTCTCTCCAGACTTTCTCTCTTGCCTCCAGGGTCTGGGGTTCCTGAGGGCTGGCCTGAGCAGTAAAGACTGAAGCAAAGAAGACATTCAGTAACTCTGCCTTCTCTGTATCCTTCGTCACCAGGGCACCCACCCCATTCAGCAAAGGGCCCACATTTTCTCTAGTCTTCCTCTTGCTGCTGATGTATTTGAAGAAGCCCTTCTTGCTCTCCTTGACATGCCTTGCCAGATTTAATTCCAAACGGGCCTTAGCCTTCCTCGTCGCATCCCTGCATACTCTGACAACATCCCTATATTCCTCCCAAGTGGCCTGTCCCCCTTTCCACTTTCTGTAGACTTCCTTCTTCTGGTTGAGTTTTGCCAGGAGCTCCTTGCTCATCCATGCAGGTCTCCTGCCTCCTTTGCTTGACTTCCTACTCATAGGGATGCACCGCTCTTGAGCCTGGAGGAAGTGATGTTTGAATATTAACCAGCTCTCTTGAACACTCCTTCCTTCTAGGGCCCTCACCCATGGGATTACTCCAAGTAGGTCCCTGAAGAGGCCAAAGTTTGCTCTCCTGAAGTCCAGGGTTGCGATCCTACTTGGTGCCCTGCTGCCTCCTCGCAGAATCCTGAACTCCACCATCTCATGGTCATGCAGCCAAGGCTGCCCCCAACCTTCACACCTTCCACCAGTCCTTCTTTGTTTGTTAGTACGAGGTCCAGCAGCACACCTCTCCTCGTTGGCTCCTCCACCACCTGTGTCAAGAAGTTGTCACCAATGCTCTGCAGGAACCTCCAGGACTCTTTGTGCCTAGCTGTGTTGTCTTTCCAGCAGATATCGGGGTGGTTGAAGTCCCCCATGAGAACCAGGGCCTGGGATCGTGAGGCTACTTCCAGCTGTCTGTAGAAGGCCTCATCCACTTCCTCCTCCTGATCAGGTGGCCTGTAGTAAACACCCACAACAGTGCCACCCATGCTAGCCTGCCCTTTGATCCTTACCCATAAGCTCTCGACTCGCTCTTCATCCACCCCTAGGCACAGCTCAATACATTCCAGTTGCTCTCTCACATAAAGAGCAACTCCACCACCTCGCTTTCCTGGCCTGTCTTTCCTAAAAAGCACGTAGCCATCCATGACAGCACTCCAGTCATGCGAGCTATCCCACCATGTCTCTGTAATGGCAATGAGATCATGGCCCTGCGACCGCACACATATCTCTAGTTCTTCCTGTTTGTTCCCCAAGCTGCGCGCATTGGTGTACAGGCATTTCAGGGAGGTGATCGAGCATGCAGGTTTCCCAGGAGGGGTAAAAGAGGGTCCTCCGTAGCCACATCCCATGCGCACTTCCCTGGCTGCATTCACCTGTTGGAGGCATCCTGACTTGAGCAGTCTTTTGCCAATTACCCTGGCACTATAACTCTCCCCTTCCCCCATCTTTCCTAGTTTAAAGCCCTCCTTACCAGGTTGGCCAACCTGTTGGCAAAGACCCGCGTGCCCCGCCTCGTGCGGTGGATCCCATCTCTCGCCATCAGTTGTCGATCTTCAAACAGGGTCCCATGGTCATAGAAACCAAAACCCTGTTGCCAACAGCAGCGGCACAGCCAGTCGTTAACCTGGAAAGTCCGTCTCCTCCTCCTCTCATCCATCCCCCTCACTGGCAGGATTGAGGAGAAGATGACCTGGGCTCCCAGACCCTTGAACACCATCCCCAGAGCTCTGAAATCCTGCTTGATGGTCTCCAGTTTGCCCTTGGTGTCATTGGCGCCCACGTGGAAGAGCAGCAGTGGGTAATAGTCCGAAGAATGGAAGAGCCTAGGCAGTCTTTGCATGATGTTCGCTGTCTCACAAACAAGGAGACTGCCGAATCTCTTCGCTGCCTGGCGAACAAGCAGACCGCTGTGCCTCTTCACTGCCTCGCAGAATGACGAACCACTGTGTCTCTTCGCTGCCTCGTAGAATGAGTGACCACTGTGGATGTTCGCTGTCTCACAAACAAGGAGACTGCCGAATCTGTCCATTGCCTGGCGAAGAAGCAAACTGCTTCGTCTCTTCGCTGCCTGGCGAGCAAGCAAACCGCTGTGTCTCTTGGCTGCCTCGCAGAATGAGTGACCACTGTGGATGTTCGCTGTCTCACAAACAAGGAGACTGCCTAATCTGTCCAATGCCTGGCGAACAAGCAGACTGCTGCGTCTCTTGGCTGCCTCACAGAATGAGTGAGCACTGTGGATGTTCGCTGTCTCACAAACAAGGAGAATGCCGAATCTGTTCGCTGCCTGGCGAACAAGCAGACCGCTGTGTCTCTTGGCTGCCTCGCAGAATGAGGAACCACTGTGGATGTTCGCTGTCTCACAAACAAGGAGACTGCCTAATCTGTCCAATGCCTGGCGAACAAGCAGACTGCTGCGTCTCTTGGCTGCCTCACAGAATGAGTGAGCACTGTGGATGTTCGCTGTCTCACAAACAAGGAGAATGCCGAATCTGTTCGCTGCCTGGCGAACAAGCAGACCGCTGTGTCTCTTCGCTGCCTCGCAGAATGAGTGAGCACTGTGGATGTTCGCTGTCTCACAAACAAGGAGACTGCCTAATCTGTCCACTGCCTGGCGAAGAAGCAAACCGCTTCGTCTCTTCGCTGCCTCACGAACAAGCAGACCGCTGTGTCTCTTCGCTGCCTCGCAGAATGAGGAACCACTGTGGATGTTCGCAGTCTCACAAACAAGGAGACTGCCTAATCTGTTCGCTGCCTGGCGAACAACCAGACCGCTGCGTCTCTTGGCTGCCTCGTAGAATGAGTGACCACTGTGGATCACAGAATCACAGAATTGCTGAGGTTGGAAGGGACCTCTGGAGATCAACTAGTCCAACCCCCCTGCTCAAGCAGGGTCACCTAGAGCACATTGCACAGGATTGCATCCAGGCGCGTTTTGAATATCTCCAGAGAAGGAGACTCCACCACCTCTCTGGGCAACCTGTTCCAGTGCTCTGTCACCCTCACAGTGAAAAAGTTTTTCCTCGTGTTCAGATGGAAGTGTCTGTGTTTCAGTTTGTGCCCATTGCCTCGCGTCCTGTCGCTCGGCACCACTGAAAAGAGTCTGGTCCCATCCTCTCGACACCCTCCCTTCAGATACTTGTACACGTTGATAAGATCTCCTCTCAGCCTTTTCTTCTCCAAGCTAAACAGGCCAAGCTCTCTCAGTCTTTCCTCATAAGAGAGATGCTCCAGTCCCCTAATCATCTTTATAGCCCTTCGCTGGACTTGCTCCAGTAGTGCCACATCCCTCTTGTACTGGGGAGCCCAGAACTGGACGCAGTACTCCAGATGTGGCCTCACCAGGGCTGAGTTGAGGGGGAGGATCACCTCCCTCGACCTGCTGGCAACACTCTTTCTGATGCACCCCAGGATACCATTGGCCTTCTTGGCCACAAGGGCACATTGCTGCCTCATGCTTAACTTGGTGTCCACCAGCACTCCCAGGTCCTTCTCCGCAGAGCTGCTTTCCAGCAGGTCAACCCCCAACCTGTACTGGTGCATGGGGTTATTCCTCCCCAGGTGCAGGACCCTGCACTTGCCTTTGTTGAACTTCATGAGGTTCCTCTCTGCCCACCTCTCCAGCCTGTCCAAGTCTCTTTGAATGGCAGCACAGCCCTCTGGCGTATCAGCCACTCCTCCCAGTTTTGTATCGTCAGCCAACTTGTTGAGGGTGCACTCTGTCCCTTCATCCAGGTCGTTGATGAAGAAGTTGAACAAGACTGGACTCAGTACTGACCCCTGGGGGACACCGCTAGCTACAGGCCTCCAACTAGACTCTGTGCCACTGATCACAACTCTCTGAGCTCTGCCATTCAGCCAGTTCTCAATCCACCTCTCTGTCCACTCATCTAACCCACACTTCCTGAGCTTGTCTATGAGGATGCTATGGGAGACAGTGTCAAAAGCCTTGCTGAAGTCTAGGTAGACAACATCCACTGCTCTCCCCTCATCTATCCAGCCAGTCATTCCAGCATAGAAGGCTATCAGATTGGTTAGGCATGATTTCCCCTTGGTGAAGCCACGCTGACTACTCCTGATCACCTTCTTTTCCTCCACATGCTTGGAGATGGCTTCCAGGATGAGCTGCTCCATCACCTTTGCAGGGATGGAGATGAGGCTGACTGGCCTGTAGTTCCCTGGGTCCTCCTTCTTGCCCTTTTTGAAGACTGGGGTGACGTTGGCTTTCTTCCAGTCCTCAGGCACCTCTCCTGTCCTCCATGACCTTTCAAAGATGATGGAGAGTGGCTTAGCAATAATGTCCGCCAGCTCCCTCAGCACTCGTGGGTGCATCCCATCAGGGCCCATGGATTTGTGGGTGTCAAGTTTGCTTAAATGATCTCTAACCCACTCCTCCTCCACCAAGGGAAAGTCTTCCTCTCTCCAGACTTTCTCTCTTGCCTCCAGGGTCTGGGGTTCCTGAGGGCTGGCCTGAGCAGTAAAGACTGAAGCAAAGAAGACATTCAGTAACTCTGCCTTCTCTGTATCCTTCGTCACCAGGGCACCCACCCCATTCAGCAAAGGGCCCACATTTTCTCTAGTCTTCCTCTTGCTGCTGATGTATTTGAAGAAGCCCTTCTTGCTCTCCTTGACATGCCTTGCCAGATTTAATTCCAAACGGGCCTTAGCCTTCCTCGTCGCATCCCTGCATACTCTGACAACATCCCTATATTCCTCCCAAGTGGCCTGTCCCCCTTTCCACTTTCTGTAGACTTCCTTCTTCTGGTTGAGTTTTGCCAGGAGCTCCTTGCTCATCCATGCAGGTCTCCTGCCTCCTTTGCTTGACTTCCTACTCATAGGGATGCACCGCTCTTGAGCCTGGAGGAAGTGATGTTTGAATATTAACCAGCTCTCTTGAACACTCCTTCCTTCTAGGGCCCTCACCCATGGGATTACTCCAAGTAGGTCCCTGAAGAGGCCAAAGTTTGCTCTCCTGAAGTCCAGGGTTGCGATCCTACTTGGTGCCCTGCTGCCTCCTCGCAGAATCCTGAACTCCACCATCTCATGGTCATGCAGCCAAGGCTGCCCCCAACCTTCACACCTTCCACCAGTCCTTCTTTGTTTGTTAGTACGAGGTCCAGCAGCACACCTCTCCTCGTTGGCTCCTCCACCACCTGTGTCAAGAAGTTGTCACCAATGCTCTGCAGGAACCTCCAGGACTCTTTGTGCCTAGCTGTGTTGTCTTTCCAGCAGATATCGGGGTGGTTGAAGTCCCCCATGAGAACCAGGGCCTGGGATCGTGAGGCTACTTCCAGCTGTCTGTAGAAGGCCTCATCCACTTCCTCCTCCTGATCAGGTGGCCTGTAGTAAACACCCACAACAGTGCCACCCATGCTAGCCTGCCCTTTGATCCTTACCCATAAGCTCTCGACTCGCTCTTCATCCACCCCTAGGCACAGCTCAATACATTCCAGTTGCTCTCTCACATAAAGAGCAACTCCACCACCTCGCTTTCCTGGCCTGTCTTTCCTAAAAAGCACGTAGCCATCCATGACAGCACTCCAGTCATGCGAGCTATCCCACCATGTCTCTGTAATGGCAATGAGATCATGGCCCTGCGACCGCACACATATCTCTAGTTCTTCCTGTTTGTTCCCCAAGCTGCGCGCATTGGTGTACAGGCATTTCAGGGAGGTGATCGAGCATGCAGGTTTCCCAGGAGGGGTAAAAGAGGGTCCTCCGTAGCCACATCCCATGCGCACTTCCCTGGCTGCATTCACCTGTTGGAGGCATCCTGACTTGAGCAGTCTTTTGCCAATTACCCTGGCACTATAACTCTCCCCTTCCCCCATCTTTCCTAGTTTAAAGCCCTCCTTACCAGGTTGGCCAACCTGTTGGCAAAGACCCGCGTGCCCCGCCTCGTGCGGTGGATCCCATCTCTCGCCATCAGTTGTCGATCTTCAAACAGGGTCCCATGGTCATAGAAACCAAAACCCTGTTGCCAACAGCAGCGGCACAGCCAGTCGTTAACCTGGAAAGTCCGTCTCCTCCTCCTCTCATCCATCCCCCTCACTGGCAGGATTGAGGAGAAGATGACCTGGGCTCCCAGACCCTTGAACACCATCCCCAGAGCTCTGAAATCCTGCTTGATGGTCTCCAGTTTGCCCTTGGTGTCATTGGCGCCCACGTGGAAGAGCAGCAGTGGGTAATAGTCCGAAGAATGGAAGAGCCTAGGCAGTCTTTGCATGATGTTCGCTGTCTCACAAACAAGGAGACTGCCGAATCTCTTCGCTGCCTGGCGAACAAGCAGACCGCTGTGCCTCTTCACTGCCTCGCAGAATGACGAACCACTGTGTCTCTTCGCTGCCTCGTAGAATGAGTGACCACTGTGGATGTTCGCTGTCTCACAAACAAGGAGACTGCCGAATCTGTCCATTGCCTGGCGAAGAAGCAAACTGCTTCGTCTCTTCGCTGCCTGGCGAGCAAGCAAATCGCTGTGTCTCTTGGCTGCCTCGCAGAATGAGTGACCACTGTGGATGTTCGCTGTCTCACAAACAAGGAGACTGCCTAATCTGTCCAATGCCTGGCGAACAAGCAGACTGCTGCGTCTCTTGGCTGCCTCACAGAATGAGTGAGCACTGTGGATGTTCGCTGTCTCACAAACAAGGAGAATGCCGAATCTGTTCGCTGCCTGGCGAACAAGCAGACCGCTGTGTCTCTTCGCTGCCTCGCAGAATGAGTGACCACTGTGGATGTTCGCTGTCTCACAAACAAGGAGACTGCCTAATCTGTCCACTGCCTGGCGAAGAAGCAAACCGCTTCGTCTCTTCGCTGCCTCACGAACAACCAGACCGCTGCGTCTCTTGGCTGCCTCGTAGAATGAGTGACCACTGTGGATCACAGAATTGCTGAGGTTGGAAGGGACCTCTGGAGATCAACTAGTCCAACCCCCCTGCTCAAGCAGGGTCACCTAGAGCACATTGCACAGGATTGCATCCAGGCGCGTTTTGAATATCTCCAGAGAAGGAGACTCCACCACCTCTCTGGGCAACCTGTTCCAGTGCTCTGTCACCCTCACAGTGAAAAAGTTTTTCCTCGTGTTCAGATGGAAGTGTCTGTGTTTCAGTTTGTGCCCATTGCCTCGCGTCCTGTCGCTCGGCACCACTGAAAAGAGTCTGGTCCCATCCTCTCGACACCCTCCCTTCAGATACTTGTACACGTTGATAAGATCTCCTCTCAGCCTTTTCTTCTCCAAGCTAAACAGGCCAAGCTCTCTCAGTCTTTCCTCATAAGAGAGATGCTCCAGTCCCCTAATCATCTTTATAGCCCTTCGCTGGACTTGCTCCAGTAGTGCCACATCCCTCTTGTACTGGGGAGCCCAGAACTGGACGCAGTACTCCAGATGTGGCCTCACCAGGGCTGAGTTGAGGGGGAGGATCACCTCCCTCGACCTGCTGGCAACACTCTTCCTGATGCACCCCAGGATACCATTGGCCTTCTTGGCCACAAGGGCACATTGCTGCCTCATGCTTAACTTGGTGTCCACCAGCACTCCCAGGTCCTTCTCCGCAGAGCTGCTTTCCAGCAGGTCAACCCCCAACCTGTACTGGTGCATGGGGTTATTCCTCCCCAGGTGCAGGACCCTGCACTTGCCTTTGTTGAACTTCATGAGGTTCCTCTCTGCCCACCTCTCCAGCCTGTCCAAGTCTCTTTGAATGGCAGCACAGCCCTCTGGCGTATCAGCCACTCCTCCCAGTTTTGTATCGTCAGCCAACTTGTTGAGGGTGCACTCTGTCCCTTCATCCAGGTCGTTGATGAAGAAGTTGAACAAGACTGGACCCAGTACTGACCCCTGGGGGACACCGCTAGCTACAGGCCTCCAACTAGACTCTGTGCCACTGATCACAACTCTCTGAGCTCTGCCATTCAGCCAGTTCTCAATCCACCTCTCTGTCCACTCATCTAACCCACACTTCCTGAGCTTGTCTATGAGGATGCTATGGGAGACAGTGTCAAAAGCCTTGCTGAAGTCTAGGTAGACAACATCCACTGCTCTCCCCTCATCTATCCAGCCAGTCATTCCAGCATAGAAGGCTATCAGATTGGTTAGGCATGATTTCCCCTTGGTGAAGCCACGCTGACTACTCCTGATCACCTTCTTTTCCTCCACATGCTTGGAGATGGCTTCCAGGATGAGCTGCTCCATCACCTTTGCAGGGATGGAGATGAGGCTGACTGGCCTGTAGTTCCCTGGGTCCTCCTTCTTGCCCTTTTTGAAGACTGGGGTGACGTTGGCTTTCTTCCAGTCCTCAGGCACCTCTCCTGTCCTCCATGACCTTTCAAAGATGATGGAGAGTGGCTTAGCAATAATGTCCGCCAGCTCCCTCAGCACTCGTGGGTGCATCCCATCAGGGCCCATGGATTTGTGGGTGTCAAGTTTGCTTAAATGATCTCTAACCCACTCCTCCTCCACCAAGGGAAAGTCTTCCTCTCTCCAGACTTTCTCTCTTGCCTCCAGGGTCTGGGGTTCCTGAGGGCTGGCCTGAGCAGTAAAGACTGAAGCAAAGAAGGCATTCAGTAACTCTGCCTTCTCTGTATCCTTCGTCACCAGGGCACCCACCCCATTCAGCAAAGGGCCCACATTTTCCCTAGTCTTCCTCTTGCTGCTGATGTATTTGAAGAAGCCCTTCTTGCTCTCCTTGACATGCCTTGCCAGATTTAATTCCAAACGGGCCTTAGCCTTCCTCGTCGCATCCCTGCATACTCTGACAACATCCCTATATTCCTCCCAAGTGGCCTGTCCCCCTTTCCACTTTCTGTAGACTTCCTTCTTCTGGTTGAGTTTTGCCAGGAGCTCCTTGCTCATCCATGCAGGTCTCCTGCCTCCTTTGCTTGACTTCCTACTCATAGGGATGCACCGCTCTTGAGCCTGGAGGAAGTGATGTTTGAATATTAACCAGCTCTCTTGAACACTCCTTCCTTCTAGGGCCCTCACCCATGGGATTACTCCAAGTAGGTCCCTGAAGAGGCCAAAGTTTGCTCTCCTGAAGTCCAGGGTTGCGATCCTACTTGGTGCCCTGCTGCCTCCTCGCAGAATCCTGAACTCCACCATCTCATGGTCATGCAGCCAAGGCTGCCCCCAACCTTCACACCTTCCACCAGTCCTTCTTTGTTTGTTAGTACGAGGTCCAGCAGCACACCTCTCCTCGTTGGCTCCTCCACCACCTGTGTCAAGAAGTTGTCACCAATGCTCTGCAGGAACCTCCAGGACTCTTTGTGCCTAGCTGTGTTGTCTTTCCAGCAGATATCGGGGTGGTTGAAGTCCCCCATGAGAACCAGGGCCTGGGATCGTGAGGCTACTTCCAGCTGTCTGTAGAAGGCCTCATCCACTTCCTCCTCCTGATCAGGTGGCCTGTAGTAAACACCCACAACAGTGCCACCCATGCTAGCCTGCCCTTTGATCCTTACCCATAAGCTCTCGACTCGCTCTTCATCCACCCCTAGGCACAGCTCAATACATTCCAGTTGCTCTCTCACATAAAGAGCAACTCCACCACCTCGCTTTCCTGGCCTGTCTTTCCTAAAAAGCACGTAGCCATCCATGACAGCACTCCAGTCATGCGAGCTATCCCACCATGTCTCTGTAATGGCAATGAGATCATGGCCCTGCGACCGCACACATATCTCTAGTTCTTCCTGTTTGTTCCCCAAGCTGCGCGCATTGGTGTACAGGCATTTCAGGGAGGTGATCGAGCATGCAGGTTTCCCAGGAGGGGTAAAAGAGGGTCCTCCGTAGCCACATCCCATGCGCACTTCCCTGGCTGCATTCACCTGTTGGAGGCATCCTGACTTGAGCAGTCTTTTGCCAATTACCCTGGCACTATAACTCTCCCCTTCCCCCATCTTTCCTAGTTTAAAGCCCTCCTTACCAGGTTGGCCAACCTGTTGGCAAAGACCCGCGTGCCCCGCCTCGTGCGGTGGATCCCATCTCTCGCCATCAGTTGTCGATCTTCAAACAGGGTCCCATGGTCATAGAAACCAAAACCCTGTTGCCAACAGCAGCGGCACAGCCAGTCGTTAACCTGGAAAGTCCGTCTCCTCCTCCTCTCATCCATCCCCCTCACTGGCAGGATTGAGGAGAAGAAGACCTGGGCTCCCAGACCCTTGAACACCATCCCCAGAGCTCTGAAATCCTGCTTGATGGTCTCCAGTTTGCCCTTGGTGTCATTGGCGCCCACGTGGAAGAGCAGCAGTGGGTAATAGTCCGAAGAATGGAAGAGCCTAGGCAGCCTTTGCATGATGTTCGCTGTCTCACAAACAAGGAGACTGCCGAATCTCTTCGCTGCCTGGCGAACAAGCAGACCGCTGTGCCTCTTCACTGCCTCGCAGAATGACGAACCACTGTGTCTCTTCGCTGCCTCGTAGAATGAGTGACCACTGTGGATGTTCGCTGTCTCACAAACAAGGAGACTGCCGAATCTGTCCATTGCCTGGCGAAGAAGCAAACTGCTTCGTCTCTTCGCTGCCTGGCGAGCAAGCAAACCGCTGTGTCTCTTGGCTGCCTCGCAGAATGAGTGACCACTGTGGATGTTCGCTGTCTCACAAACAAGGAGACTGCCTAATCTGTCCAATGCCTGGCGAACAAGCAGACTGCTGCGTCTCTTGGCTGCCTCACAGAATGAGTGAGCACTGTGGATGTTCGCTGTCTCACAAACAAGGAGAATGCCGAATCTGTTCGCTGCCTGGCGAACAAGCAGACCGCTGTGTCTCTTGGCTGCCTCGCAGAATGAGTGACCACTGTGGATGTTCGCTGTCTCACAAACAAGGAGACTGCCTAATCTGTCCAATGCCTGGCGAACAAGCAGACTGCTGCGTCTCTTGGCTGCCTCGCAGAATGAGTGAGCACTGTGGATGTTCGCTGTCTCACAAACAAGGAGAATGCCGAATCTGTTCGCTGCCTGGCGAACAAGCAGACCGCTGTGTCTCTTCGCTGCCTCGCAGAATGAGGAACCACTGTGGATGTTCGCTGTCTCACAAACAAGGAGACTGCCTAATCTGTCCACTGCCTGGCGAACAAGCAAACCGCTTCGTCTCTTCGCTGCCTGGCGAACAAGCAGACCGCTGTGTCTCTTCGCTGCCTCGCAGAATGAGTGACCACTGTGGATGTTCGCTGTCTCACAAACAAGGAGACTGCCTAATCTGTCCACTGCCTGGCGAAGAAGCAAACTGCTTCGTCTCTTCGCTGCCTGGCGAGCAAGCAAACCGCTGTGTCTCTTGGCTGCCTCGCAGAATGAGTGACCACTGTGGATGTTCGCTGTCTCACAAACAAGGAGACTGCCTAATCTGTCCAATGCCTGGCGAACAAGCAGACTGCTGCGTCTCTTGGCTGCCTCACAGAATGAGTGACCACTGTGGATGTTCGCTGTCTCACAAACAAGGAGAATGCCTAATCTGTCCAATGCCTGGCGAACAAGCAGACTGCTGCGTCTCTTGGCTGCCTCGCAGAATGAGTGAGCACTGTGGATGTTCGCTGTCTCACAAACAAGGAGAATGCCGAATCTGTTCGCTGCCTGGCGAACAAGCAGACCGCTGTGTCTCTTGGCTGCCTCGCAGAATGAGGAACCACTGTGGATGTTCGCTGTCTCACAAACAAGGAGACTGCCTAATCTGTCCAATGCCTGGCGAACAAGCAGACTGCTGCGTCTCTTGGCTGCCTCACAGAATGAGTGAGCACTGTGGATGTTCGCTGTCTCACAAACAAGGAGAATGCCGAATCTGTTCGCTGCCTGGCGAACAAGCAGACCGCTGTGTCTCTTCGCTGCCTCGCAGAATGAGGAACCACTGTGGATGTTCGCTGTCTCACAAACAAGGAGACTGCCTAATCTGTCCACTGCCTGGCGAACAAGCAAACCGCTTCGTCTCTTCGCTGTCTGGCGAACAAGCAGACCGCTGTGTCTCTTCGCTGCCTCGCAGAATGAGTGACCACTGTGGATGTTCGCTGTCTCACAAACAAGGAGACTGCCTAATCTGTCCACTGCCTGGCGAAGAAGCAAACCGCTTCGTCTCTTCGCTGCCTCACGAACAAGCAGACCGCTGTGTCTCTTCGCTGCCTCGCAGAATGAGGAACCACTGTGGATGTTCGCAGTCTCACAAACAAGGAGACTGCCTAATCTGTCCATTGCCTGGCGAAGAAGCAAACTGCTTCGTCTCTTCGCTGCCTGGCGAGCAAGCAAACCGCTGTGTCTCTTGGCTGCCTCGCAGAATGAGTGACCACTGTGGATGTTCGCTGTCTCACAAACAAGGAGACTGCCTAATCTGTCCAATGCCTGGCGAACAAGCAGACTGCTGCGTCTCTTGGCTGCCTCACAGAATGAGTGAGCACTGTGGATGTTCGCTGTCTCACAAACAAGGAGAATGCCGAATCTGTTCGCTGCCTGGCGAAAAAGCAGACCGCTGTGTCTCTTCGCTGCCTCGCAGAATGAGGAACCACTGTGGATGTTCGCTGTCTCACAAACAAGGAGACTGCCTAATCTGTCCACTGCCTGGCGAACAAGCAAACCGCTTCGTCTCTTCGCTGCCTGGCGAACAAGCAGACCGCTGTGTCTCTTCGCTGCCTCGCAGAATGAGTGACCACTGTGGATGTTCGCTGTCTCACAAACAAGGAGACTGCCTAATCTGTCCACTGCCTGGCGAACAAGCAAACCGCTTCGTCTCTTCGCTGCCTCACGAACAAGCAGACCGCTGTGTCTCTTCGCTGCCTCGCAGAATGAGGAACCACTGTGGATGTTCGCAGTCTCACAAACAAGGAGACTGCCTAATCTGTCCATTGCCTGGCGAAGAAGCAAACTGCTTCGTCTCTTCGCTGCCTGGCGAGCAAGCAAACCGCTGTGTCTCTTGGCTGCCTCGCAGAATGAGTGACCACTGTGGATGTTCGCTGTCTCACAAACAAGGAGACTGCCTAATCTGTCCAATGCCTGGCGAACAAGCAGACTGCTGCGTCTCTTGGCTGCCTCACAGAATGAGTGAGCACTGTGGATGTTCGCTGTCTCACAAACAAGGAGAATGCCGAATCTGTTCGCTGCCTGGCGAACAAGCAGACCGCTGTGTCTCTTCGCTGCCTCGCAGAATGAGGAACCACTGTGGATGTTCGCTGTCTCACAAACAAGGAGACTGCCTAATCTGTCCACTGCCTGGCGAACAAGCAAACCGCTTCGTCTCTTCGCTGCCTGGCGAACAAGCAGACCGCTGTGTCTCTTCGCTGCCTCGCAGAATGAGTGACCACTGTGGATGTTCGCTGTCTCACAAACAAGGAGACTGCCTAATCTGTCCACTGCCTGGCGAAGAAGCAAACCGCTTCGTCTCTTCGCTGCCTCACGAACAAGCAGACCGCTGTGTCTCTTCGCTGCCTCGCAGAATGAGGAACCACTGTGGATGTTCGCAGTCTCACAAACAAGGAGACTGCCTAATCTGTTCGCTGCCTGGCGAACAACCAGACCGCTGCGTCTCTTGGCTGCCTCGTAGAATGAGTGACCACTGTGGATCACAGAATCACAGAATTGCTGAGGTTGGAAGGGACCTCTGGAGATCAACTAGTCCAACCCCCCTGCTCAAGCAGGGTCACCTAGAGCACATTGCACAGGATTGCATCCAGGCGCGTTTTGAATATCTCCAGAGAAGGAGACTCCACCACCTCTCTGGGCAACCTGTTCCAGTGCTCTGTCACCCTCACAGTGAAAAAGTTTTTCCTCGTGTTCAGATGGAAGTGTCTGTGTTTCAGTTTGTGCCCATTGCCTCGCGTCCTGTCGCTCGGCACCACTGAAAAGAGTCTGGTCCCATCCTCTCGACACCCTCCCTTCAGATACTTGTACACGTTGATAAGATCTCCTCTCAGCCTTTTCTTCTCCAAGCTAAACAGGCCAAGCTCTCTCAGTCTTTCCTCATAAGAGAGATGCTCCAGTCCCCTAATCATCTTTATAGCCCTTCGCTGGACTTGCTCCAGTAGTGCCACATCCCTCTTGTACTGGGGAGCCCAGAACTGGACGCAGTACTCCAGATGTGGCCTCACCAGGGCTGAGTTGAGGGGGAGGATCACCTCCCTCGACCTGCTGGCAACACTCTTCCTGATGCACCCCAGGATACCATTGGCCTTCTTGGCCACAAGGGCACATTGCTGCCTCATGCTTAACTTGGTGTCCACCAGCACTCCCAGGTCCTTCTCCGCAGAGCTGCTTTCCAGCAGGTCAACCCCCAACCTGTACTGGTGCATGGGGTTATTCCTCCCCAGGTGCAGGACCCTGCACTTGCCTTTGTTGAACTTCATGAGGTTCCTCTCTGCCCACCTCTCCAGCCTGTCCAAGTCTCTTTGAATGGCAGCACAGCCCTCTGGCGTATCAGCCACTCCTCCCAGTTTTGTATCGTCAGCCAACTTGTTGAGGGTGCACTCTGTCCCTTCATCCAGGTCGTTGATGAAGAAGTTGAACAAGACTGGACCCAGTACTGACCCCTGGGGGACACCGCTAGCTACAGGCCTCCAACTAGACTCTGTGCCACTGATCACAACTCTCTGAGCTCTGCCATTCAGCCAGTTCTCAATCCACCTCTCTGTCCACTCATCTAACCCACACTTCCTGAGCTTGTCTATGAGGATGCTATGGGAGACAGTGTCAAAAGCCTTGCTGAAGTCTAGGTAGACAACATCCACTGCTCTCCCCTCATCTATCCAGCCAGTCATTCCAGCATAGAAGGCTATCAGATTGGTTAGGCATGATTTCCCCTTGGTGAAGCCACGCTGACTACTCCTGATCACCTTCTTTTCCTCCACATGCTTGGAGATGGCTTCCAGGATGAGCTGCTCCATCACCTTTGCAGGGATGGAGATGAGGCTGACTGGCCTGTAGTTCCCTGGGTCCTCCTTCTTGCCCTTTTTGAAGACTGGGGTGACGTTGGCTTTCTTCCAGTCCTCAGGCACCTCTCCTGTCCTCCATGACCTTTCAAAGATGATGGAGAGTGGCTTAGCAATAATGTCCGCCAGCTCCCTCAGCACTCGTGGGTGCATCCCATCAGGGCCCATGGATTTGTGGGTGTCAAGTTTGCTTAAATGATCTCTAACCCACTCCTCCTCCACCAAGGGAAAGTCTTCCTCTCTCCAGACTTTCTCTCTTGCCTCCAGGGTCTGGGGTTCCTGAGGGCTGGCCTGAGCAGTAAAGACTGAAGCAAAGAAGGCATTCAGTAACTCTGCCTTCTCTGTATCCTTCGTCACCAGGGCACCCACCCCATTCAGCAAAGGGCCCACATTTTCCCTAGTCTTCCTCTTGCTGCTGATGTATTTGAAGAAGCCCTTCTTGCTCTCCTTGACATGCCTTGCCAGATTTAATTCCAAACGGGCCTTAGCCTTCCTCGTCGCATCCCTGCATACTCTGACAACATCCCTATATTCCTCCCAAGTGGCCTGTCCCCCTTTCCACTTTCTGTAGACTTCCTTCTTCTGGTTGAGTTTTGCCAGGAGCTCCTTGCTCATCCATGCAGGTCTCCTGCCTCCTTTGCTTGACTTCCTACTCATAGGGATGCACCGCTCTTGAGCCTGGAGGAAGTGATGTTTGAATATTAACCAGCTCTCTTGAACACTCCTTCCTTCTAGGGCCCTCACCCATGGGATTACTCCAAGTAGGTCCCTGAAGAGGCCAAAGTTTGCTCTCCTGAAGTCCAGGGTTGCGATCCTACTTGGTGCCCTGCTGCCTCCTCGCAGAATCCTGAACTCCACCATCTCATGGTCATGCAGCCAAGGCTGCCCCCAACCTTCACATCTTCCACCAGTCCTTCTTTGTTTGTTAGTACGAGGTCCAGCAGCACACCTCTCCTCGTTGGCTCCTCCACCACCTGTGTCAAGAAGTTGTCACCAATGCTCTGCAGGAACCTCCAGGACTCTTTGTGCCTAGCTGTGTTGTCTTTCCAGCAGATATCGGGGTGGTTGAAGTCCCCCATGAGAACCAGGGCCTGGGATCGTGAGGCTACTTCCAGCTGTCTGTAGAAGGCCTCATCCACTTCCTCCTCCTGATCAGGTGGCCTGTAGTAAACACCCACAACAGTGCCACCCATGCTAGCCTGCCCTTTGATCCTTACCCATAAGCTCTCGACTCGCTCTTCATCCACCCCTAGGCACAGCTCAATACATTCCAGTTGCTCTCTCACATAAAGAGCAACTCCACCACCTCGCTTTCCTGGCCTGTCTTTCCTAAAAAGCACGTAGCCATCCATGACAGCACTCCAGTCATGCGAGCTATCCCACCATGTCTCTGTAATGGCAATGAGATCATGGCCCTGCGACCGCACACATATCTCTAGTTCTTCCTGTTTGTTCCCCAAGCTGCGCGCATTGGTGTACAGGCATTTCAGGGAGGTGATCGAGCATGCAGGTTTCCCAGGAGGGGTAAAAGAGGGTCCTCCGTAGCCACATCCCATGCGCACTTCCCTGGCTGCATTCACCTGTTGGAGGCATCCTGACTTGAGCAGTCTTTTGCCAATTACCCTGGCACTATAACTCTCCCCTTCCCCCATCTTTCCTAGTTTAAAGCCCTCCTTACCAGGTTGGCCAACCTGTTGGCAAAGACCCGCGTGCCCCGCCTCGTGCGGTGGATCCCATCTCTCGCCATCAGTTGTCGATCTTCAAACAGGGTCCCATGGTCATAGAAACCAAAACCCTGTTGCCAACAGCAGCGGCACAGCCAGTCGTTAACCTGGAAAGTCCGTCTCCTCCTCCTCTCATCCATCCCCCTCACTGGCAGGATTGAGGAGAAGAAGACCTGGGCTCCCAGACCCTTGAACACCATCCCCAGAGCTCTGAAATCCTGCTTGATGGTCTCCAGTTTGCCCTTGGTGTCATTGGCGCCCACGTGGAAGAGCAGCAGTGGGTAATAGTCCGAAGAATGGAAGAGCCTAGGCAGCCTTTGCATGATGTTCGCTGTCTCACAAACAAGGAGACTGCCGAATCTCTTCGCTGCCTGGCGAACAAGCAGACCGCTGTGCCTCTTCACTGCCTCGCAGAATGACGAACCACTGTGTCTCTTCGCTGCCTCGTAGAATGAGTGACCACTGTGGATGTTCGCTGTCTCACAAACAAGGAGACTGCCGAATCTGTCCATTGCCTGGCGAAGAAGCAAACTGCTTCGTCTCTTCGCTGCCTGGCGAGCAAGCAAACCGCTGTGTCTCTTGGCTGCCTCGCAGAATGAGTGACCACTGTGGATGTTCGCTGTCTCACAAACAAGGAGACTGCCTAATCTGTCCAATGCCTGGCGAACAAGCAGACTGCTGCGTCTCTTGGCTGCCTCACAGAATGAGTGAGCACTGTGGATGTTCGCTGTCTCACAAACAAGGAGAATGCCGAATCTGTTCGCTGCCTGGCGAACAAGCAGACCGCTGTGTCTCTTGGCTGCCTCGCAGAATGAGTGACCACTGTGGATGTTCGCTGTCTCACAAACAAGGAGACTGCCTAATCTGTCCAATGCCTGGCGAACAAGCAGACTGCTGCGTCTCTTGGCTGCCTCGCAGAATGAGTGAGCACTGTGGATGTTCGCTGTCTCACAAACAAGGAGAATGCCGAATCTGTTCGCTGCCTGGCGAACAAGCAGACCGCTGTGTCTCTTCGCTGCCTCGCAGAATGAGGAACCACTGTGGATGTTCGCTGTCTCACAAACAAGGAGACTGCCTAATCTGTCCACTGCCTGGCGAACAAGCAAACCGCTTCGTCTCTTCGCTGCCTGGCGAACAAGCAGACCGCTGTGTCTCTTCGCTGCCTCGCAGAATGAGTGACCACTGTGGATGTTCGCTGTCTCACAAACAAGGAGACTGCCTAATCTGTCCACTGCCTGGCGAAGAAGCAAACTGCTTCGTCTCTTCGCTGCCTGGCGAGCAAGCAAACCGCTGTGTCTCTTGGCTGCCTCGCAGAATGAGTGACCACTGTGGATGTTCGCTGTCTCACAAACAAGGAGACTGCCTAATCTGTCCAATGCCTGGCGAACAAGCAGACTGCTGCGTCTCTTGGCTGCCTCACAGAATGAGTGACCACTGTGGATGTTCGCTGTCTCACAAACAAGGAGAATGCCTAATCTGTCCAATGCCTGGCGAACAAGCAGACTGCTGCGTCTCTTGGCTGCCTCGCAGAATGAGTGAGCACTGTGGATGTTCGCTGTCTCACAAACAAGGAGAATGCCGAATCTGTTCGCTGCCTGGCGAACAAGCAGACCGCTGTGTCTCTTGGCTGCCTCGCAGAATGAGGAACCACTGTGGATGTTCGCTGTCTCACAAACAAGGAGACTGCCTAATCTGTCCAATGCCTGGCGAACAAGCAGACTGCTGCGTCTCTTGGCTGCCTCACAGAATGAGTGAGCACTGTGGATGTTCGCTGTCTCACAAACAAGGAGAATGCCGAATCTGTTCGCTGCCTGGCGAACAAGCAGACCGCTGTGTCTCTTCGCTGCCTCGCAGAATGAGGAACCACTGTGGATGTTCGCTGTCTCACAAACAAGGAGACTGCCTAATCTGTCCACTGCCTGGCGAACAAGCAAACCGCTTCGTCTCTTCGCTGTCTGGCGAACAAGCAGACCGCTGTGTCTCTTCGCTGCCTCGCAGAATGAGTGACCACTGTGGATGTTCGCTGTCTCACAAACAAGGAGACTGCCTAATCTGTCCACTGCCTGGCGAAGAAGCAAACCGCTTCGTCTCTTCGCTGCCTCACGAACAAGCAGACCGCTGTGTCTCTTCGCTGCCTCGCAGAATGAGGAACCACTGTGGATGTTCGCAGTCTCACAAACAAGGAGACTGCCTAATCTGTCCATTGCCTGGCGAAGAAGCAAACTGCTTCGTCTCTTCGCTGCCTGGCGAGCAAGCAAACCGCTGTGTCTCTTGGCTGCCTCGCAGAATGAGTGACCACTGTGGATGTTCGCTGTCTCACAAACAAGGAGACTGCCTAATCTGTCCAATGCCTGGCGAACAAGCAGACTGCTGCGTCTCTTGGCTGCCTCACAGAATGAGTGAGCACTGTGGATGTTCGCTGTCTCACAAACAAGGAGAATGCCGAATCTGTTCGCTGCCTGGCGAAAAAGCAGACCGCTGTGTCTCTTCGCTGCCTCGCAGAATGAGGAACCACTGTGGATGTTCGCTGTCTCACAAACAAGGAGACTGCCTAATCTGTCCACTGCCTGGCGAACAAGCAAACCGCTTCGTCTCTTCGCTGCCTGGCGAACAAGCAGACCGCTGTGTCTCTTCGCTGCCTCGCAGAATGAGTGACCACTGTGGATGTTCGCTGTCTCACAAACAAGGAGACTGCCTAATCTGTCCACTGCCTGGCGAACAAGCAAACCGCTTCGTCTCTTCGCTGCCTCACGAACAAGCAGACCGCTGTGTCTCTTCGCTGCCTCGCAGAATGAGGAACCACTGTGGATGTTCGCAGTCTCACAAACAAGGAGACTGCCTAATCTGTCCATTGCCTGGCGAAGAAGCAAACTGCTTCGTCTCTTCGCTGCCTGGCGAGCAAGCAAACCGCTGTGTCTCTTGGCTGCCTCGCAGAATGAGTGACCACTGTGGATGTTCGCTGTCTCACAAACAAGGAGACTGCCTAATCTGTCCAATGCCTGGCGAACAAGCAGACTGCTGCGTCTCTTGGCTGCCTCACAGAATGAGTGAGCACTGTGGATGTTCGCTGTCTCACAAACAAGGAGAATGCCGAATCTGTTCGCTGCCTGGCGAACAAGCAGACCGCTGTGTCTCTTCGCTGCCTCGCAGAATGAGGAACCACTGTGGATGTTCGCTGTCTCACAAACAAGGAGACTGCCTAATCTGTCCACTGCCTGGCGAACAAGCAAACCGCTTCGTCTCTTCGCTGCCTGGCGAACAAGCAGACCGCTGTGTCTCTTCGCTGCCTCGCAGAATGAGTGACCACTGTGGATGTTCGCTGTCTCACAAACAAGGAGACTGCCTAATCTGTCCACTGCCTGGCGAAGAAGCAAACCGCTTCGTCTCTTCGCTGCCTCACGAACAAGCAGACCGCTGTGTCTCTTCGCTGCCTCGCAGAATGAGGAACCACTGTGGATGTTCGCAGTCTCACAAACAAGGAGACTGCCTAATCTGTTCGCTGCCTGGCGAACAACCAGACCGCTGCGTCTCTTGGCTGCCTCGTAGAATGAGTGACCACTGTGGATCACAGAATCACAGAATTGCTGAGGTTGGAAGGGACCTCTGGAGATCAACTAGTCCAACCCCCCTGCTCAAGCAGGGTCACCTAGAGCACATTGCACAGGATTGCATCCAGGCGCGTTTTGAATATCTCCAGAGAAGGAGACTCCACCACCTCTCTGGGCAACCTGTTCCAGTGCTCTGTCACCCTCACAGTGAAAAAGTTTTTCCTCGTGTTCAGATGGAAGTGTCTGTGTTTCAGTTTGTGCCCATTGCCTCGCGTCCTGTCGCTCGACACCACTGAAAAGAGTCTGGTCCCATCCTCTCGACACCCTCCCTTCAGATACTTGTACACGTTGATAAGATCTCCTCTCAGCCTTTTCTTCTCCAAGCTAAACAGGCCAAGCTCTCTCAGTCTTTCCTCATAAGAGAGATGCTCCAGTCCCCTAATCATCTTTATAGCCCTTCGCTGGACTTGCTCCAGTAGTGCCACATCCCTCTTGTACTGGGGAGCCCAGAACTGGACGCAGTACTCCAGATGTGGCCTCACCAGGGCTGAGTTGAGGGGGAGGATCACCTCCCTCGACCTGCTGGCAACACTCTTCCTGATGCACCCCAGGATACCATTGGCCTTCTTGGCCACAAGGGCACATTGCTGCCTCATGCTTAACTTGGTGTCCACCAGCACTCCCAGGTCCTTCTCCGCAGAGCTGCTTTCCAGCAGGTCAACCCCCAACCTGTACTGGTGCATGGGGTTATTCCTCCCCAGGTGCAGGACCCTGCACTTGCCTTTGTTGAACTTCATGAGGTTCCTCTCTGCCCACCTCTCCAGCCTGTCCAAGTCTCTTTGAATGGCAGCACAGCCCTCTGGCGTATCAGCCACTCCTCCCAGTTTTGTATCGTCAGCCAACTTGTTGAGGGTGCACTCTGTCCCTTCATCCAGGTCGTTGATGAAGAAGTTGAACAAGACTGGACCCAGTACTGACCCCTGGGGGACACCGCTAGCTACAGGCCTCCAACTAGACTCTGTGCCACTGATCACAACTCTCTGAGCTCTGCCATTCAGCCAGTTCTCAATCCACCTCTCTGTCCACTCATCTAACCCACACTTCCTGAGCTTGTCTATGAGGATGCTATGGGAGACAGTGTCAAAAGCCTTGCTGAAGTCTAGGTAGACAACATCCACTGCTCTCCCCTCATCTATCCAGCCAGTCATTCCAGCATAGAAGGCTATCAGATTGGTTAGGCACGATTTCCCCTTGGTGAAGCCACGCTGACTACTCCTGATCACCTTCTTTTCCTCCACATGCTTGGAGATGGCTTCCAGGATGAGCTGCTCCATCACCTTTGCAGGGATGGAGATGAGGCTGACTGGCCTGTAGTTCCCTGGGTCCTCCTTCTTGCCCTTTTTGAAGACTGGGGTGACGTTGGCTTTCTTCCAGTCCTCAGGCACCTCTCCTGTCCTCCATGACCTTTCAAAGATGATGGAGAGTGGCTTAGCAATAATGTCCGCCAGCTCCCTCAGCACTCGTGGGTGCATCCCATCAGGGCCCATGGATTTGTGGGTGTCAAGTTTGCTTAAATGATCTCTAACCCACTCCTCCTCCACCAAGGGAAAGTCTTCCTCTCTCCAGACTTTCTCTCTTGCCTCCAGGGTCTGGGGTTCCTGAGGGCTGGCCTGAGCAGTAAAGACTGAAGCAAAGAAGGCATTCAGTAACTCTGCCTTCTCTGTATCCTTCGTCACCAGGGCACCCACCCCATTCAGCAAAGGGCCCACATTTTCCCTAGTCTTCCTCTTGCTGCTGATGTATTTGAAGAAGCCCTTCTTGCTCTCCTTGACATGCCTTGCCAGATTTAATTCCAAACGGGCCTTAGCCTTCCTCGTCGCATCCCTGCATACTCTGACAACATCCCTATATTCCTCCCAAGTGGCCTGTCCCCCTTTCCACTTTCTGTAGACTTCCTTCTTCTGGTTGAGTTTTGCCAGGAGCTCCTTGCTCATCCATGCAGGTCTCCTGCCTCCTTTGCTTGACTTCCTACTCATAGGGATGCACCGCTCTTGAGCCTGGAGGAAGTGATGTTTGAATATTAACCAGCTCTCTTGAACACTCCTTCCTTCTAGGGCCCTCACCCATGGGATTACTCCAAGTAGGTCCCTGAAGAGGCCAAAGTTTGCTCTCCTGAAGTCCAGGGTTGCGATCCTACTTGGTGCCCTGCTGCCTCCTCGCAGAATCCTGAACTCCACCATCTCATGGTCATGCAGCCAAGGCTGCCCCCAACCTTCACATCTTCCACCAGTCCTTCTTTGTTTGTTAGTACGAGGTCCAGCAGCACACCTCTCCTCGTTGGCTCCTCCACCACCTGTGTCAAGAAGTTGTCACCAATGCTCTGCAGGAACCTCCAGGACTCTTTGTGCCTAGCTGTGTTGTCTTTCCAGCAGATATCGGGGTGGTTGAAGTCCCCCATGAGAACCAGGGCCTGGGATCGTGAGGCTACTTCCAGCTGTCTGTAGAAGGCCTCATCGACTTCCTCCTCCTGATCAGGTGGCCTGTAGTAAACACCCACAACAGTGCCACCCATGCTAGCCTGCCCTTTGATCCTTACCCATAAGCTCTCGACTCGCTCTTCATCCACCCCTAGGCACAGCTCAATACATTCCAGTTGCTCTCTCACATAAAGAGCAACTCCACCACCTCGCTTTCCTGGCCTGTCTTTCCTAAAAAGCACGTAGCCATCCATGACAGCACTCCAGTCATGCGAGCTATCCCACCATGTCTCTGTAATGGCAATGAGATCATGGCCCTGCGACCGCACACATATCTCTAGTTCTTCCTGTTTGTTCCCCAAGCTGCGCGCATTGGTGTACAGGCATTTCAGGGAGGTGATCGAGCATGCAGGTTTCCCAGGAGGGGTAAAAGAGGGTCCTCCGTAGCCACATCCCATGCGCACTTCCCTGGCTGCATTCACCTGTTGGAGGCATCCTGACTTGAGCAGTCTTTTGCCAATTACCCTGGCACTATAACTCTCCCCTTCCCCCATCTTTCCTAGTTTAAAGCCCTCCTTACCAGGTTGGCCAACCTGTTGGCAAAGACCCGCGTGCCCCGCCTCGTGCGGTGGATCCCATCTCTCGCCATCAGTTGTCGATCTTCAAACAGGGTCCCATGGTCATAGAAACCAAAACCCTGTTGCCAACAGCAGCGGCACAGCCAGTCGTTAACCTGGAAAGTCCGTCTCCTCCTCCTCTCATCCATCCCCCTCACTGGCAGGATTGAGGAGAAGATGACCTGGGCTCCCAGACCCTTGAACACCATCCCCAGAGCTCTGAAATCCTGCTTGATGGTCTCCAGTTTGCCCTTGGTGTCATTGGCGCCCACGTGGAAGAGCAGCAGTGGGTAATAGTCCGAAGAATGGAAGAGCCTAGGCAGTCTTTGCATGATGTTCGCTGTCTCACAAACAAGGAGACTGCCGAATCTCTTCGCTGCCTGGCGAACAAGCAGACCGCTGTGCCTCTTCACTGCCTCGCAGAATGACGAACCACTGTGTCTCTTCGCTGCCTCGTAGAATGAGTGACCACTGTGGATGTTCGCTGTCTCACAAACAAGGAGACTGCCGAATCTGTCCATTGCCTGGCGAAGAAGCAAACTGCTTCGTCTCTTCGCTGCCTGGCGAGCAAGCAAACCGCTGTGTCTCTTGGCTGCCTCGCAGAATGAGTGACCACTGTGGATGTTCGCTGTCTCACAAACAAGGAGAATGCCGAATCTGTTCGCTGCCTGGCGAACAAGCAGACCGCTGTGTCTCTTCGCTGCCTCGCAGAATGAGGAACCACTGTGGATGTTCGCTGTCTCACAAACAAGGAGACTGCCTAATCTGTCCAATGCCTGGCGAACAAGCAGACTGCTGCGTCTCTTGGCTGCCTCACAGAATGAGTGAGCACTGTGGATGTTCGCTGTCTCACAAACAAGGAGAATGCCGAATCTGTTCGCTGCCTGGCGAACAAGCAGACCGCTGTGTCTCTTCGCTGCCTCGCAGAATGAGGAACCACTGTGGATGTTCGCTGTCTCACAAACAAGGAGACTGCCTAATCTGTCCAATGCCTGGCGAACAAGCAGACTGCTGCGTCTCTTGGCTGCCTCACAGAATGAGTGAGCACTGTGGATGTTCGCTGTCTCACAAACAAGGAGAATGCCGAATCTGTTCGCTGCCTGGCGAACAAGCAGACCGCTGTGTCTCTTCGCTGCCTCGCAGAATGAGTGAGCACTGTGGATGTTCGCTGTCTCACAAACAAGGAGACTGCCTAATCTGTCCACTGCCTGGCGAAGAAGCAAACCGCTTCGTCTCTTCGCTGCCTCACGAACAAGCAGACCGCTGTGTCTCTTCGCTGCCTCGCAGAATGAGGAACCACTGTGGATGTTCGCAGTCTCACAAACAAGGAGACTGCCTAATCTGTTCGCTGCCTGGCGAACAACCAGACCGCTGCGTCTCTTGGCTGCCTCGTAGAATGAGTGACCACTGTGGATCACAGAATCACAGAATTGCTGAGGTTGGAAGGGACCTCTGGAGATCAACTAGTCCAACCCCCCTGCTCAAGCAGGGTCACCTAGAGCACATTGCACAGGATTGCATCCAGGCGCGTTTTGAATATCTCCAGAGAAGGAGACTCCACCACCTCTCTGGGCAACCTGTTCCAGTGCTCTGTCACCCTCACAGTGAAAAAGTTTTTCCTCGTGTTCAGATGGAAGTGTCTGTGTTTCAGTTTGTGCCCATTGCCTCGCGTCCTGTCGCTCGGCACCACTGAAAAGAGTCTGGTCCCATCCTCTCGACACCCTCCCTTCAGATACTTGTACACGTTGATAAGATCTCCTCTCAGCCTTTTCTTCTCCAAGCTAAACAGGCCAAGCTCTCTCAGTCTTTCCTCATAAGAGAGATGCTCCAGTCCCCTAATCATCTTTATAGCCCTTCGCTGGACTTGCTCCAGTAGTGCCACATCCCTCTTGTACTGGGGAGCCCAGAACTGGACGCAGTACTCCAGATGTGGCCTCACCAGGGCTGAGTTGAGGGGGAGGATCACCTCCCTCGACCTGCTGGCAACACTCTTCCTGATGCACCCCAGGATACCATTGGCCTTCTTGGCCACAAGGGCACATTGCTGCCTCATGCTTAACTTGGTGTCCACCAGCACTCCCAGGTCCTTCTCCGCAGAGCTGCTTTCCAGCAGGTCAACCCCCAACCTGTACTGGTGCATGGGGTTATTCCTCCCCAGGTGCAGGACCCTGCACTTGCCTTTGTTGAACTTCATGAGGTTCCTCTCTGCCCACCTCTCCAGCCTGTCCAAGTCTCTTTGAATGGCAGCACAGCCCTCTGGCGTATCAGCCACTCCTCCCAGTTTTGTATCGTCAGCCAACTTGTTGAGGGTGCACTCTGTCCCTTCATCCAGGTCGTTGATGAAGAAGTTGAACAAGACTGGACCCAGTACTGACCCCTGGGGGACACCGCTAGCTACAGGCCTCCAACTAGACTCTGTGCCACTGATCACAACTCTCTGAGCTCTGCCATTCAGCCAGTTCTCAATCCACCTCTCTGTCCACTCATCTAACCCACACTTCCTGAGCTTGTCTATGAGGATGCTATGGGAGACAGTGTCAAAAGCCTTGCTGAAGTCTAGGTAGACAACATCCACTGCTCTCCCCTCATCTATCCAGCCAGTCATTCCAGCATAGAAGGCTATCAGATTGGTTAGGCACGATTTCCCCTTGGTGAAGCCACGCTGACTACTCCTGATCACCTTCTTTTCCTCCACATGCTTGGAGATGGCTTCCAGGATGAGCTGCTCCATCACCTTTGCAGGGATGGAGATGAGGCTGACTGGCCTGTAGTTCCCTGGGTCCTCCTTCTTGCCCTTTTTGAAGACTGGGGTGACGTTGGCTTTCTTCCAGTCCTCAGGCACCTCTCCTGTCCTCCATGACCTTTCAAAGATGATGGAGAGTGGCTTAGCAATAATGTCCGCCAGCTCCCTCAGCACTCGTGGGTGCATCCCATCAGGGCCCATGGATTTGTGGGTGTCAAGTTTGCTTAAATGATCTCTAACCCACTCCTCCTCCACCAAGGGAAAGTCTTCCTCTCTCCAGACTTTCTCTCTTGCCTCCAGGGTCTGGGGTTCCTGAGGGCTGGCCTGAGCAGTAAAGACTGAAGCAAAGAAGGCATTCAGTAACTCTGCCTTCTCTGTATCCTTCGTCACCAGGGCACCCACCCCATTCAGCAAAGGGCCCACATTTTCCCTAGTCTTCCTCTTGCTGCTGATGTATTTGAAGAAGCCCTTCTTGCTCTCCTTGACATGCCTTGCCAGATTTAATTCCAAACGGGCCTTAGCCTTCCTCGTCGCATCCCTGCATACTCTGACAACATCCCTATATTCCTCCCAAGTGGCCTGTCCCCCTTTCCACTTTCTGTAGACTTCCTTCTTCTGGTTGAGTTTTGCCAGGAGCTCCTTGCTCATCCATGCAGGTCTCCTGCCTCCTTTGCTTGACTTCCTACTCATAGGGATGCACCGCTCTTGAGCCTGGAGGAAGTGATGTTTGAATATTAACCAGCTCTCTTGAACACTCCTTCCTTCTAGGGCCCTCACCCATGGGATTACTCCAAGTAGGTCCCTGAAGAGGCCAAAGTTTGCTCTCCTGAAGTCCAGGGTTGCGATCCTACTTGGTGCCCTGCTGCCTCCTCGCAGAATCCTGAACTCCACCATCTCATGGTCATGCAGCCAAGGCTGCCCCCAACCTTCACATCTTCCACCAGTCCTTCTTTGTTTGTTAGTACGAGGTCCAGCAGCACACCTCTCCTCGTTGGCTCCTCCACCACCTGTGTCAAGAAGTTGTCACCAATGCTCTGCAGGAACCTCCAGGACTCTTTGTGCCTAGCTGTGTTGTCTTTCCAGCAGATATCGGGGTGGTTGAAGTCCCCCATGAGAACCAGGGCCTGGGATCGTGAGGCTACTTCCAGCTGTCTGTAGAAGGCCTCATCGACTTCCTCCTCCTGATCAGGTGGCCTGTAGTAAACACCCACAACAGTGCCACCCATGCTAGCCTGCCCTTTGATCCTTACCCATAAGCTCTCGACTCGCTCTTCATCCACCCCTAGGCACAGCTCAATACATTCCAGTTGCTCTCTCACATAAAGAGCAACTCCACCACCTCGCTTTCCTGGCCTGTCTTTCCTAAAAAGCACGTAGCCATCCATGACAGCACTCCAGTCATGCGAGCTATCCCACCATGTCTCTGTAATGGCAATGAGATCATGGCCCTGCGACCGCACACATATCTCTAGTTCTTCCTGTTTGTTCCCCAAGCTGCGCGCATTGGTGTACAGGCATTTCAGGGAGGTGATCGAGCATGCAGGTTTCCCAGGAGGGGTAAAAGAGGGTCCTCCGTAGCCACATCCCATGCGCACTTCCCTGGCTGCATTCACCTGTTGGAGGCATCCTGACTTGAGCAGTCTTTTGCCAATTACCCTGGCACTATAACTCTCCCCTTCCCCCATCTTTCCTAGTTTAAAGCCCTCCTTACCAGGTTGGCCAACCTGTTGGCAAAGACCCGCGTGCCCCGCCTCGTGCGGTGGATCCCATCTCTCGCCATCAGTTGTCGATCTTCAAACAGGGTCCCATGGTCATAGAAACCAAAACCCTGTTGCCAACAGCAGCGGCACAGCCAGTCGTTAACCTGGAAAGTCCGTCTCCTCCTCCTCTCATCCATCCCCCTCACTGGCAGGATTGAGGAGAAGATGACCTGGGCTCCCAGACCCTTGAACACCATCCCCAGAGCTCTGAAATCCTGCTTGATGGTCTCCAGTTTGCCCTTGGTGTCATTGGCGCCCACGTGGAAGAGCAGCAGTGGGTAATAGTCCGAAGAATGGAAGAGCCTAGGCAGTCTTTGCATGATGTTCGCTGTCTCACAAACAAGGAGACTGCCGAATCTCTTCGCTGCCTGGCGAACAAGCAGACCGCTGTGCCTCTTCACTGCCTCGCAGAATGAGTGACCACTGTGGATGTTCGCAGTCTCACAAACAAGGAGACTGCCTAATCTGTCCACTGCCTGGCGAAGAAGCAAACCGCTTCGTCTCTTCGCTGCCTCACGAACAAGCAGACCGCTGTGTCTCTTCGCTGCCTCGCAGAATGAGGAACCACTGTGGATGTTCGCAGTCTCACAAACAAGGAGACTGCCTAATCTGTTCGCTGCCTGGCGAACAACCAGACCGCTGCGTCTCTTGGCTGCCTCGTAGAATGAGTGACCACTGTGGATCACAGAATCACAGAATTGCTGAGGTTGGAAGGGACCTCTGGAGATCAACTAGTCCAACCCCCCTGCTCAAGCAGGGTCACCTAGAGCACATTGCACAGGATTGCATCCAGGCGCGTTTTGAATATCTCCAGAGAAGGAGACTCCACCACCTCTCTGGGCAACCTGTTCCAGTGCTCTGTCACCCTCACAGTGAAAAAGTTTTTCCTCGTGTTCAGATGGAAGTGTCTGTGTTTCAGTTTGTGCCCATTGCCTCGCGTCCTGTCGCTCGGCACCACTGAAAAGAGTCTGGTCCCATCCTCTCGACACCCTCCCTTCAGATACTTGTACACGTTGATAAGATCTCCTCTCAGCCTTTTCTTCTCCAAGCTAAACAGGCCAAGCTCTCTCAGTCTTTCCTCATAAGAGAGATGCTCCAGTCCCCTAATCATCTTTATAGCCCTTCGCTGGACTTGCTCCAGTAGTGCCACATCCCTCTTGTACTGGGGAGCCCAGAACTGGACGCAGTACTCCAGATGTGGCCTCACCAGGGCTGAGTTGAGGGGGAGGATCACCTCCCTCGACCTGCTGGCAACACTCTTCCTGATGCACCCCAGGATACCATTGGCCTTCTTGGCCACAAGGGCACATTGCTGCCTCATGCTTAACTTGGTGTCCACCAGCACTCCCAGGTCCTTCTCCGCAGAGCTGCTTTCCAGCAGGTCAACCCCCAACCTGTACTGGTGCATGGGGTTATTCCTCCCCAGGTGCAGGACCCTGCACTTGCCTTTGTTGAACTTCATGAGGTTCCTCTCTGCCCACCTCTCCAGCCTGTCCAAGTCTCTTTGAATGGCAGCACAGCCCTCTGGCGTATCAGCCACTCCTCCCAGTTTTGTATCGTCAGCCAACTTGTTGAGGGTGCACTCTGTCCCTTCATCCAGGTCGTTGATGAAGAAGTTGAACAAGACTGGACCCAGTACTGACCCCTGGGGGACACCGCTAGCTACAGGCCTCCAACTAGACTCTGTGCCACTGATCACAACTCTCTGAGCTCTGCCATTCAGCCAGTTCTCAATCCACCTCTCTGTCCACTCATCTAACCCACACTTCCTGAGCTTGTCTATGAGGATGCTATGGGAGACAGTGTCAAAAGCCTTGCTGAAGTCTAGGTAGACAACATCCACTGCTCTCCCCTCATCTATCCAGCCAGTCATTCCAGCATAGAAGGCTATCAGATTGGTTAGGCACGATTTCCCCTTGGTGAAGCCACGCTGACTACTCCTGATCACCTTCTTTTCCTCCACATGCTTGGAGATGGCTTCCAGGATGAGCTGCTCCATCACCTTTGCAGGGATGGAGATGAGGCTGACTGGCCTGTAGTTCCCTGGGTCCTCCTTCTTGCCCTTTTTGAAGACTGGGGTGACGTTGGCTTTCTTCCAGTCCTCAGGCACCTCTCCTGTCCTCCATGACCTTTCAAAGATGATGGAGAGTGGCTTAGCAATAATGTCCGCCAGCTCCCTCAGCACTCGTGGGTGCATCCCATCAGGGCCCATGGATTTGTGGGTGTCAAGTTTGCTTAAATGATCTCTAACCCACTCCTCCTCCACCAAGGGAAAGTCTTCCTCTCTCCAGACTTTCTCTCTTGCCTCCAGGGTCTGGGGTTCCTGAGGGCTGGCCTGAGCAGTAAAGACTGAAGCAAAGAAGGCATTCAGTAACTCTGCCTTCTCTGTATCCTTCGTCACCAGGGCACCCACCCCATTCAGCAAAGGGCCCACATTTTCCCTAGTCTTCCTCTTGCTGCTGATGTATTTGAAGAAGCCCTTCTTGCTCTCCTTGACATGCCTTGCCAGATTTAATTCCAAACGGGCCTTAGCCTTCCTCGTCGCATCCCTGCATACTCTGACAACATCCCTATATTCCTCCCAAGTGGCCTGTCCCCCTTTCCACTTTCTGTAGACTTCCTTCTTCTGGTTGAGTTTTGCCAGGAGCTCCTTGCTCATCCATGCAGGTCTCCTGCCTCCTTTGCTTGACTTCCTACTCATAGGGATGCACCGCTCTTGAGCCTGGAGGAAGTGATGTTTGAATATTAACCAGCTCTCTTGAACACTCCTTCCTTCTAGGGCCCTCACCCATGGGATTACTCCAAGTAGGTCCCTGAAGAGGCCAAAGTTTGCTCTCCTGAAGTCCAGGGTTGCGATCCTACTTGGTGCCCTGCTGCCTCCTCGCAGAATCCTGAACTCCACCATCTCATGGTCATGCAGCCAAGGCTGCCCCCAACCTTCACATCTTCCACCAGTCCTTCTTTGTTTGTTAGTACGAGGTCCAGCAGCACACCTCTCCTCGTTGGCTCCTCCACCACCTGTGTCAAGAAGTTGTCACCAATGCTCTGCAGGAACCTCCAGGACTCTTTGTGCCTAGCTGTGTTGTCTTTCCAGCAGATATCGGGGTGGTTGAAGTCCCCCATGAGAACCAGGGCCTGGGATCGTGAGGCTACTTCCAGCTGTCTGTAGAAGGCCTCATCCACTTCCTCCTCCTGATCAGGTGGCCTGTAGTAAACACCCACAACAGTGCCACCCATGCTAGCCTGCCCTTTGATCCTTACCCATAAGCTCTCGACTCGCTCTTCATCCACCCCTAGGCACAGCTCAATACATTCCAGTTGCTCTCTCACATAAAGAGCAACTCCACCACCTCGCTTTCCTGGCCTGTCTTTCCTAAAAAGCACGTAGCCATCCATGACAGCACTCCAGTCATGCGAGCTATCCCACCATGTCTCTGTAATGGCAATGAGATCATGGCCCTGCGACCGCACACATATCTCTAGTTCTTCCTGTTTGTTCCCCAAGCTGCGCGCATTGGTGTACAGGCATTTCAGGGAGGTGATCGAGCATGCAGGTTTCCCAGGAGGGGTAAAAGAGGGTCCTCCGTAGCCACATCCCATGCGCACTTCCCTGGCTGCATTCACCTGTTGGAGGCATCCTGACTTGAGCAGTCTTTTGCCAATTACCCTGGCACTATAACTCTCCCCTTCCCCCATCTTTCCTAGTTTAAAGCCCTCCTTACCAGGTTGGCCAACCTGTTGGCAAAGACCCGCGTGCCCCGCCTCGTGCGGTGGATCCCATCTCTCGCCATCAGTTGTCGATCTTCAAACAGGGTCCCATGGTCATAGAAACCAAAACCCTGTTGCCAACAGCAGCGGCACAGCCAGTCGTTAACCTGGAAAGTCCGTCTCCTCCTCCTCTCATCCATCCCCCTCACTGGCAGGATTGAGGAGAAGATGACCTGGGCTCCCAGACCCTTGAACACCATCCCCAGAGCTCTGAAATCCTGCTTGATGGTCTCCAGTTTGCCCTTGGTGTCATTGGCGCCCACGTGGAAGAGCAGCAGTGGGTAATAGTCCGAAGAATGGAAGAGCCTAGGCAGTCTTTGCATGATGTTCGCTGTCTCACAAACAAGGAGACTGCCGAATCTCTTCGCTGCCTGGCGAACAAGCAGACCGCTGTGCCTCTTCACTGCCTCGCAGAATGACGAACCACTGTGTCTCTTCGCTGCCTCGTAGAATGAGTGACCACTGTGGATGTTCGCTGTCTCACAAACAAGGAGACTGCCGAATCTGTCCATTGCCTGGCGAAGAAGCAAACTGCTTCGTCTCTTCGCTGCCTGGCGAGCAAGCAAACCGCTGTGTCTCTTGGCTGCCTCGCAGAATGAGTGACCACTGTGGATGTTCGCTGTCTCACAAACAAGGAGACTGCCTAATCTGTCCAATGCCTGGCGAACAAGCAGACTGCTGCGTCTCTTGGCTGCCTCACAGAATGAGTGAGCACTGTGGATGTTCGCTGTCTCACAAACAAGGAGAATGCCGAATCTGTTCGCTGCCTGGCGAACAAGCAGACCGCTGTGTCTCTTCGCTGCCTCGCAGAATGAGGAACCACTGTGGATGTTCGCTGTCTCACAAACAAGGAGACTGCCTAATCTGTCCAATGCCTGGCGAACAAGCAGACTGCTGCGTCTCTTGGCTGCCTCACAGAATGAGTGAGCACTGTGGATGTTCGCTGTCTCACAAACAAGGAGAATGCCGAATCTGTTCGCTGCCTGGCGAACAAGCAGACCGCTGTGTCTCTTCGCTGCCTCGCAGAATGAGTGAGCACTGTGGATGTTCGCTGTCTCACAAACAAGGAGACTGCCTAATCTGTCCACTGCCTGGCGAAGAAGCAAACCGCTTCGTCTCTTCGCTGCCTCACGAACAAGCAGACCGCTGTGTCTCTTCGCTGCCTCGCAGAATGAGGAACCACTGTGGATGTTCGCAGTCTCACAAACAAGGAGACTGCCTAATCTGTTCGCTGCCTGGTGAACAACCAGACCGCTGCGTCTCTTGGCTGCCTCGTAGAATGAGTGACCACTGTGGATCACAGAATCACAGAATTGCTGAGGTTGGAAGGGACCTCTGGAGATCAACTAGTCCAACCCCCCTGCTCAAGCAGGGTCACCTAGAGCACATTGCACAGGATTGCATCCAGGCGCGTTTTGAATATCTCCAGAGAAGGAGACTCCACCACCTCTCTGGGCAACCTGTTCCAGTGCTCTGTCACCCTCACAGTGAAAAAGTTTTTCCTCGTGTTCAGATGGAAGTGTCTGTGTTTCAGTTTGTGCCCATTGCCTCGCGTCCTGTCGCTCGGCACCACTGAAAAGAGTCTGGTCCCATCCTCTCGACACCCTCCCTTCAGATACTTGTACACGTTGATAAGATCTCCTCTCAGCCTTTTCTTCTCCAAGCTAAACAGGCCAAGCTCTCTCAGTCTTTCCTCATAAGAGAGATGCTCCAGTCCCCTAATCATCTTTATAGCCCTTCGCTGGACTTGCTCCAGTAGTGCCACATCCCTCTTGTACTGGGGAGCCCAGAACTGGACGCAGTACTCCAGATGTGGCCTCACCAGGGCTGAGTTGAGGGGGAGGATCACCTCCCTCGACCTGCTGGCAACACTCTTCCTGATGCACCCCAGGATACCATTGGCCTTCTTGGCCACAAGGGCACATTGCTGCCTCATGCTTAACTTGGTGTCCACCAGCACTCCCAGGTCCTTCTCCGCAGAGCTGCTTTCCAGCAGGTCAACCCCCAACCTGTACTGGTGCATGGGGTTATTCCTCCCCAGGTGCAGGACCCTGCACTTGCCTTTGTTGAACTTCATGAGGTTCCTCTCTGCCCACCTCTCCAGCCTGTCCAAGTCTCTTTGAATGGCAGCACAGCCCTCTGGCGTATCAGCCACTCCTCCCAGTTTTGTATCGTCAGCCAACTTGTTGAGGGTGCACTCTGTCCCTTCATCCAGGTCGTTGATGAAGAAGTTGAACAAGACTGGACCCAGTACTGACCCCTGGGGGACACCGCTAGCTACAGGCCTCCAACTAGACTCTGTGCCACTGAGCACAACTCTCTGAGCTCTGCCATTCAGCCAGTTCTCAATCCACCTCTCTGTCCACTCATCTAACCCACACTTCCTGAGCTTGTCTATGAGGATGCTATGGGAGACAGTGTCAAAAGCCTTGCTGAAGTCTAGGTAGACAACATCCACTGCTCTCCCCTCATCTATCCAGCCAGTCATTCCAGCATAGAAGGCTATCAGATTGGTTAGGCATGATTTCCCCTTGGTGAAGCCACGCTGACTACTCCTGATCACCTTCTTTTCCTCCACATGCTTGGAGATGGCTTCCAGGATGAGCTGCTCCATCACCTTTGCAGGGATGGAGATGAGGCTGACTGGCCTGTAGTTCCCTGGGTCCTCCTTCTTGCCCTTTTTGAAGACTGGGGTGACGTTGGCTTTCTTCCAGTCCTCAGGCACCTCTCCTGTCCTCCATGACCTTTCAAAGATGATGGAGAGTGGCTTAGCAATAATGTCCGCCAGCTCCCTCAGCACTCGTGGGTGCATCCCATCAGGGCCCATGGATTTGTGGGTGTCAAGTTTGCTTAAATGATCTCTAACCCACTCCTCCTCCACCAAGGGAAAGTCTTCCTCTCTCCAGACTTTCTCTCTTGCCTCCAGGGTCTGGGGTTCCTGAGGGCTGGCCTGAGCAGTAAAGACTGAAGCAAAGAAGGCATTCAGTAACTCTGCCTTCTCTGTATCCTTCGTCACCAGGGCACCCACCCCATTCAGCAAAGGGCCCACATTTTCCCTAGTCTTCCTCTTGCTGCTGATGTATTTGAAGAAGCCCTTCTTGCTCTCCTTGACATGCCTTGCCAGATTTAATTCCAAACGGGCCTTAGCCTTCCTCGTCGCATCCCTGCATACTCTGACAACATCCCTATATTCCTCCCAAGTGGCCTGTCCCCCTTTCCACTTTCTGTAGACTTCCTTCTTCTGGTTGAGTTTTGCCAGGAGCTCCTTGCTCATCCATGCAGGTCTCCTGCCTCCTTTGCTTGACTTCCTACTCATAGGGATGCACCGCTCTTGAGCCTGGAGGAAGTGATGTTTGAATATTAACCAGCTCTCTTGAACACTCCTTCCTTCTAGGGCCCTCACCCATGGGATTACTCCAAGTAGGTCCCTGAAGAGGCCAAAGTTTGCTCTCCTGAAGTCCAGGGTTGCGATCCTACTTGGTGCCCTGCTGCCTCCTCGCAGAATCCTGAACTCCACCATCTCATGGTCATGCAGCCAAGGCTGCCCCCAACCTTCACATCTTCCACCAGTCCTTCTTTGTTTGTTAGTACGAGGTCCAGCAGCACACCTCTCCTCGTTGGCTCCTCCACCACCTGTGTCAAGAAGTTGTCACCAATGCTCTGCAGGAACCTCCAGGACTCTTTGTGCCTAGCTGTGTTGTCTTTCCAGCAGATATCGGGGTGGTTGAAGTCCCCCATGAGAACCAGGGCCTGGGATCGTGAGGCTACTTCCAGCTGTCTGTAGAAGGCCTCATCGACTTCCTCCTCCTGATCAGGTGGCCTGTAGTAAACACCCACAACAGTGTCACCCATGCTAGCCTGCCCTTTGATCCTTACCCATAAGCTCTCGACTCGCTCTTCATCCACCCCTAGGCACAGCTCAATACATTCCAGTTGCTCTCTCACATAAAGAGCAACTCCACCACCTCGCTTTCCTGGCCTGTCTTTCCTAAAAAGCACGTAGCCATCCATGACAGCACTCCAGTCATGCGAGCTATCCCACCATGTCTCTGTAATGGCAATGAGATCATGGCCCTGCGACCGCACACATATCTCTAGTTCTTCCTGTTTGTTCCCCAAGCTGCGCGCATTGGTGTACAGGCATTTCAGGGAGGTGATCGAGCATGCAGGTTTCCCAGGAGGGGTAAAAGAGGGTCCTCCGTAGCCACATCCCATGCGCACTTCCCTGGCTGCATTCACCTGTTGGAGGCATCCTGACTTGAGCAGTCTTTTGCCAATTACCCTGGCACTATAACTCTCCCCTTCCCCCATCTTTCCTAGTTTAAAGCCCTCCTTACCAGGTTGGCCAACCTGTTGGCAAAGACCCGCGTGCCCCGCCTCGTGCGGTGGATCCCATCTCTCGCCATCAGTTGTCGATCTTCAAACAGGGTCCCATGGTCATAGAAACCAAAACCCTGTTGCCAACAGCAGCGGCACAGCCAGTCGTTAACCTGGAAAGTCCGTCTCCTCCTCCTCTCATCCATCCCCCTCACTGGCAGGATTGAGGAGAAGATGACCTGGGCTCCCAGACCCTTGAACACCATCCCCAGAGCTCTGAAATCCTGCTTGATGGTCTCCAGTTTGCCCTTGGTGTCATTGGCGCCCACGTGGAAGAGCAGCAGTGGGTAATAGTCCGAAGAATGGAAGAGCCTAGGCAGTCTTTGCATGATGTTCGCTGTCTCACAAACAAGGAGACTGCCGAATCTCTTCGCTGCCTGGCGAACAAGCAGACCGCTGTGCCTCTTCACTGCCTCGCAGAATGACGAACCACTGTGTCTCTTCGCTGCCTCGTAGAATGAGTGACCACTGTGGATGTTCGCTGTCTCACAAACAAGGAGACTGCCGAATCTGTCCATTGCCTGGCGAAGAAGCAAACTGCTTCGTCTCTTCGCTGCCTGGCGAGCAAGCAAACCGCTGTGTCTCTTGGCTGCCTCGCAGAATGAGTGACCACTGTGGATGTTCGCTGTCTCACAAACAAGGAGACTGCCTAATCTGTCCAATGCCTGGCGAACAAGCAGACTGCTGCGTCTCTTGGCTGCCTCACAGAATGAGTGAGCACTGTGGATGTTCGCTGTCTCACAAACAAGGAGAATGCCGAATCTGTTCGCTGCCTGGCGAACAAGCAGACCGCTGTGTCTCTTCGCTGCCTCGCAGAATGAGGAACCACTGTGGATGTTCGCTGTCTCACAAACAAGGAGACTGCCTAATCTGTCCAATGCCTGGCGAACAAGCAGACTGCTGCGTCTCTTGGCTGCCTCACAGAATGAGTGAGCACTGTGGATGTTCGCTGTCTCACAAACAAGGAGAATGCCGAATCTGTTCGCTGCCTGGCGAACAAGCAGACCGCTGTGTCTCTTCGCTGCCTCGCAGAATGAGTGAGCACTGTGGATGTTCGCTGTCTCACAAACAAGGAGACTGCCTAATCTGTCCACTGCCTGGCGAAGAAGCAAACCGCTTCGTCTCTTCGCTGCCTCACGAACAAGCAGACCGCTGTGTCTCTTCGCTGCCTCGCAGAATGAGGAACCACTGTGGATGTTCGCAGTCTCACAAACAAGGAGACTGCCTAATCTGTTCGCTGCCTGGTGAACAACCAGACCGCTGCGTCTCTTGGCTGCCTCGTAGAATGAGTGACCACTGTGGATCACAGAATCACAGAATTGCTGAGGTTGGAAGGGACCTCTGGAGATCAACTAGTCCAACCCCCCTGCTCAAGCAGGGTCACCTAGAGCACATTGCACAGGATTGCATCCAGGCGCGTTTTGAATATCTCCAGAGAAGGAGACTCCACCACCTCTCTGGGCAACCTGTTCCAGTGCTCTGTCACCCTCACAGTGAAAAAGTTTTTCCTCGTGTTCAGATGGAAGTGTCTGTGTTTCAGTTTGTGCCCATTGCCTCGCGTCCTGTCGCTCGGCACCACTGAAAAGAGTCTGGTCCCATCCTCTCGACACCCTCCCTTCAGATACTTGTACACGTTGATAAGATCTCCTCTCAGCCTTTTCTTCTCCAAGCTAAACAGGCCAAGCTCTCTCAGTCTTTCCTCATAAGAGAGATGCTCCAGTCCCCTAATCATCTTTATAGCCCTTCGCTGGACTTGCTCCAGTAGTGCCACATCCCTCTTGTACTGGGGAGCCCAGAACTGGACGCAGTACTCCAGATGTGGCCTCACCAGGGCTGAGTTGAGGGGGAGGATCACCTCCCTCGACCTGCTGGCAACACTCTTCCTGATGCACCCCAGGATACCATTGGCCTTCTTGGCCACAAGGGCACATTGCTGCCTCATGCTTAACTTGGTGTCCACCAGCACTCCCAGGTCCTTCTCCGCAGAGCTGCTTTCCAGCAGGTCAACCCCCAACCTGTACTGGTGCATGGGGTTATTCCTCCCCAGGTGCAGGACCCTGCACTTGCCTTTGTTGAACTTCATGAGGTTCCTCTCTGCCCACCTCTCCAGCCTGTCCAAGTCTCTTTGAATGGCAGCACAGCCCTCTGGCGTATCAGCCACTCCTCCCAGTTTTGTATCGTCAGCCAACTTGTTGAGGGTGCACTCTGTCCCTTCATCCAGGTCGTTGATGAAGAAGTTGAACAAGACTGGACCCAGTACTGACCCCTGGGGGACACCGCTAGCTACAGGCCTCCAACTAGACTCTGTGCCACTGAGCACAACTCTCTGAGCTCTGCCATTCAGCCAGTTCTCAATCCACCTCTCTGTCCACTCATCTAACCCACACTTCCTGAGCTTGTCTATGAGGATGCTATGGGAGACAGTGTCAAAAGCCTTGCTGAAGTCTAGGTAGACAACATCCACTGCTCTCCCCTCATCTATCCAGCCAGTCATTCCAGCATAGAAGGCTATCAGATTGGTTAGGCATGATTTCCCCTTGGTGAAGCCACGCTGACTACTCCTGATCACCTTCTTTTCCTCCACATGCTTGGAGATGGCTTCCAGGATGAGCTGCTCCATCACCTTTGCAGGGATGGAGATGAGGCTGACTGGCCTGTAGTTCCCTGGGTCCTCCTTCTTGCCCTTTTTGAAGACTGGGGTGACGTTGGCTTTCTTCCAGTCCTCAGGCACCTCTCCTGTCCTCCATGACCTTTCAAAGATGATGGAGAGTGGCTTAGCAATAATGTCCGCCAGCTCCCTCAGCACTCGTGGGTGCATCCCATCAGGGCCCATGGATTTGTGGGTGTCAAGTTTGCTTAAATGATCTCTAACCCACTCCTCCTCCACCAAGGGAAAGTCTTCCTCTCTCCAGACTTTCTCTCTTGCCTCCAGGGTCTGGGGTTCCTGAGGGCTGGCCTGAGCAGTAAAGACTGAAGCAAAGAAGGCATTCAGTAACTCTGCCTTCTCTGTATCCTTCGTCACCAGGGCACCCACCCCATTCAGCAAAGGGCCCACATTTTCCCTAGTCTTCCTCTTGCTGCTGATGTATTTGAAGAAGCCCTTCTTGCTCTCCTTGACATGCCTTGCCAGATTTAATTCCAAACGGGCCTTAGCCTTCCTCGTCGCATCCCTGCATACTCTGACAACATCCCTATATTCCTCCCAAGTGGCCTGTCCCCCTTTCCACTTTCTGTAGACTTCCTTCTTCTGGTTGAGTTTTGCCAGGAGCTCCTTGCTCATCCATGCAGGTCTCCTGCCTCCTTTGCTTGACTTCCTACTCATAGGGATGCACCGCTCTTGAGCCTGGAGGAAGTGATGTTTGAATATTAACCAGCTCTCTTGAACACTCCTTCCTTCTAGGGCCCTCACCCATGGGATTACTCCAAGTAGGTCCCTGAAGAGGCCAAAGTTTGCTCTCCTGAAGTCCAGGGTTGCGATCCTACTTGGTGCCCTGCTGCCTCCTCGCAGAATCCTGAACTCCACCATCTCATGGTCATGCAGCCAAGGCTGCCCCCAACCTTCACATCTTCCACCAGTCCTTCTTTGTTTGTTAGTACGAGGTCCAGCAGCACACCTCTCCTCGTTGGCTCCTCCACCACCTGTGTCAAGAAGTTGTCACCAATGCTCTGCAGGAACCTCCAGGACTCTTTGTGCCTAGCTGTGTTGTCTTTCCAGCAGATATCGGGGTGGTTGAAGTCCCCCATGAGAACCAGGGCCTGGGATCGTGAGGCTACTTCCAGCTGTCTGTAGAAGGCCTCATCGACTTCCTCCTCCTGATCAGGTGGCCTGTAGTAAACACCCACAACAGTGTCACCCATGCTAGCCTGCCCTTTGATCCTTACCCATAAGCTCTCGACTCGCTCTTCATCCACCCCTAGGCACAGCTCAATACATTCCAGTTGCTCTCTCACATAAAGAGCAACTCCACCACCTCGCTTTCCTGGCCTGTCTTTCCTAAAAAGCACGTAGCCATCCATGACAGCACTCCAGTCATGCGAGCTATCCCACCATGTCTCTGTAATGGCAATGAGATCATGGCCCTGCGACCGCACACATATCTCTAGTTCTTCCTGTTTGTTCCCCAAGCTGCGCGCATTGGTGTACAGGCATTTCAGGGAGGTGATCGAGCATGCAGGTTTCCCAGGAGGGGTAAAAGAGGGTCCTCCGTAGCCACATCCCATGCGCACTTCCCTGGCTGCATTCACCTGTTGGAGGCATCCTGACTTGAGCAGTCTTTTGCCAATTACCCTGGCACTATAACTCTCCCCTTCCCCCATCTTTCCTAGTTTAAAGCCCTCCTTACCAGGTTGGCCAACCTGTTGGCAAAGACCCGCGTGCCCCGCCTCGTGCGGTGGATCCCATCTCTCGCCATCAGTTGTCGATCTTCAAACAGGGTCCCATGGTCATAGAAACCAAAACCCTGTTGCCAACAGCAGCGGCACAGCCAGTCGTTAACCTGGAAAGTCCGTCTCCTCCTCCTCTCATCCATCCCCCTCACTGGCAGGATTGAGGAGAAGAAGACCTGGGCTCCCAGACCCTTGAACACCATCCCCAGAGCTCTGAAATCCTGCTTGATGGTCTCCAGTTTGCCCTTGGTGTCATTGGCGCCCACGTGGAAGAGCAGCAGTGGGTAATAGTCCGAAGAATGGATGAGCCTAGGCAGTCTTTGCATGATGTTCGCTGTCTCACAAACAAGGAGACTGCCGAATCTCTTCGCTGCCTGGCGAACAAGCAGACCGCTGTGCCTCTTCACTGCCTCGCAGAATGACGAACCACTGTGTCTCTTCGCTGCCTCGTAGAATGAGTGACCACTGTGGATGTTCGCTGTCTCACAAACAAGGAGACTGCCTAATCTGTCCACTGCCTGGCGAAGAAGCAAACTGCTTCGTCTCTTCGCTGCCTGGCGAGCAAGCAAACCGCTGTGTCTCTTGGCTGCCTCGCAGAATGAGTGACCACTGTGGATGTTCGCTGTCTCACAAACAAGGAGAATGCCTAATCTGTCCAATGCCTGGCGAACAAGCAGACTGCTGCGTCTCTTGGCTGCCTCACGAACAAGCAGACCGCTGTGTCTCTTCGCTGCCTCGCAGAATGAGGAACCACTGTGGATGTTCGCTGTCTCACAAACAAGGAGACTGCCTAATCTGTCCACTGCCTGGCGAAGAAGCAAACCGCTTCGTCTCTTCGCTGCCTCACGAACAAGCAGACCGCTGTGTCTCTTCGCTGCCTCGCAGAATGAGGAACCACTGTGGATGTTCGCAGTCTCACAAACAAGGAGACTGCCTAATCTGTTCGCTGCCTGGTGAACAACCAGACCGCTGCGTCTCTTGGCTGCCTCGTAGAATGAGTGACCACTGTGGATCACAGAATCACAGAATTGCTGAGGTTGGAAGGGACCTCTGGAGATCAACTAGTCCAACCCCCCTGCTCAAGCAGGGTCACCTAGAGCACATTGCACAGGATTGCATCCAGGCGCGTTTTGAATATCTCCAGAGAAGGAGACTCCACCACCTCTCTGGGCAACCTGTTCCAGTGCTCTGTCACCCTCACAGTGAAAAAGTTTTTCCTCGTGTTCAGATGGAAGTGTCTGTGTTTCAGTTTGTGCCCATTGCCTCGCGTCCTGTCGCTCGGCACCACTGAAAAGAGTCTGGTCCCATCCTCTCGACACCCTCCCTTCAGATACTTGTACACGTTGATAAGATCTCCTCTCAGCCTTTTCTTCTCCAAGCTAAACAGGCCAAGCTCTCTCAGTCTTTCCTCATAAGAGAGATGCTCCAGTCCCCTAATCATCTTTATAGCCCTTCGCTGGACTTGCTCCAGTAGTGCCACATCCCTCTTGTACTGGGGAGCCCAGAACTGGACGCAGTACTCCAGATGTGGCCTCACCAGGGCTGAGTTGAGGGGGAGGATCACCTCCCTCGACCTGCTGGCAACACTCTTCCTGATGCACCCCAGGATACCATTGGCCTTCTTGGCCACAAGGGCACATTGCTGCCTCATGCTTAACTTGGTGTCCACCAGCACTCCCAGGTCCTTCTCCGCAGAGCTGCTTTCCAGCAGGTCAACCCCCAACCTGTACTGGTGCATGGGGTTATTCCTCCCCAGGTGCAGGACCCTGCACTTGCCTTTGTTGAACTTCATGAGGTTCCTCTCTGCCCACCTCTCCAGCCTGTCCAAGTCTCTTTGAATGGCAGCACAGCCCTCTGGCGTATCAGCCACTCCTCCCAGTTTTGTATCGTCAGCCAACTTGTTGAGGGTGCACTCTGTCCCTTCATCCAGGTCGTTGATGAAGAAGTTGAACAAGACTGGACTCAGTACTGACCCCTGGGGGACACCGCTAGCTACAGGCCTCCAACTAGACTCTGTGCCACTGATCACAACTCTCTGAGCTCTGCCATTCAGCCAGTTCTCAATCCACCTCTCTGTCCACTCATCTAACCCACACTTCCTGAGCTTGTCTATGAGGATGCTATGGGAGACAGTGTCAAAAGCCTTGCTGAAGTCTAGGTAGACAACATCCACTGCTCTCCCCTCATCTATCCAGCCAGTCATTCCAGCATAGAAGGCTATCAGATTGGTTAGGCATGATTTCCCCTTGGTGAAGCCACGCTGACTACTCCTGATCACCTTCTTTTCCTCCACATGCTTGGAGATGGCTTCCAGGATGAGCTGCTCCATCACCTTTGCAGGGATGGAGATGAGGCTGACTGGCCTGTAGTTCCCTGGGTCCTCCTTCTTGCCCTTTTTGAAGACTGGGGTGACGTTGGCTTTCTTCCAGTCCTCAGGCACCTCTCCTGTCCTCCATGACCTTTCAAAGATGATGGAGAGTGGCTTAGCAATAATGTCCGCCAGCTCCCTCAGCACTCGTGGGTGCATCCCATCAGGGCCCATGGATTTGTGGGTGTCAAGTTTGCTTAAATGATCTCTAACCCACTCCTCCTCCACCAAGGGAAAGTCTTCCTCTCTCCAGACTTTCTCTCTTGCCTCCAGGGTCTGGGGTTCCTGAGGGCTGGCCTGAGCAGTAAAGACTGAAGCAAAGAAGGCATTCAGTAACTCTGCCTTCTCTGTATCCTTCGTCACCAGGGCACCCACCCCATTCAGCAAAGGGCCCACATTTTCCCTAGTCTTCCTCTTGCTGCTGATGTATTTGAAGAAGCCCTTCTTGCTCTCCTTGACATGCCTTGCCAGATTTAATTCCAAACGGGCCTTAGCCTTCCTCGTCGCATCCCTGCATACTCTGACAACATCCCTATATTCCTCCCAAGTGGCCTGTCCCCCTTTCCACTTTCTGTAGACTTCCTTCTTCTGGTTGAGTTTTGCCAGGAGCTCCTTGCTCATCCATGCAGGTCTCCTGCCTCCTTTGCTTGACTTCCTACTCATAGGGATGCACCGCTCTTGAGCC